>NC_045595.1:30794304-31101804 GCF_009762305.2 Zalophus californianus | reverse complement strand
GAGTTCAAGCTCCACACTGGGTATAAAGCCTACTTTAAAAAAATTTTTTTTAACTTGAGGATAGTTGACATACAATGTTACATTAGTTTCAGGTATACAATACAGTGATTCAAGTCCTCTCTCTATGTTATGCTATGCTCACCACAAGTGTAGCTACCATCTGTCACCATACAACACTATTACAATATATAAGGATAATCTTTAATATCATACTTTTAAGCCGAATGCCAAGAAAGCTGTGGAGATGCTCCTTGGCACACAGTGGAGATAGAAGATGGTGCAAGGGGCTCTATCTTCTCTGCTTCAAACCACTCCACTGTTAGCTCTTCTATATCCCAGGCTTCTGTACATGACTGCACTTGAGCAAAAATTTTACATCTTAAACAAGAAAGCATGGAGAACCACTGACCTAATGGTGAAATTTGGCAATTGTCATTTCCTGCAGTGCATCTTTCCGATACAAATAATGATGCTAATATTTATTCCCGGCTATTAGTCTAAGCTCTGTTCATACACGGTCTCATATGATTATCATTCAACCCTTCCAGAATCTATTGTTATCTTCATTTTACAAACGAGGAAGCTAAAGTTTAGTGCAGTTCAAGAACTTGCCCTAGTCTGCACAGCTAAAAAGTGTTAGAGCTAGGGTTTGAAGCTGGGTTGTCTGACTCAAAAGTCCTGATTGTAAATCTCCATATCACTAGCCTTGTTAATGGGTTTAGCATATACAAGGTGGGCAGCTGAACATCACCTCTCTGACTGACCTTGTACTCACTGGAAAGCAAAGGCAATGATGCATTTGAATTGCATAATTTCTGATGATTATACCTGTTGTTCTGGTGTAGGGGGTTAAAAGTGGTCCCACCATAAACCTCTGGACCATACAATCATTCTTCCTTCTATCTTGCATAGCCCAATATTGTTTTGTACATAGTAGGTACTAAATATGTCTTTGCTAAGTAATTAAAAAAGAAGAAACCATGGATAAACTTGTTTAAACCCATATTCATAATTCTAGTTGGAAAGAGCAAAGACAGCTGTTTTCTTCCTACCACTTTTTATAATAGAGAGAGCTCTATCAACAAATAGATGGCTTACAAGTGTGACTGTTCCTGAGACATATTTCTTCAAGCCTGGTGTGGAACCACAAGATGAGTAGTTGTTGCTATGATTAAGGATTAAGACTTCATATCAGAAAGAATCCCTGAGGTCCATTTTTTGGCATGAATCTTGTTAGTTCTCTAATAAGAGCAAGAGAAGAAAAACGCAAAGACCATTTTCAATAATCTTGCCCAGTACACTGAGAAATGAAGAGTAAATTAGATTAAGAGCTGTGTGTTTTTCACTGATGATTTCCCTCTGAAGGGAGGTGTCATAGCCAACCGTGTACACTTGTGTGACCCTTTTAGCCTTTCTAAACTTCGATTTCTTCACCTGTAAAATGGGAATGATAATGCTGAGTTACATAAAGAGCACACAGAAGGAAGCCTGCTGGTAATTATAACAACATAAGTGACATACATTCTCTCTCCCTGCTAACGCAAGATAGATTTAAGAATCAAATGCTTGCAAAATGGCTTTCTGGTTTTCCTTTCCTTCTCAACAAATGAAGTTAAAATCCCTCTGTTAAACCAGCATGCCTCCAAAACCAAGACCAAATTACAGCTCTTAATAAATAAAATAGGGCATAGGTAGGAAAGAGAATGAAAGTCTGTCTCCTTCCATGTAGTTTACAATATATGGAATTTATAACATTTGAGTGTTTTTGCACTGGCTCCATGGACACCGGTCATGGTCTATTCGATTATGATTCTATCCGAAAGCATTCTCCCCACTCTGTTCTCACCCTCAGACCCAATCTTAGGGATGTGTATGGTCATGATGCTGTGCAGCAAGAGAAGGGAGCTGGACAAAGGGACCTGGGGCATTATTTTAATTTGGGGGCATTATTTAATTTGGGGGCTTATGAAATCTTTGAAAAACCTCTTTCTTTTGCCTGAGTATGTACTATGCCAGAAGTGTCTCTGGATTCCTATGATACAGGATTTGGTCATTTGACTTAAAGCAAGTAAGTATTTGTTAACCAGTAAGATTCATTTGGCCAATAAAATCTCCTGTAATTTCACTAACAGCAAAAACAACAAATCCCTCCTATCTGGAGGATGTTTCTGCATTCTTTGTAATTTTCCCTAACGCCTGGCTTCAGGGCTACAAAGGAGAGATGCTGCAGTCTTGCCAATCTCACAGGTCAGCTGTGATGCCAACAGGGACAATTCCTGTGGAAGTACTTTGAGAACTGAAATTGGCAATACCAAAGAGAGCTCCTGTTAGCTGCTGTGCTCAGTTTCTCCCTCCATAGACATAAGAGGCAACTATTCTTCTTCTGATAGTTGATTATTTATTACTGCAGGCCTGCTTAGAACAGTTCAAAATGCCATGTGCACTCACACAGAGAGAAACCCGTTTTCTTCTTCAGCTGTGCATCTATTTTTAAAATAGAATGCCTTACCAATATCTTCCTTAAAATGTTAGTTCCTTCTCAAACCATCCCCAAGTTGTTAAATGATACAAATTAAGAGAGTGAATCTGAAGAACAGGACATTCTGATATTTCCAGAATGTCACTTATCTCAACTCTAAGAGCAGCTCTTTTCCTCTCATCTCTCTGGAAAGTGTGGAGACAGAAACTCCCTGGAAGGGGCTATAACACAGCTTGTTCTGACATTAGTTGTCAGAGGAGGAGAGTCAGCCTGAGATTCTGTGCAGAAAAAAAAAAAGGAAGAAGTCCCTGTTATGATGTGACGATGCTCACAATGCTCTGGGATATGGATCTGGGGGATCGAAGCCACATAGCACTAGGGTTCTCAAACTTGCCTGCACATCTGAATTACCTGGGCAGCTTATAAAAACCATGAATTATCAATTCCAAACTCAGACTTCCTCAATCAATTGCCAGGAGGGTCCCCAACTACCTCTTGCCAGTGTGAGCTTGCCAACGCACAGGTGTGAGGGCACCTCTGCACAGTGCTCAAGGCACTTGGATAGAGTTATAGTCAACAAGATCACTATAGCTTGTCACACAAGACGAGTACCATATTCAGCAAAGGCCCCGAGTAGGAAGAGGAGTCTCACCTAAAGTGGAGAAAGGCTGTCTTCTGGAATCTGTTCCATGGGGGTGGAAGTGTGCTTAATGAGCCCTCACATAAGCTCTCCTTAGACCTCTTTCATGCCTTGGGTCTTCTCTTTGAGTAAGCACGAGCTCACACACAGAAACAAGAGGAAAAAACCACTATCTAAGTAATAACAGTAACAACCATGGTTGATAAATATGCGGCAGGCTCTTGTCGAAACATTTCATATGAATTAACTCATTTATCCTCCTTAAAATACAACAAACTAAAAGCTCAAAGTCCCAAGACCAACAGAAGTGCTCCCTGAACCATTTCCTAGAATCAGCTTGGCTTCTACTCTCTTGCCTCAAACCAGCCCTCCCTTTCTACGTCAGTTTATCAACTCTGCGTCCCCGTGTAGCACTAGTCGCCTTAAGCAATGCTATCTTGGTTGCTCTGTCCTGCAAGATTCCTCCTGACACAAGGATATAAGTGCAAGTAGTTTACTTGGAAGGTGATTTCAGGAAAGCAAGTAGGGAAGCAAAGGTAATGCATTAATGAACAGATAACCACAAAGTTCAGGAAGCTGGTGCTCCTAGCCTCTGACTCTTTCCCTTATTGGCCCCCACAAGCATTAAATCCCCCCCCCCCCGCATTTCCTGCTTATCCTGCTTGATGGCCTAAAGCCCTCAGGCTGAGGAGGATTCAGTCCCTGAAGGGGGATGCTGACGTTCTGTGTGAGAGCACTGAGTGCCACGTGCACATAGCAAGACCTTGGCAGTGACTGTTGTAATGCCAACCGGTACCTTTGAAAGGCTTACATTACAAGTAGGGATGGAAAAAAAGGAAACAATGACTTTTTTATGGGGGTTCCAGAGACAGATTGTATTGGTTCTGGCTCTACTTGGTCTGCATGAATTTTTTCTTTGTGTTTTGTTTTTAATAAGCTTGGTGATTTAGGTAACAGACCAAGCTGTTCTTTCCACCTATTTTCTTTAATGCCTCCGCCCCTTTGCTTATGCTGTTCCCTGCAACAGAATGCCCTCATTTTTCTTCTTGGATAACCATGACCCTACTTGTTCTTCAAAGGCCAAGGAACTTACCACTGCTATTCTTTTTAGTTTTTTCTCATTTATAGACCTTATTTCCTTCTTCCTGGGTCATAGTTAGCCATCTTCATGTTTGTCTCCCCTCTTAAATCAAGATTTTGCAAGTAATAGGTGCTTAAAAAATGCCTGTTGATTGGATGGGTAGACCATTTCTAAAGAGATTTCAAGCTTACATATGATTTACCTTCAGACCCTGAGGTATGGCTGTGGCTATGGAAGGGATATCTTGTTCCCTCTTGTGCCTCTTCAAAATTCTGTTATTTCATTCAGTGTTACTGATTTCTAGCATTTTCCTCTCTGTTTTTCATAAATGCTACATCACCGTTTGATTGCAATGTTTTGCTCAAATATGTTTTATTAGTGAGGTGGTACAGGTAAATTAACAAATCCACTAGGTCAGTGACCTAACATTTCTGAAGACAGAGAAAGAAAAAGAGAAGTATTGTTGGCTTTGCTAGGCAGTGGCAACAGCTTCATGAATTATGCTCCATTTCAGAAATAAATATCCAAATGTTGTTGTTGTTGTTGTTGTTGAAAGGACTCTTTCAACTCTTTCCCTGATGGGGTTTTGTTATTTGGTTTGTGAACTCCTATTCATCCTTCAAAACCAAGCTCATTTGTCATCCCCTCTTGTGAACAGGAAAAAAAGAAAGATGGTGACATTTTTGGGTCACTTACTCTTTTATAGGCACTGTGTGAGTCACTTATGTAATTTGAAAAATTTTTTTTTTAAATTTAAGTAATCTCTACATCCAATGATGAGGTTCCAATTCATGACCCCCAGATCAAGAGTTGCATACTCTTCCAGCTGAGCCAACCAGATGTCCCTACTTATGTTCTTTTATTTTATTCTTCCAAAAATACTGCAAGGCAGGAATTAGTCCATTTTCAGAGAAGTGGGACTAAGCAAAAACCTAGCTAATATGTGATGAAATCAAGATTTGAACCCAAGTCTCTCAGACAGCAAAGTACACATACCTTCTGCTAGTCCTTATTGCCAACCACATCCTTTACACAAGCAACTTTTTTTTTCAAGTATATATGTCTTCATTCAGGTTTATTGTGAAGATTTATTAAGACCCTGAATGAGTACATATATCTAGCATTGTATGTGTCTATGTGTCCACATGTGCATCCTCAGTGCAGAAGTGAATAAACGAACGTGTGGAATGAATGAACAAAGTCACCTCACACCTTAAAATATAAGTAAAACTAAGTCAATGCTTTGAAAAGTTCAAATTTTTTTTGGCAAACTAACCTTTGACAAAGTTGGGTTAAGTACTATTAGCCTAATGTCCCGAGCACAGTCGGCCCATCTAGAAGGTATTTATTTTGTTTATCCATTCAGGTCACTCATATCCTTACCTCCTCAATACCTAACTATGCACCAAGGCTTTAGACTCCCAATAATCTGCCTCTTGTCTATCTTGAACCAGGAAATAATCAGCCAAAGGACAAATCACCAAGTTTCTATACGCTAAAAATTTAGTACCTTGCTCAGATTAGAGGTCCCCTGGCCCTTACTCAGAGCTTAGTTACTTTTACTTTACAAATAATCCTAATAAATTTGTTTTTTTCTAAGATGACAGCATATTGGAAGAAGCCAAGTAAAATGGAACAAACTGTCAGACATAGGCATGATTAGAGCCCATGGGAGCAAGAGAGAAGACAGAAACAAATAAATGAGAACTTGAAAGTATAGCATTCTCAGAATATTTTATGTAAGGGCAAAGAAACCCTGCTTTGCTCCCTGGGCTCTGAGAATCTCATTTCATTATGGCCAAACACACACACACACACACACACACACACACACACACACACACCCAGTATGCCAAAAACTGTTAAAATGTTTTCTATCAACTCTTTTAAAACACAAGGACGTGAACAACTTATACTTTGGAAGAAAAACTTCAAATTAGTTACAATCTTTTTTTTTAAGATTTTATTTATTTGACAGAGAGAGACACAGCGAGAGAGGGAACACAAGCAGGGGGAGTGGGAGAGGGAGAAGCAGGCTTCCCGCTGAGCAGGGAGCCTAATGCGGGGTTTGATCCCAGGACCTTGGGATCATGACCTGAGCTGAAGGCAGACGCTTAACGACTGAGCCTCCCAGGCTCCCCCAAAGTAGTTACAATCTTTAAAAAAAAAACAAAACACCTAAAATTTTGGTTCTTAAATGGGCAAAATTTCAACTATCAGAAATCATGGCTATTAAGAAAGAAATGTTCCCTATGGATTCCAGAGATTGCTAAAGTGTTATAGCCCTGAGAAGGTGCCAGCCCTGATAATATGCAGAGTATGCAGAAATGCTAAGAATAATTGCGTATCTCACGGCTAGATTCCACTTGAGATCCAACGCTATTAGATATATCTTACAGAACTACTTAGCTTTGGAAATGTGAGGATCTTTTCATTGCTACCCACCTGCTTGCACTACAGGACAGAAGGCTATATGGGTTTATGATATGCAAATTATTGACACAATTCTCTCAGTATAGTGAGTAATGGAGTTGTTGATCTTATTCTTACCACGGCTCCCCTGTTTTTTTCCTTTCAGTCATTGCTTATTGCACTGACAATGTTATAGCTACCTACATGAAACAATAAATATATACAGGAAAAAGAAACAAATAGCCTCGGCCCTAACTTGCCAACACATCAGGGTTTTTTGTTTTTTTTTTTTTCTTCATTTTTATATGCCTTCCAGTTCTTGTTTACATATGTGGTACACTGATTGCAAAATTGATCCCCTTATTCCTTTTCCTGTATCTACACTCATTCAGTGTGTCTTTACAGCTCTTCTTGTGCAAGTAATAGAACTATGTCTGCAATCCTTGAATGTGGGTTCTCCTTATAACTTCCTCTGACCAGTAGAATGTGGCAGAAGTGAAGCTGAACCTGTTCTGAGTCTAGGTCTTAAATTGCTTTGCAGTTTCCAATGTCAAAACTTTTCCAAGCAAGCATGACAATAAGCCTGGGATAGCTTGTTGAATGACACTGAAAAGACGCATGGTCTAGCTGTCCCCATTGCCCAGCCAATAGCCAACTGACCATTAAACATGTCAATGAAGTCACTCTAGACCAGTATGTATCCGGCCAGCTTGACAGCTGACTTGGGACACAAGAGCAAGCCCAGCTGATCATCAGCAAGTCTGTTTATCCAGAGACTAATGAGAAATAATAAATGTCATTGTTGTAAGCCCTGAGTTTTATGTGGTTTGCTATGCAACAATAGCTTATACAATATGCATGCATTTAGTTGACCTAATGGTAATTTTATGTTATAAATCATGTTTTTAGATGGCTATCTAATATGTCATACAGTGGATATACAATAACTAATTTAAATGTTCTCTCTATTGTCAGATATTTAAATAATCTACAGTTACTTAGGAGAGGCAATTATGCAATGCAATGAACACGTTATTGGTTTTCTAATTTACTATAATGGCTCACAGAACTCAGGGAAACACTTGTTACTGGCTTATTATAAAGATATTATAAAGGAGACCAAGGAAGAGCCAGATGAAGAAGTACCTAGGGTAAGGTCTGGAAGGGTCCTGAGCACAGGAGCATCTGTCCCTGTAGAATTGGGGTATGCCACCCTTCCAGCACATGGATGCATTCACAAACCCAGAAGCTCCCTAGACCCTATCTTTTAGAGGTTTTTATAGAAGTCTCATCATGTAGGCATGATGGATTATTAACTCAATCTCTGGCCACTCTCCACTCCCTGGAGGTTTGGTGGGGGCGGGGGTGGGGGGGAGGTGGGGCTAAAAGTTCCAAGCTTCCAGTCAAAGTCTGCTCTTTCTGGCAACCAACTTCCATCCTAAAGCCGTCTAGAGGTCTGCCAAGAATTACCTCATTAGAACAAAAGATGTCACCCAGGAAATTCCTCCTATCACCCAGAAAATTCCAAGGGATTTAGGAGCTCTCTGTAAGGCATTCCTATCCCCTGAATTACCCAGGAAGTTACAAGATCTTAGGAGCTCTGTACAAGCAACTGGGGATGAAGACCAAATATATATTTCTTGTGATATCACAGTATCAGAAGATAAATATAAATAAGCAGACAGGGGCACCTGGGTGGCTCAGTCAGTGAAGCAGCTGCCTTCAGCTTGGGTCATGGTTTCAGGATCCTGAGACTGAGCCCCGCATCCCTGCTGAGTGGGGAGTCTGCTTCTCCCTTTCCCTTTGCTGCTCTCCCTGCTTGTGCTCTCTTGCTCACACTCTCTTTCTCTCTCTCTCAAATAAATAAATAAAATCCTAAATAAATAAATGAATAAATAAGCAGACAGACAACGATGGAAGTAAAGAAACCAGTGGCTAGAGGTAATTGTGTTTTTACTCAGTTTCCATTTCTTCAAGTAAAAAGCATAAAAGAATCAGGGTCCTATAGCAGTAGAATTGACCTGGACCTTGTAAAGCATAAATCCTCACTCTGCTGGTTACCAAATATCAGTGGATGGCAAGAACTAAGTGGGCTACATACGAATGAGCTAACAAACTTGTTTAATATGCAGATTCTGAAGCCACATGGCCAGAGATTCTGTTCCAGTAAATCCGGAGCTAGACCTAAGAATCTGTATGTTTCGAGATTTCTCCCAGGAGATTCTGATGCACAGCCAATTTGGGGGACCACTGCTTTAATTATCCACATGTCATTTTTCAAGTGGGAGATGAAGATAAATAAAAGGATTAAATAAGAAGCTCAAAGCTCCTCAGGGAGTCAATCAATAGCTGAGCTGAGACCAGAACTCGGGCCATCAGATTTCTGAGCCAAGGTTTCACATGGCTTACAACTAGGAGAGTTATCCCAAGTTCATCAAAGGACAGAAATCCACTGAGACCCCTGTTCTAAGTGTTTACTTTTCTTCTGAAGGCCAGCTTCTGCCTCATCCTAGTCAATACATACTTTATACCCTAGGGAAATGATTAATGTGAATACATGTTTTATTCTTCACTGAGAACACTTCCTCTGAACTCTAACCAAAGTAACTGACTTTCCGACAAGTTGAAATATACCAAGAAAAGGGTTTATCTTATATATTAATATACAGCTCAATGTTAGCTTTCAAAAAAAGCAGTAAATCAAATCAAGGTAACAGGTTCTTTTAAATTTTATTGTCTCCTTGGGGCTTTGTAATACATTTTTTAGGTGGAGAACTTACCACTCTATATAACTCATTCTTTCAAATGAATAGCATGAGAATTTTTTGGTCTTCCAAATCTGAAGTTTGTGAAGATACTATTCTGTTATATGATTTCTTAAAAAAAAATGGAGTTATCAAGATAGATATCCCAACAAGCATATTTATTTTGGTAGACTTGGAAAGCTTGGTAGGATTTTAGAGTTATTTGAAAATTACTTTAAATTAATTTGAAAGTTGAATTCAAGCACAAAGCAATAAAATTATTTACTGAGACAAAAAGAAAAATTCCAGCCTGAATCACTTGTCTGTAAAGTCTTAAGCTTCATGTAGCTTAGTAGTGACAGTAATCCCTGGTATAATGATTAAAAGCTTGATGTTTGAGAAGACAAGGGTTTGAATGCTTCCCACCACAGGCATGTGACCTTGGAAAATAACTCAGGTTTCCTAAACCTTAACATCTTTATTTGTATAACAGGGTAATTACAGTACCTATAGGACTTTGAACATTCACCATATGCCAAGATATTTAAGGACTTTGTTTCCATTATTTCATTTATTACCTATAATAAACTCCACATTATAAGTACTGTTATTATCCCTATTTTACAGATGCAGAAACTGAGGCTCAGAGAGGTTAAATAACTTGCCTGGGTCACACAGGTGGTATGAGATAAAGCCCAGATTTGAGCCAAGGCAGGCTGATTCCATAGCCTATAGCAACTGGGTAAAAGTGGCTAGATCTTTGTGAGGTGGCTATAAGGGTGAAGTAAAATACTCTCTACAGAGTGCTTGAAATAGTGAGAGCTCAGAAATGGTGTTCTAATACCATTATTGGCAGAGGAGTACCTTGAGTCAAATACTTACATGAGGAACCCTCTGTTAGGACTATAAGCCACCTTCATATTTGCCTTTAATGATTCCTAGTGCATATATCCTTAATAATAAGTTAACTTTTACTTACTCCCTTTCATTCTCTTTTAAATCATATCTAAATTATTGTCTGAGAAATTCAGAAAACTATAAAGAATAAAGTTTCTGAATCCCACCATTCAGATGACCACTCCTTTGGTGGAGAGTATATCCTTCCAGTCTTTTCCCTATGCAAATGAATATTGGCTCTTTTTTAAAAACCAAAATGTGGATTCCTCCATAAGTATGTTTTAATCTTGCCTTTTCTGCCTGATGATTATACCATAAGCATTTTCCCCATCTCACACACTATTCTATGAAAATGAGATTTTTTCATTGACAGTGCAAGATTTCATTTTACAGATAAACTGTGGAGAGAGGTGGGCAAATTCTGCCCTTTCCTTTCCTCCTCCCCAAGAGGATAGAGCTAATGCGACTAGGATCAGGCACAATCCTAGTAAGGATTATTGTGCCAAGAATTTACACATAGGGGTCTTCCTTTCTCTTTGTTCCCCTCTATTAATTTGGCTGATGGAGGCAGACAACTGTCATTATATACACACTTTTTCCTTTGTATTCCCTCTTCTCATTGAATAGAGAGTAGTATAATGAGATTTGGGTTTGGACTTATGAAGAGTGGGAGAGAAAATTCTCCTGCCTAAGCATAATGTCCAGTATAACTTACTAATATGCCTCCACTCTCCAAAATGCCCCATATTGTCAAAGGGACTATTAGTTCTGCATACATTTTTTTAAATGTTTGTTAATAGAGTGATTACGAACCTGTCCTTGAAACACTGGTATATTAAACTCAGACAACTCAAGCTTGTTTTTTTGTTGTTGTTGTTGTTTGTTTTGTAATAAATACGGACTCTGGATTCTATGCTTTCTTTTTTTTTTTTACCTAATACAAACACATCTGAGGTAACAATAATGTAGCAATTATAATAAAATCAGAGTGATAAGTAATTGTTATTGAGCCCTTATTACGTGCTAAATGTCTACACATTGTCTCATTTAATGCCTAGATGATTCTATAAAGTGGAGATTGTCCACATTTTGCAAAAGAGAAAGTGAAAGCTGGACGTCGATATATGACTGGCAACAAGGCCAGTGGGTGGTAGGGCCAAGATTTCAATGTCGACTCACCTGCCATCAAAGCAGCATTTCTCTATACCTCCTCCATGCTCAAAGCTGTTTCCCCGGTGCTGTAGGGGATACTCATTTTTAAAATAACGTTTTGTTTTAGAATAGTTTTAGATTTACAGAGAAGTTGGAAGAATATCACAGTTTCTTTATACCTTGCACTTAGTTTTCTCTATCGTTGATATTACTGGGGATACATTTGCCACAACTGATGACCCCAATACTGATAGATACACTGAGTTCATGCTTCATACCTATTTCCTTAGTTTTTAACCTAATGTTCTTTATCTGTTCTAGAACCCCACTCAGGAGACCACATTAATTTAGTCATTGTGACTCCATAGACAACTTTAGACTGTGATGGTTTCTCAGATTTTCCTCATTTTTCATGACCTTGTTGAGGAAAACTGGTCAAGTGCTTTATAGACAGACTATCTCTGTTTGGATTTTTCTGATGTTTTTCTCATGGTGAGACAGGGGTTATGGGTGGTAATTTAAAAACAAAACAAAATGAGATTCACTCAATACCCTCCACCTAGAATTAAGAAACCTTCATGTTTTCCATATTTGCTTCAGAATTTTTTAAATAAAAAAAGTGATGAAACTGAGGTCCCCTTTACACCACTCCTCAGTCTCATTCCCTTTTTTTCCCCCTAAAAATGTTATCTATTTATTTGACACAGAGAAAGAGAGAGAGAGAGAAAGTGAGAGAGCACAAGCAGGGAGTGGCAGGCAGAAGGAGAGGGAGAAGCAGGCTCCCCACTGAGCAAGGAGCCCGCTGTGGGGCTTGATCCCAGAACCCTGAGATCATGACCTGAGCCAAAGGCAGACACTTAACCGACTGAGCCACCCAGAAGCCCCAGTTTCATTCCCGTTTGTCCCCAAAATTTGTATCTTTCTCATCCATGTTTTTACATTCATTAGATGTATTTGTCAATAAATAGCATGCAGCAATATTTACATTTCTATTATATAGATCTTATCATAATGAACAATTATTCTGCAACTTGCTTTCTTTAGACACATTAGATATTTGAGACCTATGTTGATATATACAGACTTAGTTCATTCATTTTTAAACTCCTCCATGGTGTTTTGTTTTATGAATGAGTTATGCTTATCTATTTTTCAGACAATAAAGTTGTTTTTTATTTTTGTTATTGCAACAATGTACAATGAACATCTTTGTGTTTATTCTTGGTGAAGGCAGGTGAATTTTTCAACAGTATAGCAGTGGAATTCTTGGATCTTAAGCTATGGCCATATTCATAGATTTTCTAGGTCTGACCAAATTCCTCTCCAGTTTATACACCCTCACCCCAGCATTGTGTGCATGTTTCCATTATGTCACATCATTGCTTCCACTTATTACATTTAGACTTCCAATAATTTGCCAATCAGATGGATGAAGTTTTTTTTTTTTATTTAACTTACAACTTTACTGAGTCATAACTGACAAATAATAAGCTACACATATTTAATGGGGATGATTTGATAAATTTTGAGAGGATGCATGTACCCATGAAACTAACACTACAATCAAGATACTGAATATTTCCATCCCCTCCAATGGTTTCCTCATTCCTCTTTGTAATTCATCTCTCAGCTTCTAAACACAGGTGTGGTAAACAAAATTCTAAGATGGCTCTGAGGTTTTCCCACCCTCTATGTAATCTTCTGAACTTGAATGTGAATGGGACCTGTATATAGGATAGGAGAGCACTCCTGATTAGGTTACATTGTGGCAAAGGTGAAGAGAGTTTGCAAATGTAATTAAGGTCCCTAATCAGTTGACTCACAGGTCTCTTATCAAGTTGATTAACTTGCTTAAGTTAATCAAGAAGGAGGTCATTCCAGTGGGTCTCATCTAATCATATGAGTCCTTTAAAAGAGGTTCTAGAAGTCAGAGAAAGAAGCCACAGTCAAGCTCTCCTGTTGGCCTTGAAGAACCTAATGCAATGTTGTGGAGAGGGCCATGTGGTAGAGAATGACAGGTGCCTGTGGACTGCAGGGCCTCAATCTTACAGCTGCAAGGAGCTGAATTCTGCCAACAACCAGGGAGCTTGAAAGACCCCCCCAGAGCCTCAGAAGAGTTTGCAGCGTGATTTCACCCTGAGCAGATAACCCAGCTTCATGCTTCCCCATGGAAACTGTGGGATAATAAATGTGTGTTATTTCAGGCCTCTGTGCTTATCATCATTTCTCATGCAGCAATAAACAGCTAATATGCCAGGCAACAATTCATTTGCTTTCTTTCACCCTAGGCTAGTTTTTATTTTCTAAATTTTTAAAAATAAATGGTATCATACAGTAGATACTCTTTTTTGGGGGGGGTCTGGAATTTTTCACTTAGCTTAATAATTTTTTAGATTCACTCATATTGTGTATCAATAGTTTCTACTCAGTATATGGATATACCACATTTTGTCTTTATATTCACCTGTTAATGGACATTTGGGTGGTTTTCAGTTTTTTGGCAATTACAAATAAAACTGCAATCTGTGTGGACATATATTTTCATTTCTCTTATTTTAATTTGAATCTCCCTGATTATTAGTAAGATTGATTACCTTTTCACCTTTTACTGTCTACTTGGCTGTCCTCTTCAACAAATTGCCTCTTAGTACTTTTGTCATTTTTATATTGGGTTATTTGTGTTTTTTTCCTCACTGATTTGTAATTCTTTATATATTCTGAATATGTTCTTTGCCTATTATTAGACAAGGGAAATGTCTTTTTCCAGTTGACTATTGTCTTTTAACATTGTTTAAAATGTCCTTTGTCATATAAAAATTTTAATTTTAATAAAGCCTAAGTAATCTATCTTTTAAAAAAATGTTTGCTTCTATTACTTGTTTTAAGACTTGAGATTATAAAGATATTTTCTTATTTTTTTATCATAGCTTTAGAATTTTGTTTCTCACACTTACACCTTTACTCCTTTTGGGGTTTATTTTTCTATATAAGGAGGTAGGAATACAATGATTTTTTCTATAAAGAAACCACTGTTCTTTACAGATAAAATAATTCATCCTTACTTCACTGATTTGCAATTCCCCTATGTATCTATTCAGATGCATTGGTATATTTAATCATTACTGAAACTGCCATGGTGTTTTACTTTTAATATCTTTACAATAAGCTTCAAAGGACATTTATGATATTTTCTCCTCTTTTGTCTTCTCTTTCAGAATTACCTTGGCCTTTCTTGGATTTTACTCCTTTAAAGTTAAAAATAAATTTACCTTAAAAATTTTGATGCATTTTTAACATTAGAATTGCACTGAATTTATAGACTAATTGGGGAAACACTTACATCTTTACAATATTGAGTCTTCTTACCCATAAGCATACTATATCTAATTTACCTTTTCTTCTTTTAGATGTCTTAATAACATTTTGCATTTTTTCTTCCAGAAAGATCTTGCACTTCCTTTATCAGAGTTATTCCTAGGTAGACAAGGTCTTAAAATTTTATGCAAACTATCATAGCTATTTCCCTATGAAAGTTTTAATGTGAAGAAATTGGCATCTCAACAAGTAGATGCTTTAACAAAGAAAATGAACCTACTCCTGGCATCGTTCATAAACTGATGTTTACAATGATAATCTCTCTATTCTGTTTAGAAAGTAGAGCTCACTGTGATCCCTCACATTAGAGTTTTACATGCCTTTGCTGAAAAGTCACCTTCCATAGTCGGTGTGGTGTTCAAGATATACTCTCTAACCTCCCTGATGCATTTATTTTATTTTATTTTTTTAAAAGATTTTATTTATTTGACAGAGAGATAGAGAGAGCACAAGTAGACAGAGCGGCACACAGAGGCAGAGGGAGAAGCGGACTCCCCGATGAGCAGAAAGCCTGATGCGGGACTTGATCCCAGGACCCTGGGATCAGGACCTGAACCCAAGGCAGACGCTTAACGACTGAGCCACCCAGGCACCCTCCCTGACGCATTTAAAGAGGGCAGCTGCAACTGGGCTCCAGATAACATTCCAGTCAGGAAATGTGTGGAGACCAAGGTTGCTAGATCTTTCAATTTTGCAAGAAAATCTGACAATCCAAATTTTAATATGGATTTTTCTGACTCTTAAACAGTGGCAAATTATTAAAACAAAACAAAACCAAAAACCATTGAACATTATATGGGCTAAACAAAGCAGGCCTGAGACCTGATAAGCTGAGTGCTGCCAGTTCTCAACTTCTGGGTGGCCCTGGCACCACAAGACTCAGTTTAGCGTCCTTCCCTGCACCACATTCCTCTAGCCTATGAGGGTGAGCAGGGCAGGAATAATGTGCCTGGGACATATTTTTAGCTCTAAGTACCTGATCGCACAGAGTCTGAACTATAAAGGTTATTAGGGTTTGTCTAGTCCTACTTCAGTTTTCATAATTATAGCAATTTTGAGGCAAAGACAGGGAAGCAGCTAGCCTGTGCTGATACAGTCAGCCAGAGGCAAGGCCAGACCTAGGACTCGGTGGCAGACTTACACACATGGCAGATTTACTATTACTTATATTGTCTTATTATTTTACAGAGCCTTCAAGGTACAGGCTGTGATCCTTCACACAAGGTGTCAAATAAATAAGAATTTGTTTGACAGGTGGGAAACCACTGAAGCACTGATACGTTTTAGGATTCATGTAGAGTAACTCTAGATAAAGGGGAAAGAATATACAGGTACATAAATGTTGTCTTTTAAGATGAAATTAGAAATGAATACAACCTCTTAAGGCTCCATTAAACCAAACACACCATTAATACTCCGTGGCTTATGGGCCTAAAATCTGGGCAGACTTTCCAGATTGATTTTTGGGTGGAAAGATTAGGCATAGTTATAACATTTGTGCCTTAGGCATGTTTGATATCTATCCTATGTATGGACATGGATTTGTAGCTACACATAAACATACTCCTATAAAATAGAATGAAATACACTATAATGCCAAGCTTTCCACTACCTTATGAACTGAAGTGTAATGTTCAATGATTCAACAGAAAAGTCTCAGTAAAGTTAAGTGTACATCCCAAACATTTGGCTTTAGTTCACTTAAGAGATAAGTGGGTTGAATATATACACACCTCTGTGTCTTGCTTGTAACCTTCTATTGCTTTTGGGGGGTTACCTGTGTGGCTTAGTGAATCAAGCAGCTTTAAAGGGCCTTTAAAACCGCAAAGCTTCATTTCACAACTTCCATTACAGATTGACCAAAGAGCCTTCAGAGATGAAATTTTCCTTTAATGGAATTGCAAAGTGATTCAAATTAGCTATGTTGCAACTTGCTGCAGCTAAAGGTCATTGATACTTTAAATTCTTCAAGGGCATTGCCTAGATCCAAAGATTCTTACCGTTATTGTTTGCTGATTAGAGGGACACTTGCAGAACATAGACTTAGAAATTCCTGTTTAAAACTTACACTAGTTGTTGGAAAACTATAGCCGGAGGGTCAAATCAGGCCTACCAGCTGTTTTTGTGAATAAATCTTTATTGGTACACAGCCCCATCCATTTGTTTATACCTTGTCTATGTTTGCTTTTGTGTTAGAAGGGCAGAATTGAGTAGCAGTGACAGAGACGTTATAGCACACAAATCTTGATACATTTGCTACAAGCCCTTTACAGAAAATGTTTGTCAAAAATGGTCTGTCATAGATTTTTTTAACAACTCTTTAAAATGTTTTAAAAAAACCATTCTTAGTTCTCTGGGACAGGATTTGGCTTCCAGGCCATAGTTTTCCAATCTCTGGTCTAGATAATAAACAAAACAATAAATCAAACTCTGATTTGTAGCATTTGCCTATTGCTATGGTATAAATACTACAAGCATGACCAATTTCAAGCTACCAACATGCATCATCAAACCCACTGTTGGGAAGTGCAGCATCACGCCATTTTATAGTATTCTTACTATACAGATATGAATATGAATACAATACAGATATAGATATGAATCATGACATGTGATATCTCAAGAACAAGATATAGTAAAATAAGTAGAAAGTGGTGAATTTTAAGTGTTTATTATTCTTTCTTTTTTTAAAAAAGATTTATTTATTTTAGGGAGATGGGGAGGGTCGGGGGAGAGGGAGAAAGAGAGGGAGAGAAGTAGACTCCCCACTGAAGGTGGAGCCCGATGTGAGGCTGATCTCATGATCCTGAGATCATGAACTGAGCTGAAATGAAGAGTCAGATGCTCAACCTACTGAGCCACCCAGATGCCCCATAAGTGTTTATTATTCTTTCTTAATGTAACTTATTCAATTGTAAGTTTATAAGATTTGAAATTTAATAATGACCATGTTTAACAACCAGTTCACAACATCTTTGAACATTTAACAACTGGCTTGTAGTGACCCCAGTGTAAGCCTCCAAAAGTACATCACTGGGCTTAGGAAATTTTCACTTCTTGGGGATAAAAGGAAAAAAATTGTACTATCATACCATAAATTAGAGAGTGGTAAATTTTAAAGTATACACATATACTTGAAGGGAAGACTTAATCATGAATATATTGGCCAATTAGCTACAATGTATGTGCAAATGATATTGGTTGTAATTAGGATATAGCTAAGCTTAAGTGTTATAGTTTATAGAGTCAGTCAGCAATTGGATCACATATTGTCCACCCCCAGATAAATTTCCTTTTAACTTCAAAAAAAAATAAACTCAGTAGCAGGTGAATATTATCTTGATTGTTTCAAAATATTTAGTGGATACATTTTCCGGTCTTTTTATCAGTGGAGGTTGGTTTTGAAAGTTTTTGTGATAAATATGAGTCTTCACATTATTTTTGAATTGCAATAATAGATAGGCAGGGATAGGATTTTTTTGCAGCATTGCTGATATCTCGCTATCATTGTTCCCATGATGAAGAAGGCACTTGGTCCATTTGTTGTGCAAAGGCTGCTTTTACATTTCTTCCAATTCAATAGACCCGAAACCCAGGCTGAGGTGAAACATTCACAGCCTAATAAAAACTCAAAGGAGTAAGGAATTCATCAGATGGGTCTCTATTGTGTATGGATTTTTTAAAAAGATATTTAACATTTTATGTTTTTAAGAAAAAAGAAACACAAAATTAATTAGTGTCAACTATACTTTAAGTTTTCAACTATCTAGCCAGCAGAAAGCTGTTATTAAATCACTGTATGCCTTCTTTGCTTTTCTTCCCACATAAGAATCATTATTTTATTCACAATATTGGCCTCATAACAGAGGTTGTCAATCAAGATAACCCAAGTTACTGCCTGAAAAAAGAAATAACCAAGAATCTGCTTTTATTTCAGAGATATATTTTGTTTCTTCTTTTCACCTCCTATTGTTACTAAGGAAATGCATGGAAAAATGCTCCTTATTGGATGAACTACAGTTCCTAGCTTTTAAAAGATCACTTTTTTTTTTTAAATGTTCAACTCCCCCATTATCCTTCTAGACCAATAGAACTTTAGCATCTGGGCAGCATGGAAAACAGTTGGTGGGGGAACTTTCTTCCCAGTCCCTCGTCCCCCAAACAGCAATCACCGTTAGCAGCAGCTGCTAGCAACTTAAAAGTAACAAGACAAGACAATAGCTCATAGTGATTTGAATGGGGTAAGCCGAAAACATCAATGCATTGCTATTTAAAGTACTAGCTGAGCATAACTCTTCTCTGCTAAAGTTGTACTGGGGCTGTATTTGTTCCAAGGGTCTTGTCTTGATTTTTGTCCTCACTCGTGCAAATGAAGGAAAATAAAATGGCTTTCGTCTAATTAACAAAACTTAATTTTCTATCTTGCTTTATTTGTAGGCCCAAACAAGCCATTACATAAGCCTTCAGGGACTCCTTAGAATTCTTTCTCAATTATTTACTCATTATTTAAATTAAGACCAAACAAACCCAAACTTTTCCCTCAACATTCTCATTGGCAGCTACCCTCTGAGCCTTTTGCAAATCATGGTAGAAACATAAGAAACCATTATAGTTCAAGTCACTTATAGTCGAGACAGGGTGAGTCATGAAGGTAATGTGTATCAATTAAAGAGAGATTAAAGATACACTGTACTTTGTTGCTTTGTGACAGGAAAATGGTTACTTAATGAGGAAGGTTATTTTATGGCTTCTAACAAGTAAGCAAGCCATTGCTATTTTGTGATCATTATCTCATTTAATCATGAAAAGGATAAAGTATAATAGTACGCTGATTTGTAGCATTTTCCAATTGCTGTGCTGCAAATAAGATAATGACATGAACACCTGGAACACTAAAAGCCTAATAAATGTAAAATCTACCTACTAAAAAGATGCAGATAGCAAGTTTGGATATTTGATATTGATTTCTAATTAAAATCATCTACCATGACTCCAGCAGAGTTAATCTATATGAAACACAAACCTCATTTCATGTTCTCATTGCATTGAAAGTTTCAGCTACACCTGGC
Source organism: Zalophus californianus (assembly GCF_009762305.2). Taxonomy (NCBI): domain Eukaryota; kingdom Metazoa; phylum Chordata; class Mammalia; order Carnivora; family Otariidae; genus Zalophus; species Zalophus californianus. Next base: position 31,081,955 of record NC_045595.1, on the reverse strand, counting down.
CATGTTTAGGTTAAATTCAAAATGCTTATAAGATTGCTGACACCAGCCTCCTGCTTAAATCTGTAGCCTCATGTTCTACTGCCCATTCCTAGTTCCCTCACTTCAGCCATATTTAATAATGGTTATTCCTTAAGAGCAATGTACTTACTATTCCATGTCTCTAAGCCTTTGCAGTCCTGGCCCCCCTTCCTAGAACACAACTCACCTCTGTACCTCAACTCTAACATATACTCTCCAAAATGTGTCTCTTAAAAGAAACCTGTACATACATCCATTACTTTGTATTACATTCATGTATTGACATTTCTATTTCTCAAAAACACTATTGGCTCCTCTAGATCAGTATCCCTGTCTTGACTCTGTATCCCCAGTACTAGATGCAAGAAATATGCTGGATAAAACTGCTTTGAATAAATGGATGAACGTACCAAACTTGTTTTTTTCAGTCCCAGCTTCAGAAGATTCATCTTTTAAGATCAAGAGAGCAACATCTCCAATGTAGAAATCTCCATGGAGTTTCAGGCCCTTACATCCAACTGTCTAGTTATTGTCTTCTCTTGAGTGTTATAAAAACACTCCAATTTCAGTATGTACTCGTTTGCTGCCCAATCTGATGTTATTCCAATGGTCCTTGCAAAAATTGCCCATATCAGAAAAGTTGGGAGTCACCACTCATTGCATATCTAACTCATTGTGAAGGTCACTGATTTTCATCCTCTCTCTCTCCTGCCAATGCTCTAGCCTAACCTAGCAACCCGTTTATCCCTAGACTATTGCAGTCACCTCCTAATCCACTTTCCTATATTCATTCCACTCGCCGCCCCATCCATAGTCCCCACTATATTTAACATGGCGTTTCAGAACGCAGACCTCACAATATTACCACTTGGCTTAAAGCTCTTCAATGGTCTCCTATTGATTTTAGGAAGAAGATTATAAACCTTAATAGAGGGGAGGGGAGCGGCGGGATGGGTTAGCCTGGTGATGGGTATTAAAGAGGCATGTATTGAATGGAGCACTGGCTATTATACACAAACAATGAATCATGGAACGCTACATCAAAAACTGATGATGAAATGTACGGTGATTAACATAACATAATAAAATAAAATAAAAAATAAAATAAAAAACCTTAATAGAGCCTCCAGACTGCATGATCTTCCCTAACTCTCCAGGAGCACTGCAGCCTTATCTCACTCCATTCTCACCTCTTCTCTTCATTTGAATCTCAGTGCCACATTCACTCTGTCTCCAGAGTCTTTGCAGACACAGTCCACATCTCCTGGAATGCTCTGAGGCTCTCTCCCAACCCCTACCTTTCTTTAGCCTTCAAATCTCAGCTCCAGAATAATTTCTTCAGGAAGCCTTCCCCGATCTCCCACACTTGGTCATGTCATCCTATTATATGCATTTAGAATAGAACTTTATTATCAGTTTGTAATTATATATTGTTTCATAGTGTGACCATTTGATTATGATCAGCCTTTCCACTACATAAAACTATTAGGATTATGCCTGACCTATCCAACATTATATGCCCTACTGCCTAGCATGGGGCCAGGCACAGAGTATGTGCTCTATAAGTATTTGTTGAATGACTGAATGAACAGATCTAAGAGGACATAGGCCTGCAGAAGGATGCTGCCCACTGTAATTTGTTCACGGTAGACCTAAAGCTCACCTCCTTTTCAACCCTTAACCATTTCAGATCCCAGATTTTCAGGACTTTAACTTTCTACCCACCCACCCACTCCCACACCTTTAGATTAGCCATTTGCTGTTCTTTTTTCTCATGATCTGGCTTGAAACTTTTCTGACTCAGCTTCTGCACTGTATCAGTTGGGGTTCCTGCTTGTAGGAAGCACACTCTGACTGTGGCTGATTAAGCAGGAAAGTTCATTAAAGGATAGCAGGTAGCCACACAGAATTATTGGGAGGTTTAAAGAACTGGGCTTAATGTCAGATTTCCAGGAATAATGCCCCAAACCATGTTCTAAAACTAGCCTGATAAGAAGAAGGCTACTCTAACTGCACCCCCCCGCCCCGCCCCAGCACGGGTACTACTGAATGAGCTACTTTCAACACTGTCTCATCATTACAGACATTACACATGTGCCAGGCACTCGGCTCTGCCATCCCCATCTTTAAAGCCAGGACCTCTGGTGCTCTCACCAGCTAAATGGATTCCATAGGAAGCCTTCTCCTTCAGATTGCTCATTTCTGAATTAAAGTCTATAAAGGGGGTGAACCTAATTGGTGGAGATCTCATGCCCATGTTCTAGCTGCAAAGAGGGCTGGAACTGAGTTTTTAGGCTCCCACACTGAGACGGTGGGACTCATCAAGTGGAAAAATCCTGGAAACATAACAGGGTATTTAAAAATGCTAAGCAGCCAGAGAACATGACCAATGCCCATTCTATAAAGAATGGTCAAAACTTTGGTATCTTGTTCAACTTCTCTTTGGTGGTGAGACTCAGTTTATTTGCTTTGCCATCACAAGTAAACTGACATCTCCTAAGCAATTTAGCCTATTATTCTGTTTGAGAGAGACCAGATCTGGAACGTGAAAGATTTTTAAGACCAATTGTAAACTATTCTAGAAATCTCTATTTAAGAGAGTAGAATGCAGGATTTCAAAGCACAAGTTCTGAAATCCAAGGGTCTGAGTTTGAAACCTGACTCCATCATTTCATTAAGTGGCATGTGTCATTTTTACTCAAATTTTATTTACTAAAGCAAATTATATGGGTACACTTAACTCCAAAGGGGCAGCAGTGCTCTAAAGAAGAGCTAAAATTACATAATAAATAGCAGAAATGATGACCTCAACTTTTCTGAATCTGTTTCCTCATCTGTAAAATAAGGAAATAATAGTATCTACCTCATAGGACTGTTGTGAAGACTGAATGAGACATACGTGGTAAACACCCAATACATATCTAAGGAACTATATGTAAACTTTGGGAAACTTATAAGGCATATTATGATATGAAGAACAAGTGCATTTCAGACGAATCTCACCCCTATGGTCCTCACTTTACATCTTCATAGTGGTGGCAAGAGGGCAGATCCAGGGCTCAATCTCAGCAATAAATCAAAGATAAGAGCAAGTTTCAGCAAGTGGGAGCCCACATGAATGAATGTGATATAGCAAGATATGATCTTAAGGTATCAATCTTTGTGTTTTTTCTTCCTGCCTTGATTATGACCTTCCTCCTGTCAGTCACAGGCAGCACTTTGCTTCAAGGAGCACTGGTGTGATTACAGCAGAAATGTAAAGAGAACAACAATAAAAAAATCGATGTTTAGTTTTTCTGAGTTCCAAAATATGTTCTTGCAGCCCGTATCAAAAATAATAGCTTCAAAAGCCTGAGCTTTTGATATATAAGGAGTTTTGTTGAGAGAAGAAAGGGCTTTTGAGAATCAAAATGGAAGGCCCTGAGGAATGAATGAGGGGTATAAGACGTATATTATGACCATATGGGAATAAGAGGAATGAAAGCGGCAGACTGATTGATCTGGAGGGAGACAAGATAAGGGTCACCTGGCTTTGCAGGGTAGGAAAGAGAAGAAAAGAGTAAGCAGGCTCAAAAATCCTGGGGAAGGTTGGTGGGATTAGGGAGAAGAGCCCTCATAAAGAGAAGTGGGAGGCCGAGTCAGCAAAGGGGCTGCAAAAGATCTCTGTGGGCAGTTAAAGGGGAGCCAAGCCCAAACCTGTGGACTTCCATTGCCATAAAGATAAGCACTATGTTGCCATTCTGAAAAGACAAGCTGGCCAATTTTCCTTCCTTTCCTTTCCTTTCCCTTTCCTTTCCTTTTCTTTTTTTCCTTTCTCTTTCTTTCTTTCTTTCTTTCTTTCTTTCTTTCTTTCTTTCTTTCTTTCTTTCTTTCTTTCTTTCTTTCTTTCTTTCTTTTTTTCTTTCTTTTCTTTCCTTCCTTTCCTTCCCTTCCTTTTCTTTCTTTCTTTTCTTTCTTTCTTTCTCTCTCTTTCTCTTTCTTTCTTTCTTTCTTTCTATTTATTTGAGAGAGAGAGAGCACAAGCAGTGGAAGCGGCTGAGGAAGAGGGAGAAGCAGGCTTCCTGCAGAGCAGGGAGCCCAATGCAGGGCTGGATCCCAGGACCCTGGGATCATGACCTGAGCCAAAGGCATACACTTAACTGACTGAACCACCCAGGTGCCCCAATCTGGCCAGTTTTCTAAAGACTCTTGTAAATCAATCCATAGAAAGATGTCCTTAGTATGTCCATTACTTTTGCTGAGCCCCAACCCAGGTGGACATTCTTACCCCCTTCAAATGAACCTGGATACTCTAATCTTCTGAAAGACAGGCCATGAATATTAAAATAGTGGTGTTGAAAAGAGAGCCCTTGCCTCTGTACTTGGGTGGGAAAATGGAGACACCCACTCTGGGTTACAGTCTAACTCCTGAGTAGCCTTTCCACTCACTCCATTTGTCTTGCTCCCCAATAAGACTAGACTGCTCATCTCTGGATCCATCTGGCAAAGGAATGATTTCTGCATCTCTATTTCTTTTCTTTCTTCAGCAAAGATATCTTTGGGAAATTTTATAAGATTACAAAGTAGGACATTTCACTTGTAGGTTATTAATGCTTATAAATGAGTAACAGCTAACACTATGAGCACTTACTATACGTTAAGCCCTATTAAGCAGTTTAAGTGGAATATCTTACAACAGTATTCCTCCATTTTATAGATGAGAAATTGAAGTTGAGAGAGCTAAATGTCAAGTATAGCTACGATGATTTGGACAGACACAGTTTGAGCTTAGCATCCATAGGCCTAACCATGCTACTATAGTGCCCTTTTATATATATATATATATATATATATTTAAGATTTTTAAAAAACTTATTGATCTGAGAGAGAAAGAAAGAGTGGGGTGGGGGCAGAGGGAGAGGGAGAGACAGAATCCTTAAGCAGACTCCCTGCTGAGTGCAAAGCCCGATGCACGGCTCTATCCCAGGACCCCGAGATCATGACCTGAGCTGAAACCAAGAGCCAGCTGCTTAACCATATAGTGCCTCTTGAAAATACAAGAATAAGTTGCTCATAACTCTTGCTATCCTTCATTCATTCAAGCAATTTTTTTGGAAGGCTTGCTATAAATTAGTCACTGTGTTAATCACGGGGATAGAGAAACCAGTCAGGCATAGCATTACTACTCTTGAGCCACGCTGGGTCTATAGTGCAATGGTTCATTAGTGCCACAGCCCTAAACTGTTCATGTGATTTCTCCATGGAAAACCAAAATGCAGTGGAAATAACTCTGTGCAAGTGTTACCACCAGGTACATGTGGGACTCTACATAAGTATATAAATCGTTCAAACTGTTTGTGCTTTACTTGTTACATATTTTCAGTCCTCCAATTATAAGATCCTGGCACGAGGACAAGTGCACCATGAATCCAAGGTATAATCTATTCCAAGAAAATTCAGAGGCAAGCTAACATTCCTTGGAGTCTCAATTAATCAACATGGACTGATCTGTGACAATCCAAATGGCACCAGATCACTTCTACCAGCAGTAAAAATATCTAGAGTGGAACTTATGTTCTGGTCCTGACTTCTAATTGTTGTGGAGTTCAAAGTGGCGCACTAAAATTAATAGAACACACTTCTGCTATCAAGGAACTTGGCAACAATATGAAGAGAAGAAACCCCTGTTATTCTAATGAGACCTGCTTGTAAGATTGCTCTGCTCCAAATTCTGTATTTGGTAAAGCCTTCTTTCTTCTTTCCCACTTTCTGAATCCTCGTTTCTTTCTGTCTGAATGTCTGCCTGCCTTGTGCATCTCTGTCTTCCTTTTCTCTTTGAGGGGCAGCAGTTAACTCTAGAAAGAGAACCAGAGCCAGGCTGGGCTCTGCCCTGTCCTAAGGGAATGAACTTGGACATATAGCTAAATGTCTTTCACTCTTAGGTTCTCAATTCATCAAATGGAACCACAACACCTGCCTCATAGAGTTGTTTGGAAGATTCAAAATAATACATCCCCTGAACCCAGCACAGTGAAGAATAAAAATAAAGCACCTAGTGGAGTACGTGGTATAGTGATGGTATGATGGTATCTACTCCATGTTTGTTCTAATTATTTGATTTCTGCCTTCTTTTTTCTCTTTCTTCCTCCAAACCTTTCCCTATAGCAAAAGGAGCAAATCTCACTAAAAACACAGGGATATTGGTCCTAATAAGTACAGAGGGTTTGGTGGTAAAAAGCTACTCTCTTAACCCACATACCTCAAGACTCGGACATTATTCAAATCTCATTATTGTCTCCAATATTCACTTCTAGCAAGAGCCTGGGCTCTGGAGTCAGATTATCAGTACCCAAATCCCAGCTTTGCCACCCACTAGTAGGGGGATCCCAGGCAAGAAATTCAACTTCTCAGATCCTCGGTTTTCTCTCTATAAGGCAGGAAGAATAAAATGACTATATCTAACTCATGGTGGCAGTGTGAAGGTTCAAAGAGAAGCGCCAACCAAGTGCCTGTCATAGAGTTAATGCCCAATAAGTGCTATTATTTTGATTGCTGTTATTGTTATTGAAACCAGCATATTGAAATGTTCTCTGGTAATACAGAATTCAAGCTACAGTAAACAAAATTTTATAGATTCTGTTATTGAATCTTCCTTTCAAATCCATTTATTCTTTTCCATCCCTTAGTACAAGCCACCCCTATCTCTTTCCCAGAATCATGCAGCAAGTGGCTTGTTCTCCCTGCTGTCCGCCTTTGTCTCTCCACATGGCAGGCTAAAGGATCCTTCATAGGTGAATCTGATCATTTCACTCTCTTGCTCAACACGCTTTATCTGCCTCCCATTGCTCTTAAGATAAAGACCTGTCTTTAATATCATCCACAGGCCCTGAACTTACCTGGACTCAACATTAAACATACTTACAGCCTCAACACTAATCACAGCCTCCTCTACCCTGCAGGATCTAGCCATACAGAACTATCTTCATTTCTTTGAACGTGTGCGGCACTCTTTGCTTTCAGCGCTCTGCTTTTGCTATTCACTCTTGCCCCACCTCTGCATCTGGTACCACCTTCCTATCAATTCAGAGAACATTTCTTCTGGGAAGGTTTCCCTAACCTATGTTGCATGCTTTCCATGTGACCTCTCAGCTTCATGAATTTCTTCTGTTAGACTATCCATTACATTGTGTATTATTCGTCCACTGAATTCTGAGGCCCTCCCATAGATAGTTATATACGGGGACAAAGTCCATCTTGTTCTTCCTTGTAGTGAGTCACATTTCTTAGCTGGCAGGGCGAGAGACAGAGAGCACCTGGGCTGCAGTAGTTGAGGTAGGGAGCCACTTATACTGATGGAAATACGTCTTTTTCCTTTGGATTGTCACCAAATAATGTGAGCTACTACCCACTCATCTCTTACAATATATGACACATGGTAGGTGCTCAGTAAATATTTGTAGAATGAATGATTAAATAAATGCTAGTACATTCATTTACACTGCTGGCTTGTAATTGATGATTAAAAGAGTGAGTGCAATGCCTTTTTCTTCTGTAGATTTTTAAATTCTGGCTTGAGAGGGCAGGTTGATCTTGTCTTACCCCCTAGATTTGCATGGCTTATGTTAAATACATGGAGCAGATGTTCTATTTAAAATAATCAAGTGACTTCTTTTTTAATAAAAAGGAAGGATCCTTCAATATAAAAAATAAGATAAATATCTCCTCAAATATTAATACTCCAAATTGTGATTTTATTTTAAAATAAATTAATTCAATAAAAATTTCTTATGAAGTGGATGATCACACAAGTTATTGCAGTACCAGAGTCCCTGTGGTAGATAAAAGCATGTAATTAAAATATCATTAAAATGATAGGTTTAGAAAAACTGTGATCTCACCCATTTCTAAGGAAAATTGGAAAGATATAGCCTAAAACATTCCAGTGAAACCTTGAGGCAAAGATTTAAGATAACTGGTTTTCTTTTAAATAGGGATCCTGTCTCAAAACCTTTTTTTCATGATTTTCCTCAATATATACTAGATACCTCATGTGTGACTATTATCAGTGTTACAGTTCTTTGTTAAGAAATTTTACTACAATTCTATTCACTGTAATTTCCTTAGTAACAGGCTGCTCTCTTTTTCTTTTAAAAAACTATTAAAATGTCATTCACATCACATTCTAGATGTGGCTCCAGCTATTCCCAATAGCTATTCAAAAAACCATAATCACCATAATTACTGTTGACATCTAATTAACATTCAGCTTCCTTTCTACAGCATCTACAGCTGGACAAACCATCTATTCCAGGATAAAAACTAATGCTCTGTTGCCTTTCCTTCAAACAATAAAACAAACCAGGATGCTAAACACCTGGGCTCACTGTTTTTGTTCTCCCTGTAAATGGTAGTTGGAGGTAGGACGGCCACCATGAACACCTTTCTAAAGAGTGCTACCTGATAAACTGGACCTGGTCATAAGAAATTAAACCCATCCAATGGCTTAAGGGATTGCTGATGTTAATCTACAATCTAGGAGTTGTACTGATTAAGGATGACTCTCAGAGTTTCCTAATGCATAGTTTTTTGATGAGGTGTTCCTTGATCTGGCTCCTTTCTGACTTCCTTCAACACTTGCCACCCTCTTCTTTGTTCTCTTTGCATGACAGATCCTGGACTCCTTCCAGCTTCCCAGCGTCATGTTCTCTCTTGCCTCTGGGACTTTAGCCATGCCCCCTCTGTCTCCCTTCATCAGTGTGATGGTTAGGGATGTAGGCTCGGATACTAGAACATTCACTTTTATATCTCTGCTTTCCATACTACGAGTAGTATGACCTTGAGCAAGTCAGCTTAGCCTGTGGGTACCTGTGTTTTCTCACTTGTTAAATATTCACTTCATGGGGTTATTATGAGGATTGAATGTATTAATATACACATTGAGATCTATTTATCTATCTATATCGATGCATAAATGTTTATTCTTATGGACTCTTATCATGGCCTGAGTCCTCTGGTCTCTCATATTTGAGGCCCTTTTTTCTAGAAAGCCTTCCTTCATGTTCCAGAACAGTTTAGGTCCCATGCTGTGTGCTCCCACAGCCCCCTATACTTTCTGCATTACCATAACACTTATATGTCAAGTGTGCCATGCTTTATTCATTTGTGCAACAAATATTTCTTGAGCTCCCACTTGGTGCCAGGCATGGGGGATATGGCAATGAGTGAAAAAGATAGCGTCCTTGCTCCAGTAGAGCTTATACTCTGGTGAGTGTCTGCAGATCAAATAAATATGTACTTGAATTAAGAAAACAAGTACAGAAATTAAATATATTGAAGAAAATGCAATGGTATAATGGGATAGGAGTATCTGAGGGGAGGTACTACCTTTGGTTGGGTGGTCTCTGAAATAGTGACATTTGAACTAAGCCCTGCTGATCACAAAAGACTAGCCATACAGATCTGAGACAAGAAAGATCCAGGCCCAGGAAATAGCTAAAGCAAAGCTTGAAGGTGGGAATGACCTAAGCCTTGCAGCAACACTCGTCCCCTCTCATTCAGTGGACGTACAATCCATACCCCCACCTACCTCCTCTACTTGGAGTTATCAGAATGGGGATCTCCTCAGCTATGCCCACAGTCACAAGTAGGCTGGCCTTTTTTCCTGTTAAGGTTTTGCCATAAAGAGGGGTTAATATATATAAAATGTTGAAAGGAGTTTCTAGAATCCTTCAGGTTTCTTAACATCATGGAAGCTGGGTTATAAAATATGATTTTATTTTCAAGATGAGAAGTGGAATTCATGTTGGATTTCTTTTCTGTGATTTTTATCATCTAGGGCAGTGGTTCTCAACTGGGAGTGATTCTGTACATAACCCATCCTCCCACCCTCCTGGGAAATTTGACTCTTTTTTTTTTTTTTTTTTTTAGAGAGAGCATGCAAGCAGGCTCCATGCCCATGCGAAGCCTGACTCTCATGACCCTGAGATCATGACCTGAGCTGAAATCAAGAAGACACTTAACTGACTGAGCCAACCAAGAGCCCTGAAATTTGACATTTTTTGATTGTCACAACTTACTGGTTGTGACTGGCTACTGGTGTCTAGAGTGTAGGATGCTGCTAAACATCTCATAATGCACAGGACAGTTCCCACAACAAAGAAGTGTCTAGCCCAAAATGCCAATGTTACCTGATCTGGAAAGTGGTCTTCTTTAAAACCCTCCTTCCCACTTCTGACTCCATCTTTAACTAGGACAGTAGGGGTTCCTTGCTTTGCAATAGTTCTCTTGCTTAATAAACAGGCTTGAATTTATGAAATTAAGGATGAACAGCAGGGGCCTCTTTGTCTCAAGGGAGCAATGTGTGTCTCTGAGAGTCAGCAGATTGGAGAATACTTTGTCTCCCTTGCCAAGGGCACTGCTTTCTTCATATCCTACTGGCCAAGAATTTCTCAACTCTTAGAGACTGATCCTATGGAGGGCAAATAAAGCTCACCTTCACTACAGCTCTGATTCATTGGCAGCAGCTGTTTGGAGCATGATTTTGATGCCTATAAGGATTCCCAAAGCCACATTCAGTCTACTAGAGATGTGCACCATGAATGCAAGCACAGTACCAGATATGTGCTATTCCTTCATGATAGAATGGCTAAGTCTTTTATTCTGCTATTAACCTGATCCTGACATTTGCTTTCTACTGTGGGCTAGACATATGACTCTCTAAAAAGCTCACAGTTAATGATAGTCAAATTTTGCACAAATAACCGGGGTAAGCCAGTATTCAGAAAACCAGGCTTTATTGTGTTTTCTCCCTCTCCTTTTGCTGTTCAAAAACAGGCCAGTTCACCTGTGACATGAGGTAGGGAGGTCTGACCAACAATGGCCTGTGGTTGGAGTAGCACTTCCTAGCCTCACCTTGACACAATTCTAGCTGGTGGTAAACAATGGGCATTGCCATCCTTTTCTTCTTACTTGTAGTTGACTATAGTTATTGCATGCTCTAAACTGAATGGCTCTCATCAAGCCTTTATTTGATTCATGGCCAGTCTGTTGAGTGCACACCTGCAGGCCACTCATCAGCAAATCCAATTATCTTCTCAGTGCTTCCTTTGCCATTTCACTCACAGTTCCCCTCATGGATTTCCTCATAATACCTTTATGAGTGCTTGAATTCCATCTCTCTACCTCTCTTCCTTTATCCACCTGCATTATAGGTTTCAAAGCATTGTAGGTTTTATAAACTTACCTTCCCTCTCATACGGGGGCCTCTCAGTCAGCATCATAATTAAACCTCTTGTGTGTATTACATCTAGTTCCTGTACCCCCACCTTGATTCTGCCATTGGTCGCTCTACCGCCAATTTTGCTTTGCTTCTGGACAATCTCAGAGGATCTTCCATCACATATCAAGCCATTCTGTTTTGCTACAGCTTTTATACTCATTGGCCCTAGTCCTTCTCCTTGGGTCATACCAAAGGAGTCTAAGCTTACTCTTCATGACATTTCAAGTTGGCATTTCCTCCTTTTGTGTTTATTTCATTTTTACGGACTGTTCTGCTTCCACGCCCCCTTCCTATACATTTTATTTTGGGGAATTACCCAAATATTTTCACTGGGGGAATTAGTTTATTCTGGGGAAATACCTCTCCCCCATTTTGTTCAATTCAATGATCACTTAATCTAGTATCTGCCTGCGGTGGTTTTAAAATGTGTCCACAAATTCTTTGCTACTCCTACTTTTCAATAGTAGAGCTAATTCTCCTCTCCTTAAGTGTGGGCTAAACTTAGTGCCTCTCTTCAAAGGAATAGAATGTTGCAATAGTCAGTGTGTGACTTCCCAGGCTATCCCCCCAAAAAACATTGTGGCTTCCTCCTTGATCTCTCTCTTGGGAACCTCTTGCTGTGGGGAATGCCAGGTACCAAGCTATGAGGACACACCAGCAGCCTTCTAGAGAAATCCACATGGCAAGGAAATGAGGTATTCTGCCAACAGCTCCAATTTACCATCCATGTGAGTAAGCCATCTTGGAAGGGAATTATTCAGCCCTCCAGGTAACTGCAGCCTTCCAGGCATCTTGAAAGTGGCCTCACATGAAGAAACATAAGTCAGACCCTCCCAGCTAGGCTGCTTCTGGATTCCTGACCCACAGAAATTGTGTGGGATTATTAACACTTACTATTATATTAAGTCTTTAAGTTTTGTGGGCAATTTGTTAGGCAGCAATAGATAACTAATACACTCTATCTCATTAGGAAAACAAGCTATTGCTGTGAAAGAGCCCCACAATCTTATCTGCATATAAATATCAACATTCTTTTCCTCAGATATCTACAAGTCAGCTGGGATGGCTCTATTGATCTTGGCTGAGCTTGCCCATTCCTCCACAGAATGAGTAGTTATACAGTTCTGCTTCACATGATTCTCATTTCCACTGAATAACAGAGGTGGTTTAGACATTTTCTTCTCATGGAAATGACAAAGGCACAAAAGAACAAGCATAAATATGGGAAGCCTTTTAAGGCCTGGACTAGGAGCTGACATGCTTTCACTTCTACCTCATTCAGTTGACAAAGCAAGTTTACATAGTTGAATGCAAATTCAAGATGCAGAAATATATCCTTTATTGAGAGGAAATACAAAGTCACATGGCAAAGACTATGGAAGTATAATTCCACTACTGGGAGGCAGTAAAGCATTAGCATGATAATCTAGTCTACCACAGTCGGATCCTTTTTACCCTGTAATAGAGCAGGCACTTTGACCTAAGCTGATCTAATCAGATGGCCCCCTCATGCTCTGAATCTCAAGCTGAATGGTGCAAGGTTGAAGAAATCTCCTCCAACATTCTGTACCTCATTCATTCTAGCTATAGGTCCGGTGAAGCTTTTCCTACCATGAAACACAGTCATGTGTTTCAGCTTCTTAGCCCAAGAACTGTCTTCATTTCTGCCTGTTTCCTAGCCTGGGTCGCCAGGTCTTTCAGATGTTCATCTTGGGATGTGGTTTTGATTCCCTCAACATTTAATTGCTATCATCTGATAGATTCCTCTGAAAGTATACTCGACAGCGGTCAGACTCAAATAGAGCCCTTCGTGCATGTTGGAAGTAGCAGAGAGTAAGGAGAGCTTATCTCTTTGTCATAGACATTGTGCTTTTGTTAACAGCACCTAAGATTGCATTTGCTTTACCTACAAACTCAGAATTTTTTTTTTAAAGACATTGTTCCTTGCTGCATCCTCTACTTAGGCAGTCACTTTGTCATTTTCAAACTGGAGAGTCCTTCTTGGTTTGGGAGTTGACTTCATTTACAGAAGCTAAAGAACAGTCGAACATGGGGTGAGTCATGCTCCCAAAAGCAAATTTGTCACTTGACCGTTCTGTAACCCATGTTTAAAAAAACAACAAAAACAAAACAAAACAAAACCTTTTATCCCTCCTCTTCACCCTGCCCTCCTGGAACAGTGAACAGCTTCTCCCTACTCTATCTCCAAGGATAACTGAAGATTCTGTTCTCCATTATGTTTGGAGCATGTTGCATACCCCAAACTGATTTCCTTGCTGAAGCCATCTGAATGCCTGTTTCAATGCCACTTTTTATTTTCTTCAAAAACAACCCTTGGGACACGGAATAGAATTGGTCTGGATGCTGGTCATGGACATTGTCATGTTTTTGGGGGAACTGATCATCTTCCTCAGATGAGAAAAGAGTTTTTGTAAAGAAGATAACTGACTTGTTCAAAGTCATACAGCTAGTCAGTGACAGAGCATGAGTTGAAACCTGAGTCTGCCTAATTTCCAGGTTGACAGTCTTTATTCTACCCCATGCTAGGTGGCCCAGTATTGACCCGGCTTCTGATATTGATCTTCAGAACAAGTAACACCTTAGGATTTGCTAAAAGCAGTGATTTCATTAGTATGATCCTCTGGGTCCAAGAGTGGCTCAGAAGCTGCCAGAAAGAGGAGAATGAGGGAGGGACTGGAGTAGGGGAAAGGAAGGGAGGAAGTAAGTGAAATGGAAGCCAGGTATGTAGCATTTTGGGCCCTCAGTTCTATTTTAACAGAGCAGCTCAATTTCTGTTTCATATATCAGAGTCCCGACTAGCATTGTTTTAAAGTGTTCTACTGCATTAAGGAGTTTAAAAAGCTATCAATTTGAACCAACTCCCTCATTTCCCAGGTCTATGATTCTGGAGAGAATTTAGATGGTTGGCTCCAGGTCTCAGTCAATAGCAGTGCCAAGACTACTCCCAGATACCTCACCACCCAATAGGGTACTCTCTCGTCTCTCCCTCCTTTAAAACCTTCAAGAACTAACTCACCCCACCGTGTTTTCCTTGTCAATGTTCCCGTTATTCTAGTACTAGAAAAACCTGAAATAAATCATAGGCAGAAAGTTCTCACAGGAAATAAAATAAAACACAGGAACAAAATATTTAAATTTTACCGTTTGCCTTTTTGTCAGATTTTGAATATTGATGGTCCCTGAGCTGGAGGGAGATCCTGGCCCCTCCCTCACACATCTTTTCCAACTAACAACTTGACAGCCCAGAGACTTATCCAAAAGTGTTCTTGACATGTTAAGAAAAAAGGATGCTGTCAATCTGGGAACTGAATATGTTTTGGCTGAAAAAGAGGTGATACCTGAACTAATATTGTTTCTGAAAGGGATACTGATTTATGACGTCTCAGGAACGAGTGATGGAAACCTTCTCCCTCCCTAGACAAGGGATATTGACTTACCAAAAGAGTTGGTTTTATAATTTTCTTCCTCAGGTTTCACTTCTTTAAAACTTGTTTCATCAGAAAGGGAGCTCTCGAAGTTTCATTTTTAGGCTAATAGCTTTTCTTAGGAAAAAAAAAAACTTGAGGAGTCTTGCAACATGATGAATCACTGAACTGAAGGGCATTTAGAGTCCTTTCACAGAGAGGACATGAGAGCCCCCAAATTAATTAATTGTGGAGCTGATGTCATACAAAGGGCTGTCCAATGTGCAGGTGTAATTTAAGTATGCAACCAATGCAATGATATCTGGTCCCTGTCCGGTGAGGAATTCAAGCATAGATGGTTGGTTAGGCTTGTGTGCTCCCCAGTAGATAATAGACTGCTTACTATGGACCAGAAACAGTTCTGAATGCTTTACAGGTTTTCAATCATTTAATCCTCGCCAGAGATGAGGAAAGAGAGATTAATTAAGACACCGAGTGAAGCTTTTACATAGATGCAATGCATTTCTAGGATTTTAATCACTGATGCTGTAAGACAGATGTTCATCTTCACAATTAACAAAAACAAAATTTTTTTAAACCCCAAGAAATGATTTTGTACCCATTAAATAAGAAAAAGAGAAGAAAGAAAAATAAATTGAAGTACATCACCCAATGCAGATAAAGATATAGTGCTAAAGCCACATACACCGAAAGAGATAATGTGTATATATAATTCGTAATATGATGTATATACACACAATCATTGGTATATGTTAAACATTTAAAGCCTGTTATCTGTTATTGCTAGTTATTACTATTCTTACTTTACATCTAATGAAGAGACAATACTCATGAGCTGTGTGAGCTCAGGCAGCTTGCTTAGCCTCTCTCTAGTTTTCTCAATCTCATCATCTTCATCTGGCAATAGGCACGATCCTGGTACATACCACACAGGGTTGTTGTGAGGTTCAGATAAGACAGTGTGTGTAAAGTGCTTAGCACAGTGCCTGGCACACAGTAACCACTCAGCATATGAGACCTGGCCACTTTTGTTACTATTATAATTATTAAATAATTATTGTCTAATTATTATACTTTTAAAATGTCATAATTATTTTGTTACTGTTATAATTATTTGTTACTGTTATAATATGTATATTGCACATATTTTGTCAGCAGCACTGAAAATGTGTGTCACCCTTCTGGAAAAAGAGAAATCAAGATAAATTCACATACCACAAGTCACAAAGAGATTTATTTCATTTCTGAACGTTTATTATAAGGAAATAATCCAAGAAAGACAAGAAGCAACGTGCAAATTGCCGTTGGTAGCGTTATCTCCAATAATCCTGTGTTTTAGGCAAAGAAGGATGGTCATCTAACAACTCTCTGAATAATGTGGAAACTGGAGCCAGAAACGAGCACCCCAAGATAATTTTCCCCTCAGAACTATTTAATAATCAGTGGTCAGACCCTGGAATGAGTCTGATGTAGAGCTTTTTAAACCTATTATTTCTCACCTAATAGCATACTGCTTTTCACATGGTGGTATGGACTAGTAAATCCATATCTTGATAGATGCACCTATTTATACTGAAGATTTTAATTAGATAAATTTTGCCCCATAAATAGGAGATAGTTGCAAGCTTTTCCTGATGCTACTACTCAGAATTGTTTTAGTGGTTAATATTGGTTTTTGGTTAAAAAATTGTTTAAAGCATGATTACTTAAGACATTTTTGTTTCTTTGAACATATTTCTATTCTCTCAGCTGAAATTCTGCAGAAGTAATTCTGAACAGAATGAGACTTGGTGTTTCAGCTTTATTTGGTTATATCTTGGCAGTGTGGCTTATAGCAATTTAACATACTTACTGCCCAGGGAAATCTGTGGAGCATTTTCTCTTTGGAAGAGAGCTGAATGGCCTCTTTGATCCAGAAAAGTTGAGAGTGGATTTGCTTTAAAGGTAAAAGATTTTGTCGTATTAAAGAAAAAAATCTGTAGATGCAATTGCTCAATTTTTAAGAAAGCAAGAACAAAAGTTAAGTATACATAGAGTCTCATTAATATTGTCCTTAAGGACCAAGGCAGGAGATGCTCAATATGAACAGACCTTTCCAGTGTTTTTAGTAATAATCTCTTGGACAGAGTCAAAACAAGATTTAATTTACATCAAAGTCTGGGTTAGAATAAGTAGGGTTAAAGCTAGACTCTAACAGTGAATTTTTTAAAAAAAAGAATGAGCAGAAAACAGAATTATAAAATGTGATGTAAGTAAGGAAATAGGCTAAGAGAGGTTGAAGAGACTTGTTCAAGGTTGCACAACCAGGGAAGGGGAAGAGGTAGAATTGGAATTCAGGTCTGTCCTATTCCAAAATTCATTTGATTGCTGAGGAAATATTTATTTTCTACCTACTGTCAGTCAGTGCTATGATCTGGGAAAAAGTACTGGGTAACACTAAACAAAATCCTGACCTTGGGGAGATTACATTCTGACAGAAGAAATAGGTATAAAAATAATGATTAGGCAAATAATTAATTAGCATTATGCCAGATGCAATGAAATAAAAGCACACTGTGTCATGAAGGGGTATATCAAGGGACCTGATCTGATCTGGGAAGTAAAAGATCTCCTAAGGAGGAGATATTTATGTAGGGACATGAAGGAAGAAAAGAAAATACCTACACTGTATTATAGTTCCCAAAATTTGATTTGCATACACTTTTAGATAGGTGTTAAAATTATACCCACTTAGAAAATATTTATGTTACATATATTAAACTTATTAGCCATAATATATAAGGAACTTCTACAAATCAATAAGAAAAGTTTCAGTAGGGGTACCAGGGTGGCTCAGTCAGTTAGGTGGCTGCCTTCGGCTCAGGTCATGATCCCGGCATCCTGGGACTGAGCCTGTGTTGGGCTTCCCTGCTCAAAGAAGTCTGCTTCTCCCTGTGCCCTTCCCCCTGCTCATGCGCACACTGTCTCAAATAAGTGAAGTCTCAAAAAAAAAAAAAGGTTCAATAGACAAATAAGGGCTATAAATAGACAGTCTATCAACAAAGAGACAAAAACAGAATACCATTTATTATTCATTAAATTAGCAAACATGAAGAAATTTGACAACAATTCCATGATAATGTGGGGAAACAGTCACTAACACTAGTGAAAGCAGTAAATATTAAATGAGCAGCCACTTTGGAAACCTGTATACTCTGTGAACCAATAATTGTTCTTCTTAGTATTTTATCTTAGAAACATACTCACATACATGCAGAAGGAGACATGACATGAATGAGACTGTTTACTTTAGCCTTTTCTACAATATGAAAGAAAGAAAGAAAGAAAGAAAGAAAGAAAGAAAGAAAGAAAGAAAGAAAGAAAGAAAGAAAGAAAGAAAGGAAGGAAGGAAGGAAGGAAGGAAAGAAAAAAAAGAAAGAAAGAAAAAGAAAATAACCCAGGTATTCATCAGTAAGGAGATGGGTAAAATATATTTTGGTGTATTTGATCCTATTTAATATCACAACTTTTCCAAGGAGTGATTTAGGTTTGTGTATAACCAACAAATAAACATCCAAGACATATTTTTCAGTGATTTATGGTTGAATCCAAGTTGAAGAACAATGCATACAAAATTATATCATTTTTGCTAGACTCCCAGCCACACTACTTAGTTTCCAGGGCCATATGCATGTATAGGAAAGCATAAAAATGTACAGAAGAGAAAAAAAGGTATAGAAGAATCATAGTATACTCACTACAGGGTTTGCCTCAGAGGAAGGAGGGCAGATGGGAATTGATGTATAAGTCAAGAAAAACTAAAAATTTACCTATGATATTTTAGTATATTTTCCCCACATAAATGAAAAAATGGAAAATTCCTTCACATAAATGTAAAATTTTCCACATTAATGGGAAAAAATGGAATTTCTGGCTCATAAATTCAATCATAAATTACTTGTGTAAATAAAAGTTAATAAAAAGAAAATGGTATTTACTGAGTGAAAGCATCCCCCAATAAGAAAATGGAGGCCTAGTTCATCACCACTTTTGAGAAAAAGAAGTTACCACTCAGGCTGGCTATTATGGCTGAACCATCAGGCATTTGAGGTATAACTGAATTCCTGGGATGATGATAATTATACTGCTTTCCATTTGTCCAGCATTTTGCAGTGTTCAAAGTCCTTTCCCCATACATTATCTCCCTGGATTCCCACAATAGTCTTATGACGATGCAGCTGTATTCCCAAGATGATGCTCAAGAATACGGGAAAGATAACACATTTCCAAGATTCCTCAGACAGACATGCACAAACACACAGTATCATTTCTTCAAGGATCACGAGTAGCCTGATTTAAGGAGTCCCTTTGTGTATATGGCTATCCCTCTGGTGGCACAAATGGGGATGGAAATGGTCACTTGAAGAGTTTGTGTACAATTGTGTAATCTGAGAACTATTTGATTTTTGCCTCTGAAACCAAAGAGCAGTATCATTTCTGAAAAGTTGACTCTTCCTTCCTGGAATTAGGCAATCTAATATTCCACTTTGCATCTACTAATGCAAGACCTTGAGAAGGAGGAACATGTGGTACCATTTCTGGGACTGATTCTCATGTCTTCTGCATGATATATTGATGATTATACAAATATTAATTATTAATGGTGCATTTTAGTTAGACAATAGAGTTGCTAGTCCTAATGGAGTTGGAGATTACTTGTAATATGAGCTCACACTTAGAAGGCTCTGCTCACCACTCACATCTGAAAAGGCAGCATAGCTTAGGAAAGGGCAAAGGGCATGGTCATCAAGGGGCAAAGCACTAGAGTCAGGCACACCTAAATTATTATTTTGTCACTGCTATTTAGGAGCCATGAGACTTTGCATATATAAAATTACTTCTGTCAGTTTCAGCTTCCTCATCTGTAAAAGAGGATTAGCCTAGGAGCTAAGAAAGCAGACTCTGAACCCATTCATCTTGAATCACATCTCATCTCTGCCACTATCTTCCTATCTAATTGTGGACAAAATACTTAATCTTTCCTTACCTCACTTTTCTCATCTGCATGAGAGGTAATAATTGTACCCACTTTAGTGTTGTTGTGAGAATTACATGAGTTAATATGTATGTTAAATATAAAATGTGTGTACGTCTCTGGCACAAACAGTGTCATAAGGATTAGCAACTATTATTGCCCTTAACTTAGTATGCAGCACAAAGTAAGTCCTCAATAAATGGCAATGGATGCTAATGTTGCTATTAATACTACTGACCTTCAGAAAGAGAATTTTTCAGATTTAGGCTAACAGGGAGCCAGATTCCTCTCCAGGAAGAGGTGCAAAGTGATACTCAGTCGACACCTATTACTTGAACGACTAACAGATACAAATGTCCTCAGGAAGCCAAAACAAATGCCTATATGAAACATATATAGTCACAAGTGCAAGTTTCATGGACTTTTCATGTCACAGTTAGACAGAGTCTGCAGTGACCTAGGGGGTGCCCAGGGAGGGACCGAGAAGGGCAGGTGGGAGAAAGGAGCTCCACTAAGACAATTTTAAGCCTGGCCAGAGCTCTGAGTAGCAATGGAAAGAATTCTAAGAGTCATCCCCCATAAATAGGCCAAAAGATTATTATTAGTAGAAGTTGGATTGTGATGAATACAGTAAATCTCATTTTAATGATAATTAATTAATCCATTCAAAAAATACTGAGGACTTGCTGTGGCTCAGCACTATTCTTAGTGCTGGGCACACAACTCGGAACATAGTAGAAATGATCCCCAGCTTCCTGGGGCTGACAACCTAAGGGTAAACACAAGAAAGAAGACAGAGGGCTCTGGGGGGTATAAGTGAGGTCCTGGGACATAAGGAAACACAGGAGAACGAGAGAACTTCCAAAAAGAAGGAGGGCTTGGCTGAGTAGCTGGAAGGAGTTAAAGGTGAGCATTCTAGCCAGAGGGAAATGGGAGAAGACCCTGGAGAAGGCTGCATTAAAGAGTTTTCAAAACACACACAAAACCCCCAATCAGGCTGGAGCTAGAGCATCACTAGGAATGTGTGAAAGAATGAGGAATCCAAGATCTAGGGTGTTAGAACATTTTGCCCAAGTTCATACAACAGGATGCATGCCCAAGTTTGCTTGATCCAAAGACAGCTCTATTTCCTCTCACATGGCGCCACTGGCACTGTTTGGCAATGAGACACATGCCCTCAGGAAGCAACTGACAGTGACACCTATCTTTTTTTAAGGATCAGCATGGATTCCTTTCTTTCAGGTCCACAGTCTCATTTATCTCTGACCTTTCAGTTACTCACATCAAAACCCATCACGCTTGAATTTCATAGTCATTCAGCTTTTCCTGGGTTTCCTGCCTTTGATGTATTTAACTGCCACCTGAGCATCGTTTGGAGCTTATATACTTGCTACTCTGATTTGCTAAATGTACCCTCATGAGAGACTGGAACTCTAGCTACTTCTATTCAATCTTTTGATGAAGATTCAAAATTAGGCTACAAACACATTTGTTTATCATGATCTTTAGAGAGAGAACTCTTTCCCTGTTGAAAATTTGTGTGCAGGGTAGAAAATGCTGACATATCACATGCTTTTCTCTTCATGGTGCTAAGACAATATTAAGTATCTTGTGAAAAAGTGGAAGTCATTAGTGCTTGGCCCAATTTAAAAGCTTTCATAGGTTCCTAATCAAAAGTGAGATGATACTTGTGGAAATGCCAGTATAGAGCCCAGAGTATGCTTGCTATGAATTATAATGACAGTTCTTAATTAGTGAGCACCTCCTATGTTCCAAAGGGCTTTTATGTACACATTAATAACTATCTTTACACCAATCCTGCCAACTCAGAATTATCAGCCCCATTTTATATATGAGAACAGTGAGAGAAAGAGAAAGGAAGTAACTTGCCAAATAAAAGTGGCAGAGGCAGAATTTCACTTTGGTCATAAAGAAAAGTAGATGTCAGATGTTTTTGTTTGGCATCCATATATCTTTTTTTTAATGTTGACAGCACGTTGATTTTCCTTTGCAGAATCACCCCTACTGCCTTTTCAATGCACAGGGTTCCAGAGGGGCTGATGGGATGTCCAGTTTCCCACATAACACCCACCTGGTCAATGAGGATACCCTACCCACCAACCACAGTGATTGGTTCAGGGATGAGCACACCACCTAAGTGAGCCAATCAGAGCCGAAGAACATCAATCCCACTTAGTTGGATGGACCCATTGGTAGAAGAGACACGCTTTCTTCTCTGTACTTAACCTGGGATGCTGTAAGCCCAGGACTACCAATAGCCATCTTTGGGAGAGCTACTTCACAATGAAGCCAATGTGATAACATTTGGACTGTGTCCCAGTCATGCTGAGCATAACAATTCCCTCTTCCCCCTCTTTTTTATGATTAAGGTACATTTTGGTTATTTGGAGCCAAAAGTATTTGTCTAAAAATGGAGCCCAAAGACACTCTATCCAGTTAATGAACTATACACTATATACAAAGGGGACTCAATAAAACATATTCTTTTGTTCCTAATTTCTCTAACAGCAGCTCCAAGAGATCATCACTCTTATGCTTGCTGATCATGATTTGGTAAAAATAAAAGCCCAGATGTAGCTAAAATTCTACATCTCCTCATACAAAGGTCCAAAAATATATAATTTTAGAGATCAGGACAATAGTTTTATTAAAATATTAAAAAACCACTTCTCCCCACCTCCTTTTTTTTCTATTTATGGCAATTTGTGTTGTGTGAGCAGTTATAAATTAATGGTTTTGGGAATCTACTATCAAATTTCTGGGTATAAATTCAATAACTCCTGGAACTCCATGGGGTTCAGTCTCTGCACAGTCATGCTTAAAGCATATTTCAAAACCTATACATATAGTTTTGAAAATAACTTGAAACTTCACTTGGGCTTATGAAAAACATTAAATGGGGTCCAGTTCAAGGTGGATGCTGTGATGTGCCACCCAGATATCCATTCAGGAATAAGGGACATATTACCTTAGCTGTAGATCATGCTACTGGCAGACAGTGCCCAGCTATCAGCCCCTTCATGTCTTGCTTCAGTTGAAGAGGGCACCCTTACCCAAAGTCATAAACTCTTCCTGGGACAACCCACATTTGATGACTGAGCATGGCAGAAAGTCTGGGCCCCTGGTCCCAACTGTGGAGAGCTGTAATGGGTCATCCTATCTTTAGAACTCCTACGAAGTCAGCTGAAGTCTTTCCTGTGACTACACTGTAGCTCATCTTCCTCTGCTCAATCCTGTTTTCTATCTCCAGGTGTTGATCCAAGTCCTCTCTGACAAGTGTCCTGGTTACAAGTCTCTGACTCAGGGCAGCTTCCTGCAAAACCCAACTTTTAACAGATAGCAGTATATTTTCAAAGATTTTTCCCACACCCCACAGCTGCTGCTTCAAAGCCCCAAAACCCCTCAATAGCCCCTACCACAATAAAGCTCTTCTTCCTATTTCCCTCACTCTCTTCTGGCCCAGCTCTTTGATAAACTTGGTCTCTTGGATTATGAACCTGTTCTTATCCCGCCCCCTCCAATGGCCCTTTTCTCTACCACTCTCCAAATTCTGAAACAGGGCTAGTAAAGAGGAGTCTTTGGCTTGCTGGAGGAATGAGGGAAGACTTAGGAGGGTACATTCAAAGTTGTTCTAAACATACAATATCACAGTGATGCCCAAGTCCTTTTTACACGGTAGTAAATCCAAATATGGAAAGAGGTGGGGACCGCAGTGACTGGTGGCATTTAAAGATCATTAAATTGAACATATCAATGGAAAACTCTAAAGGTTAAGCAATGTGAAGTTATCCATGAGAAAATCACAGATTTGTATCCTCCCTTCTAAATATTTTGGAGTTCCACATAGTTGTGTGGGTTTTTTTTTAAGTTTATTTTTAAAAATATGGCGATTGAAACAAAATATAATGTGTATTTGGATATAAGGTAGATTATGGATAGGGTGAAAATTGCAAAGGTGGTATGCAAATAACTAAATTATAGGTATCCCTTTCTTATGGAGCTGTTGTGGGGATCAGGTCAGAGCATTATGCAAGCATAAACACTGTGTTTGAGTGGAAAATATGTGTTTTGCTCTATGGAACATTGCACTAAAGGATAGTACTGATTTAAAGCGACAGCAGTTTTCCTAAGAGGACTACCAGGCCAAATAAACTCTGACCCCAGAGAAATGGTATTCTTGAGGGACAAGGCCATTTGTTTTAAAAAACCCTAATTATCTGGAAAGAAGAGCAGGGTCTTAGAGCACTTAGCAGGGTCCCCGCTGTGTTGTTGAGGTTCTCCTGTGACCTGAGGCACACCATCAGCCCCCAAGATAGACAGCGTACTTTGTGGCACAGCCTGATGCGCTGACCTGCGGCAGCACCATGCTGTGTTCGGCATGACCAGCCTTCGGCTCCCACCAGGTTGAACCTGGCTGGTTGCATAGCCACATCCCTTAAGGCTGATCCCAGGTCAGTCATCCAGAATGCAGGTTCATCAGAACACAGTGAGTCACAGTCAGATTTGTGTGTTAAGGAAAAAAAAAAGAGAGAGAGAGAGAGAACGAAGAAAGGAAGTAAATATAATCCAACTCTGCTCTTATTCTCATAGAAGATAATTACAGCCAAACAAGAAAATTTAATGTCAAAGTGCCAGACTATATTATAATTAAACAAACACAAAGCAAGTTTCAGGAATGTTAACAATGCCACCTAAACGACTCAAACAAAGCTTGTTAACGAGGAAGGCAGACACCTTGTCATTACTCCAGAACTCAGCACTGCCCTGTGCCTTTTAAAATGGCAGGCGGCCATGGAACACGTGGACTCCTACACGACAGAAGAAATTTGTTTCTTTATTTTTGGGGTGAGGCTTAGTATGCTAAGGCAGAAGTTGTGGGTTCAACTAAAACAGGGTTCAAATCCCATGTAGCCACTTAATATATGCATGCACTGTGCCTCCATTTCCCATTTATAAAAAAGGATTAATGACAGTTATGAGAAATGCGTAAAGCCATATACCACAAAGCCTCATTTGTAGTAGGTACAAATGGGATATGGTGTATCTGCTGCCAAAATAATTAGTACTGACCATACACCCAATGTATTATAGGGGCCCAGTAGGTGTCAGATGAGATGAAATAGAGGTGAATGCACTTCTAGCTACTTCCAATTCCCAAGATAAAATTCAGCAATTATCCACCAAGGTCTTGACAGAGCTAACATTTGGTCTTGAGCCTCTTAGCTTTCATAGTCTGTGAGGTTAAGAACCATATTTGGTTTTCCTCTGTATGACTTACACATAGCATGTGCTTCAAAAGAGCTGTTGACTAACTCCATGATTAGAATAGTAAATGGCATAGCATGTATGTTTTCCCAAACTCGTGATAGGGAGCTTTCTTCTACATGGCCTCACATGAAGTCTAGACACATACTCCTAAGTCCTCAGCCACTACAACATTTGAAAACATTTTCTAGGTGATTTTTTTGAAAAATATAAATTAGTGTTTGCGGGGAGAAGAGCTGGAGGTGCTATTAATGTTACAGCCAAATTATTAGTTTATATGTCTTCAGTCCAAAGGGAAGAGCTATAAAAGAACTCTCCAGTTTACTGAATGATTTCATATTCATTCCTCTGTTTGACTGTCACAAAAATTCTCAGAGTTTACACCAGTGATTCTCAAATTGTGGGGCACATTCTTAGAATAAGAGGTGATATTACATAATATACAATACCTAAATGACATTGAATCACACCATCTAAAAGTTATCCCTCTTTTTAATTATTTTTCAGTATTGCTTATTACATCCAGGAAAAAGTCTCTGTCTGGTGCTAGCATGTCCTTAACACCTCCATAATACTAACAACCTGTGAGGTGGGAAGAGAAGGAAGAGAAAGCAATGAAGGGGTTGGGGGGCACATAACTGTCACCTTCAAAGCATTGTGCCACATTTAGGAAGAATTTAAAAATGCCGTGTTCTTCATCATATTCAGAGCTATCTACTCAGAGAAGAGTATCAAGTACCTATTAAGTAAATAATGGTACAGGAGGTATCGATATAATATAAAAACTGAGGAAGTGGTTTTACATGACAGAAGTTCACATCCATACTTTGCAGCCGGTCCTAAAGCTGTAGGTGTGAGAGCTGGGGACAAGCTTTCCACCTCATTCTTTCCACCTCAAGAATGCCTCCTAAATAATTAAAGCATTTCAAGGGTAAGTCTGAGTAGAGGTTAAGAGCTCTCCTACCTAGTCAGATCTGAGGTTGAGTGCAGCTTCAAAACCACTAGCTATGCTTTACTGACAAGTTACTCAACATTCCCAACCCCCAGTATCTACCTTTTAGAAAAGGAGAGAAGCATAACATCTAACTCAAAGGGTTGTGTGGTGCTTCAGTGAGAAAAATCCAGATCAAGCATTTAGCACAGTCCCACAGATACAGGAGCTCTGTAAATGTCAGCTCAAAATATTCATTACAAAGCTGGAGGCATCACACTTCTGTCTTTCAAACTATATTATGAAGCCATAGTAATCAAAACAGTATTGGGTGGGCATAAAAACAGACACACAGACCAAGAGAACAAAATCAGGAGCCCAGAAATAAACCCACACATATACAGTCAACTAATCTTTGACAAGGGCACCAAGAACACAGAAGGAGAAAGAGTGTTGAGAAAACTGGATATCCACAAGCAAAAGAATGAAACTGCATTCCTATCTTAAAACAGTCACAAAAATTAACTTAAATTGGTTTAAAGACTTAAGTGTAAGCCCTGAAACTGTAAAAATCCTAGAAGAAAACACAGGGAAAAAGCACCTTGACATTGCTTTTGGCAATTTCTTTGGATATGACATCAAAAACACAGGAACAGCAACAACAAAATAAGTGGGACTACATCAAACTAAAAAGTGCACAACCAAAGAAATAATCAACAGAATGAAAAAGAAACCTAAGGAAAGGGAGAAAATATTTGCAAATCATATATATGATAAGGAATTAACATCCAAATCATACAAGGAATTCCTACAACAAAACAGAAAAAAAAAAAAAGCGAGAAAAGGGAGAAAAAAACCTGACTACAAAATGAGAAAGGGACCTGAATAGACATTTTTGCAAGGAAGACACACAAATGGCCAACAGGTACATGAAAAGGTGCTCAACATCACTAATCACCAAGGAAATACAAATTAAAACCACAATGAGATATCACCTCACATCTGTTTGGATGGTTATTATAAAAAAGGCAGAGACAAGTATTGGATAGGCTGTGGAGAAAAGTAAACCCTTGTATATTGTGGGTGGAGATATAAATTGGTACAGCCATTATGGAAAATGGTATGGAAGTTCCTCAAGAAATTAAAAATAGAACTACCATATGATCCAACAGTCCCACTTCTGGGTATATATATCCAAAGAAAATGAAATCTGTATCTCAAAAAGATATCTGCACTCTCATGTTCATTGTAGCATAGCCAAAATATAGAAACAATCTAGGGGTCCATCAACAAATGAATGGCTAAAGAAAATGTGATACACACACACACACACACACACACACACACACTGAAATGTTATTCAGTCATAAAAAAGGAAGGAAATCCTGCCATTTGCAAAAACATGGATGAACCCAAAGGACATTATATTAAGTGAAATAAGCCAGAAATAGACAAATACTGTATGATCTCACTTACATGTGGAACCTAAAAAAATTGAACTCATAGAACCAGACAGAAGAATGGTGGTTTCCAGGGGCTGGAAAGTGGGGGGTGTGGGAGAGGTTTGTCAAAAGGTACAAATTTCTAGGTACAAGACAAATAAGGTCTGGGGAGCTAGTGTAAAACATGGTGACAACAGTTAAAATACTTAATTGTATACTTGAACTTTGTTAAGAAAATGTAACTATGTGAGGTAATGGATGTGTTAATTAACTTGAGTGTGGTAATGATTTCACAATATTAAATCATCACATTGTACACTTAAAAAATCACATGTACAACATAAATATATACAATTTTTATTGTTATTTATAATTTAATAGGCTGGGGAAAAATTGATTGAAAGGCTTCTAATCAGAACTCTGCCAAATGTTTGCACATTCTACCATTACAATGAGTGGTTGTTCTTACCATCAGGAACTGACTGGTCTATCTTAGGACATACTGTTTATTCTTTTTTGAGGACAAACCCTAACCATGGTTAGGGAATTATAAGATTTATTCCTAAGAAGGAGTTTTTGAGATACAGGGAACCTAAAATCATACCTTTTGGTCAAAGATATTGATATTGTCATAAATAGCTAGATTTTGGGGAAAGGGAGAGGTGAGAACTTGACCTTAACTGAATCTCAACAAAGGATGCTCTATTTAGAAGATAATATTTTGCAGGATATATACTAGTATCCAGCAAATTCTCAGAATGTTTATTAAGCGCTCACTCTGTTCTATATTCTCTACTAGGTACTGGGGCTACAGACCCTGCCTTCACAGTGGTGCAATCAAATGTTCTAGAACCCTAGCCCTGAGGTCACATAATCTTCCTAGCCCTTGTTCAGAAAAAGCATACTTGGAAAGGAGAAACCATGTAGGCATTAGGTAACTGGATTGCCCTCAAATGATGTGATGCTTTGGAAAAGAAATTTTGCCTGAGTGCCCCCACTGATACAGCAAAATTATTAGATATTTAATCAGAATTTCCCAAATACAAAGCATTTATATAACATAGTTACAGTTGTTGTCATATCTATATTCCACCACACTGTATTTTTTTATTCTTTGTTTCATGTTTTTATTTTGATAAATTTCTTTTTTTTTTTGAAAGATTTATTTATTTATTTGAAAGAGAGAAAACGTGGGGGGAAGGGGCAGAGAGAGAAAACATCCAAGTAGACTCCCCCTGAGCTTGGAGCCCGACACAGGGCTTGATCTCACAACCCATGAGATCCAGACCTGAGCTGAAACCAAGAGTTGGACACTTAACTGACTGAGCCATCCACGTGCCCTAATAAATTATTTTTCAAAGGAAATCCTGTATCACTACCATAATTAAAAACTGGCATCTTATGACATAAATGGGAGTCATTTGTAAAAAAAAAATAAATAAATAAACATTTGACAAAAGTTTAGCACAATCTTTTTTTTTTTTTTTTTGAGAGAAAGAGAGCACACAGGAGCAGGAGGGGAGGGGCAGCAGAGGAAGGGAGGGAGAATCTCAAGCAACTCCATGCTGAGTGAGGAGACTGAGGCAGGGCTCGATCTCACGACCCTGAGATCATGACTTGAGCTGAAATCAAGAGTCAGATGCTTAACTGACTGAGCCACCCAGGTGCCCTAAGCTTAGCACAATGTATTGCCAGTTATCTATTAAACTATTATAGAGGAGATAGATATGAAGCCAAGATGTGCTTCTTGGTATCAATGTAGGGAGGAGTGCTACGTCATATGGTGGTTCCATTAGTGTTACGGTCTCTTTCATTCCTTGGCTCATGCTGTTCCACAAGAGGTGAACTGACTTATCTGCTTGATAAATGTGGGAAGGATAAAGGACAGTCTTATTTCAGAGCCACTCTTTTCTCTTAGGAGTTACTGAGTCTCACACTATGCTGTTTTCCCCCAATTCAACCCTTGGCCTCCATGTGCTACTCCTTAATATTATTACCAATTTGTTCAGAATGTGGTTGGGTAAGGGATGCTATTCTATAAGACTGAAAGAAAATTGACTGTGAACACCTTCAAAGAAAGTTGTTGGGAAAGTATATAATAACTAAGTAAGGCCAACAATTTCTTACCTCCGTAATAAATCTTTATTTCCCTAAAAGTGGGTGCCCAATGTTTAGCATCTCCTGGTGTGAAGTTCAGAGCACCATCTATAACATAATTCTTCTAAAGAACTAAACCTGAAGCTAATCAAGACTCTAGTTCTAATTAGCAGTTTATAGAAATATAGGAAATAGAATAACCTATTAAGTGATACATAAAAATGCAATCAGTAATCCAGGATGTTGCAAATTCTTCAAAACAAATAAAAAATGAAAACTTTCCTCTTTTCAATAAATAAGTGGCAGGAAAAGGGGAAGAGGTGAAAAAGTAAAAACCAGCCCGGAAGGAAGACAGACTAGAAATATTTTTCATTATTCTTCCTGCTAAATACAATGACATGACAAACCCTAGTAATTACATATAAAACAAACATAAGAAGGCTCTTGAAAGGAGGAAAGAAAAAGGCAGACTGACCAGGAACAATGGGACTGAAGAAACAACATGGAGGTGAGTCCCTGGAATTTTCTTTTTTTCTTTTTTGTTGTTTCTGACTTGTTTATTCCAAACATGTTTACGGGAAGAACCTTATGAAACAAGAGGGACTGTGCCTGCATTACAAATGCCCCTGGGGAAGGCTGAGCTAATGGGGTGACAGGTCTGAGCTGCCTTCATCCCTCCCTGCAGTCTTGTCTCTCAGTAGAGCCAAGCACACCTCTGCTCAGAAGCCTCCATGGCCCCTCTTCCCTGTAACGCATGTGACACATTGCTGGCTCCTCTGGCTTCACCTCCCACACTTCCCTTGACTGGTTTCCTTGAATTTACTTCCCACCCCTCTCCTGGCTAGCCCTTCTGACTTCTCCCACTCCTCTTCTGGCTGGATTCTCCCCAGCTGCTCCTCAGACACACCCCCACACACATACCTCAGGGACTTTGCACTGTTCCAGCCCTGAAAATGCTTTCCCCTTACCCACAGGACTCATTCCCTTCTGCCTGCACTATTCACCTTCCCTCACGTGCTGTTCACTACAGTACCTAATGCCATTTATCCTGTGGCATGATCCCTGGAGTGTTCCTTTTGCCTCATGGAGATGAAGAAATAAGCAACCCAAAACACCAAGGGGTGCAGACAAAAAAAGTCCTAACAAAAGCCTATTGTCTCTAAACAAAGGAACAGGAAAAGAGCAGAGTTTCATAGCATTATGTTTTAGCTGGCTTCCTTGGAAAAACTGTATTGACAGGAAAGGGGGTTTATGAATATTGCCTTATTACTGCCAGGTGGGAGTAGAAGTCCTGGTTCCCCACCTGGCCTCCACTGACACCTCAGTAGTAGAAGGCACTTGGTAGTGTTGGTGGTAGTGAGAGTGAGAAATCCTAGCTATTGTCCAAAAGTCTTCTGTCTTGCTAGATTAAACAGAGCCTCAAGGATTTGTGGGGCTGTAACAAAAGATCTAACATTCATATCATTAGAGTCCCAGAAGGAGAAGAGAAAGAAGATAGACCTGAAAAAGTACTTGAAAGAAATTATAGCTGAAAATTTCCCAAGTTTAGCAAAAGACATAAACCTGGGTGATCAGTATATGGTAGTTTGTTTCTCTTTTCTCTCTTTTGTGTATGTTTGTAAAGTTCCATAATAAGGAGTATTAAAAAGAGAAAGAATTTGAAAGTGAGTATCATTTTCACTGTATGATTTAATGTGATTTAATGCAATGACTTTGAACAACTTAAAGCCACATCATGATATACTGTATTAAATAAACTGTAAGCAAACCCACTTATAATAATAACATTCTAAAGATATATAATTTACATACAAAAATACCTATGGAGTTATTCTTTGTTGAAAATATTCTACTATATTGTACAATTTTTCCTTTTTAAAATATTTTATTTTATGCTCTTATAGTAAATGCAATATAGATCCATATATCAACTCTAAAGAATCATAACTTGAAATTTTTATTCTTTACTTTCTGAACCAACACTAATGAGACTTCTTAGTGAAGTTGATCTGTGCAATATTTTGTGTCCATTTATTCTGCCAGTCCAGGTTTCTTATATTCCTCTAATTTCTTTTATACTTGTTTTATTACAGATTCAACTTGGCAGTAAGGAGATAAAACCATGAAACATAGAACCTTCTGTATAATAACTCTACAGTGCTCTGCTAAGTTTAAAACCATGTAATTAATGTTTTTACTTAATAACAGAGATTCCAATTTTCTGGAGCATTGTGTCTTCATGAAGCAAGGTTTTTTAAAGCATATAAAATGTATCTCACTTGGTTTGCTTCTTCCTTGCTGTTTGATTCTTTAAAAAATGTTTTTTCTCCTTTTATAGCACACTAAAACAAAGTCTTTCACTCAAAGTACGTGATTTCATTAAAGATGATAGGTTGGCATTACTTTACTAAAATTTGCTTTGTCCTGAAGCTATTTTATTGTTCCTTTCCAGGTTGTCAGTTTCACTTAAACCTGATAATTATAAAATAAGACTTCTTTTCTTACCTGAAAGTGACTTCAAGAACAGGAGCAAGTTGCCTTTTAAACTTAAAATTGTAAACTGTGTCTGTTTAAGCCCCAGGAGACTAGAGAACCACTGGCTAAAAGCTGGTTAAAAAAAAAAGGCCACATCCTGTTGACATATTTCAATATAAAACATTTTTCTAGTGCTTTTAAGTAAATTGAGTATTTGTCATGTGGTTCTTGTTAAATAGATGTTTAATTTAATTAACATCAGATGTATTTTACAAATGCTATCTCCATGACTTAGAATCAGAATCTATCAACTCTATCAACATATTTTAGTCTTGGTTTTTCTTTTAACCTTTTTGTTGACAATGTAAAAATGACACCATCGCCTCAAATTATACATAGCTAAGTCAGTTTTACTTAGCTCAAGAGAGAAAGATACAGAGGGGAACTAGTCTAAGGCATGACTTTGTGAAAAACACTATAATGAGAATACAATACTGATGTTTTGATGACTCTTCATTTGCTATGCACCACAAGCTATTTTATGCACTAAGAATATAATAGCAAATAAGACAAGTATGGTCTTTTTCTTGGTCAGGCTTACACTGTAGTGGAGAAGAGAGTCAACAAACAAAGAAATAATTTCAAAAAAGTAATTAGCTGCAAGAATCAAACAAAAGGGAAGTGATAGTGAAGGTGATGTATGTAGTGACTTTGGATGGGCTGATCAAGAAAGCTCACTCTGATAAGTTGGCACCTGAGCTATAGTCTGGATGAGGAGGAAGACTTGATGGATCATGCAAAGATCTGGGGGAAGTGGGGAGTGGCAGGCAGGATACCATTCTGGACTGAGAGTTCAGCAAATGCAAAAGCACTGGGGAAGTTTTGCCAAAGTTTTACAAAAACAGGAAGGAGCTCAGGGTTGTGGGAGAATGGATACTGAGGTAGAGAGAGGTCTGTAATGAGGTAGAGAGAAGGGCATGTGGCCATATCATATAGGACCTTGTAGGTCATGATGAAGAGTTTGTAATTTATCCTAAGTGTAAGGAGAAACCATTAGAGGTTTCACAGGGGAGTGATATGAACTGATTGAAATTGTAACAAGATTGTTTTGCAGCTATCTGGAAAATGGATTTTAGTGGGGCAAGACTAGAAGAAGTTTCAAGTTAGAAGACTATTAATGGGAGCCCTCTTGAAAGATGGTGATGGCTTGCACAAGGGTAGGGATAGTGAAGATGTGGAGAAGCAGATGGACTTGAGATATGTCCAAAAAAGTGTTATTGACAGTACTTGCTGATGAATTTAACAGGGAGATAAGAGGAGAAGAACCAAGGTTGACTCTGAGATTTTGGGTTTCTTTAGTTGGGTGGTTGTTTGGTTGCTATTTACTGAAAGAAGAAAAGTAAGAGGAGCAGGTTTTAAGGTAGAAACCAAGAGTTCCCTTTTAGACATGTTAATTTCCAGATGCCTTTAGACATGCAAATGGGCACAGCTAGTGGATCATTGCATATTCAAGTCTGGAGTTTAAAAGGCAAGTTAGACGATGGACTCTGAAAAACAAACTGAGGGTTCTAGAGGGGAGGGGGGCGGGGGGATGGGTTAGCCTGGTGATGGGTATTAAAGAGGGCACGTTCTGCATGGAGCACTGGGCGTTATGCACAAACAATGAATCATGGAACACTACATCAAAAACTAATGATGTAATGTATGGTGATTAACATAACAATAAAACATTTTAAAGAAAAAAAAAGAATGATGAATCACAGACCTGTACCTCTGAAACCAATAATACACTATATGTTAATTAATTGAATTTAAATTAAAAAATAAAATAATTACAGTCATAAAAAATGATAAAAAAATAAAAGGCAAGTTAGGGTTGGAGATAGGTATTTTGGACACACTGGCATCTAGTTAATATTTTTTAAAGTAGAATTAAATGAAATCATTAAACTGGCATTAAATATCATTTCAGGGAGCCTGTGTAGGATAGAATTTACTGTAAACCTAAGGCCTTAGCAAAAACTGATGGTAGGTTCTTCAATTTTCACAACTATAATCAAAATATCCTGTAAGTGTAACTGGAAACCAAAGGATTTAAAGACTCATGGTCTAAAAGTGCTTTAATCATACAATCAAAATGGGATAATTTAAATACCAATTCAACAATGGGAGTTGGAGGATTTTTCTGAGCTTCTGAATGTACTAGTTATATATAGGATTCTTTCTGTAACTCAACATTCTAAATTTTTATAAGGTGCTCACTCATTAATTCAAAGCTCAACGTGATAGTATAGAATATAAAGTTCCTCCTTCCTTTCCCCAGTGGGCCTGAATAACATCTAAACAATCTCCAAATTGCTGAAGAACAGAAGATACACTTATTTTGAACTCTCCCCCACCCAAATGCTAAGAAAGCCATCCTGAAGTGTTGCCTCTGGCCTAGAAACTTCCAGCTATGCCCACGATATACAAAAGGCCATGTGGTATTGGTCCCCTTGAAACATCACAGTGTGAAATGCCCATAGTTAAGTTCCGTTATAATTTTTTGGATGAGCAAAAATTTTGTTTTCAGACCTCTAAAGAAGAGAGATTATGAAGTTCTATTAAAAGAAAGTATCCAATAAATTCCTTATTGGCACATGGACAGCTTATCAATACATTAAAAAAAAAAAACAACTCACCTAAAGGATGGTGAAAGGATTAATGAAATCCCAGATAGAGGCAGAGTCAATCCTTTCAGAACATTCTCAAGGGCCTAGTTTTCTAAACGAAATCTTACCAAGTATTTTAAAATATCATTGTTCTCATCTTGGGTTAGATTTGGGGAAAGTGTCTCCCATAGGGCAGAGAACTCAGAGGATAAAAGAGGATTAACACATCCACTTCATGCAGACATCTACAAATGTATCCCTCACTTATATTATCTCCTCCACCCATCTAATCACAGGCTGACTATTTGGCAAAATAATTGATTTGGCAAAATGATTTGATGATTTCAAAAATCAGAAGAAATGTGGCTAATTCGCAAGTATGGAGCCACACAAATTGCTTTTTAATTTTATTCTCTGCTTTAGATAATAAGATTCAAATGAGCTAACTTGAAGGGGTTCCCCCACAACACCCTTCAAAAATGGTCACGGGACAAGCAGAGGACTTAAATGAGCTTTGGGTTTCTGGATGTTTAGATTCCATAGATGAGGAAGGGAATTTTTCTTAGTCTTCACTAGCCCAAATCAATCTCAGAATTCCATACAGTGATAAAGAAACAAGAAGGGAGTGTAAAAATGTTTTAAAACAAGTAAAATGGAGTATTAGATGATCAACTGCTATCCCAATTACAGTCAAATAACAAATAATAACACAGAAGGCCATGAAAGCAACATCCTCTCTCCTTCACCTTCACACTAGTAGACAATGATTTATTAAAAACAGCAACAACAAAAAGGCAGCAGAATGGAAGAAGAGATTAGATTTTACAGAGCTCCATCACCACATTCCGAATTTCAACAGATTTGATTCGTGTATTCGGGGGGAAAAAGACAAATATTAAAATGTTTCAAGAAAAGGAAAAGATCAAGGAATATCACATGGGACAGGTTACTTGGAAATAAGCATGTAACTGTTTTAACTTCTTGACTGACTTTTATTGTCTTTGCTTGTACACACATTCTGAGGGGTCTGTTTCCACTATATAGACTATCCTTCCACACTTACTTCACCCCCTACCTGGAAGACTGCCGTAAGTCAGCTCTGGTTGCCATAACAGAACACCACAGACTGGGGATTTTAAAAAACAGAAATTTATTATCTCATGATTCTGGAGGCTAGAAGCCCAAGATCAAGGGGTTGGCAGATTTGGTTTCCTGAGTCCTCCTTCCTCGGTCTGCAGATGACCATCTTCTTCTTCCTCATCACCTGGTTGCCTCCTGTGAATATGCACCTTGATATCTCTTTCTCCTTTAATAAAGACACCATTCATATCAGATTTGGTCCCCATCCTCATGGCTCATTTTAATTTTTTTAATTTTTATTTTTTAAACACTTTTCATTTAAATTCAATTAATTACCATATAATGTATTATTGGTTTCAGAGGTACAGGTCTGTGATTCATCAGTCTTATATAACAACCAGTGCTCATTACATCACATGCCTTCCTTAATGTCCATCACCCAGTTACCCCATCCTTCCACCCCCCTCCCCTCCAGCAACCCTCAGTTTGTTTCCTATGATTAAGAGTCTCTTATGATTTGTCTCCCTCTCTGGTTTCGTCTTGTTTTATTTTTTCCTCTCTTCCCCTATGATCCTGTTTTGTTTCTTAAATTCCACATATCGGTGAGATCATATGATAATTGCCTTTCTCTGATTGACTTATTTCACTTAGCGTAATACCCGCTAGTTCCATCCATGTCATTGCAAATGGCAAGATTTCATTTTTTTGATGACTGCATGATATTCCACTGTATATATGTACATCACATCTTCTTTATCCATTCATCTGTCAATGGACATCGGGGCTCTTTCCATAGTTTGGCTATTGTGGACATTGCTGCTATAAACACTGGGGTGCAGGTGCCCCTTTGGATGACTACATTTGAATGTTTGGGGTAAATACCTAGTAGTGTAATTCCTGGATCGTAGGGTAGCTCTATTTTCAACTTTTTGAGGAACCTCCACACTGTTCTCCAGAGTGGCTGCACCAGCTTGCATTCCCACACAGCAGTGTAGGAGGGTTCCCCTTTCTCTGCATCCTAGCCAACATCTGTCATTTCCTGACTTGTTAATTTCAATGGCTCATTTTAATTTAATCACCTCTTTAAAGATCTTATTTCCAAATATGGTTACATTTAATCACCTCTTTAAAGATCTTATTTCCAAATATGGTTACATTCTGAGTTACTGGGGGTTAGGACATCCACATGTTAATTTGGGGGGGGGGGACACAATCACCTAGTAACATACACTATAAGCATGGATGATTTGTTTTTCCTAATCTTGAAAGTAACAGCATCTTCACCTAAGACTTCCTTCTCACCTCCAAGAAACCCCCTCACTCAGGTCTGGTTTGAACACCTATCGATGAGTGGCTTCATTTTCTCACCACAATCACTGTATCAAGTCTTCAGAATCTGACTTGAAGCAACACCTTATAAATAAAATAACTCCTTCCAAAACTGTTGATAATCTCCTTTGACCAAATTCAAGGACCATTTTTGCATTCTACTGAATCCCCCGGTTCAGTATGCACCACGGAACTCCATTCCTGCCTCCTCCTTTTGGAAATGCATTCCTTCCTTGGGGACCTGATTTTACATTCCAAAAGATCCTTGTTATTCCTTCCTGGTTCTCCCCTCTATCTTTGCTCCTGTTCCTAAGGTCCAATCTCATTCTTCTAGTCGGCTCTGTTCTCATTTTCCTGGAGAAAATTGTGCCCTTTCAACTGATTCAACCATCACTTCCTACATAGCTAGGTGAACTGCCTGTCCTGATTTGCCTCAGAACTTGGGTCTCTTACTTATTCAATTCCAGGCTCTACATCTGCAATTTTTTTTCCAGCTCAAAATCAGCATATGCAAATCCCCATTCCTCTTTCTTTCAAACTAGTGCCCTTCCCTGTACTCTCTTTGCATTCATTAATGTATTATGCATGCGCGCGCGCGTGTGTGTGTGTGTGTGTGTGTGTGTGTGTGTGTGTATAGAACCCCTGCTGGGAGGCACACTATGGTGCTAAGCAAAGCAGATACCAGGTGAATGGAATAGACACAGTCCTCAACCTTGCAATTTGCTCTTGGTCTAGGGAAGCTCTCCCTTCATGTCCCATAACCAGTCACTAGATTCCATAAATCCTACCTTCCAAACATCCCTGGGGCTCATATCCCTCTTTCTCTCTTTTTAAACAATTCCTTGCAGTCAAAACCAACATCTTGTTGCTTTCTTTTCTGCATCCTCCACCCCCCTTCACCCATTTTTACCCATCCCCACCCTAACTCCCTCTTCTCTGGCAAACATCAGTTTTTTCTCTTAATTTATGGGTCTGTTTCTGCTTTTTATTTGTTTATTCATTTGTTTTGTTTTATAGGTTCCACATACAAGTGAAATCATATAGTATTCGTCTTTCTCTGACTTACTTCACTTAACATAATATCCTCTGGGTGCATCCATGTTATTGCAGATAACAAGATACCATTCTTTTTGATGGTTGAGTAATATTTCATAGTGGGTGTGTATATATATTATATATATATATATAATATATATATCATATCTTCTTTACCCATTCATCTTTTGATGGGCACTTGGGTTGTTTCCACATCTTGGCTATTGTAAATAATACTGCAATAAACATAGGAATGCATATATCTTTTTGAATTAGTTTTTTGTTTTCTTTGGGAAAACACCCAATAGTGGAATTATTGAATCATGTGGTATTTCTATTTTTTAAATTTTTTGAGGCGCTTCCAAACTTTTTCATAGTAGCACCAAGTTTACATACCCATCAACAGTGTACAAGAGTTCCTTTTTCTCTACATACTAATATCTTGTTTCCTCTTACATCAATCTTACCAGCCTTGGATTTACGTAATAACCTCCAAACTGACTTTATTTCTTTATCTCCACTTTACTGGATCCTCACCACTTGTCTCTCCAGAATATCACTATAACACACTAGCCTTTAACTACTGGTGTGGTCACTGTCATTCACTGCAGAAATTTCTCAGTGAGTATACTGACCCTCTTAAAACTAAAATCCAAGCTATAGAGCTGGAAATGCTGTAAGAAAATTACAGATTTGAATTCTTGCTTTGTGTCTCTTTCAATGCTTGGTGTCTCCAAGAAGTCATTTACCCTTTCTGGGCCTGTTTCTCAGTTGAATAATCAGGATTAAAATTGGTAACTGGCTCCTAGGGTTATTATGAAGAACACTGGCACTACCACCACCTGTCTGTGAGCTAATGCTTCACATGCCAGCCACTGTGATTACTGTTTACTATTCATTTCATCTTCACTCTGTGTACTATCTGTGTGACCTTGGGTAATTTTCTTAACCACTCTAAAGCTCAGGTACTTTAGTTTTCAAAATGGGTGTTGTAAGGAGTGACTGTGATAATACATACACATTACAGCACCTGGCACAGAGTGAGCTCTCAGTAATGGTACTAAAACTCTGCATCACTCATTGTAACTCCTGGATAGAGACTGTAAAACTAAGTGTGTTACAAGTGTATCCATCTCCGGTTTTCTAACATAGATTGATGAGCTGCCAGCAAAAAGGAACTGTATCTTGTATTTACTCTGTTTTCCTAACAGGGTCAAACAACACAGAGAAAACACAATAAACCCTTGCTCGGTGAGTGACAATGAATGACTTACCAGGTAACACTGTTATCTATAAAGGTACACACTCTTTATTTGAAGCTGTGATCTAGAATGTTTCTGAGGGTGGCTTATGTTTTATAGTTTATAACATATTCTGCCTTTTTTCTTTCATAGCATAGTGAAGTTACTTTCTTCCAGTCTTATTATTGTGGTAACAGAAAATGTCTAAATTTATCTAAGACCATAAATATTCCTTTTCTTGACAACCCACCGCATAAAATTAGGATTTTAGAAGAAAAAGAAATGTATAGGGGGAAAACCCCTCAATTTTATCTCAAGAAAGTCTTTAAAAGATTTAAACTCTACTTGATTTCAATACATAATCAGAAATTATATGTAGGTTAATGAGTATCAGAAGTAAAGCTAATTAAGATTCTGCCTCTTTTGCAGAAAATAAAATGGATTCAGCATAATTCAGTCTTCCAACTCTTTTATTGATATAATTACTAAATGCAAATATTTATGAATTGTACAGACAACATTCAGTGTCATTTAAAATAGCAAAGAGCTATTGCTACAACAAAGGAAATCAGGGAACAGAGCACCAGAAGCATCTCACAGATGCTTTGCTCACTCTGTTATGTGAAAAATAATCAGAATATGAGGTATATCCTTATTTATAGACTCATCATTCTGAAGTGGTACCAAGGGTCAAAACGTTTGCATCACTTCTTAGCTGAATAGAAAATGTAGTGAAAGAATGTATTTGTCTATCCATTTATACACATGCACACAAAATAAAGATATATGTGGGGTGCCTGGGTGGCTCAGTTGGTTAAGCGTCTGCCTTTGGCTCAGGTCATGATCCCCGGGTCCTGGGATGGAGCCCCACATTGGGCTCCTTGTTCAGCAGGGAGCCTGTTTCTCCCACTATCCGCTGCTCCTCCTGCTTGTGTCCTCTCTCTCTGTCAAATAAATAAATAAATAAAATCTTTAAAAAATAAAAATAAAGATATATGTATACACAAAATAAAGATATCGATCTATACCTATCTATCTATCTATCTATATCTATAGCACCTTTGAATACACACAGGCCCTTTTTGCCCTGGTTAACAGTTTTCCCTCAAATTAATTAAAGGGGCACTGAATATATTTCTTTCCTCTTTCAGCATCTTTTTGAGGAAATATACTGTGATGATACTTTTTTTTCTTTTTTTTTAATTTTTATTGTTATGTTAATCACCATATATTACATCATTTGTTTTGGTGTAGTGTTCCATGATTCATTGTTTGTTCATAACACCCAGTGCTCCACGCAGAACGTGCCCTCCTTAATACCCATCACCAGGCTAACCCATCCCCCTACCCTCCTCCCCTCTAGAACCCTCAGTTTGTTTTTCAGAGTCCATCACTGTGATGATACTTTTGACAGCAAATTGTAGGGCTGACATACTTTTCAGTAATTCTTTAGCTTTATTTCCCCATTTAAATTTTAACCAACCAAATTTCAAATTAAAGACCCCATATGAACTTCTATGTGGACACCTAAAATGTAAAACAGACAACAGCAGAGCTGCTCCCATCGGACCTTTGTTTAGGGTGGGAGTCCTGAGCTCCCTCACTCTTTCCTTGACCCAACACCTCCCACTACCAGTCTGGAAGACTACCTGTGGAGCCCTGGGATCCACGGAATCCTGTGTGAATACCTTTGGACTAGATGGCTGTAGATCATTCCAAGCTCTAAATTCTATTTTTCTATGACATTCTGGTGGTTGAACATAACATTCAAAGATATGGTGTCATTTGTTGGAATCTGTGAGGGCAATTATGAATTATACATCTCAACTCTCATCCCTTTGCCAATATCCTGTTTCAGCTCACATCCTCTGTGCTGCAAACCACAGCCCTCTGCTGGCACATGTTTATTCTGCAGTCAGCGAACTTCCCCTAAATATTTTCTCTACTTACTAATCTTAAACTATCATGTCTCCTTCATATACTTGTACAGATGATTTTCAGAACCTCTACAGTAAAGCTTTTCATTTATCTGTTTTTAAAAATGTCATTTCACTAAAACTGGCCCTTATTCCAGTTTATTCAGGTCACTTGAGATCATGATTCAGTCACCTAATGTATTAAATCATCCTCCAACTAATGTCATTTACAAGTCTGATGCAGGTAACTTCTTTAAAGTAGAGTATCCCATGTCCCTTCCCATGCCTACTCTATCATAATCTTCAACAGCAGATCCAAGCAGCTCTGTTTTTCCCATGCACCCCAGCTGATTTGGATGTGTGGGAACCAAGACTTGAGGTCTTAATACGAGTCCTCTGTAATAGTGAATGAGTCAGGACAAAGGACAGAGATCATCTGAACTATGGTTGATTTTAATCCATAATTTATACTTGACAGTTCAAACAATTAAGAATTCACTGACTCTATCCTCTTCTAAATTACTTTTATCCAAACTGAAAACGAGAATTTCTTGAGTGCTTTCCCAAATCCTTACTTGCATCCAGATTTATCTGTTTGAAAGATTTCTCTAACCCTAATTTTTTTAAAAGGCAGTGAAGTCAGTACTTCTAGTGTGCTTTTCCTTCTCTATGTGCTTAGAGGCCATCTATTTGATTATATATCCTGGAATTTGGCATTGGACTGACCTTAAGTCCCTGAATCTGTAAGTTGTACGATCTAGTTCCCACCCCCCTTATAAAACATCACCAATATCTATGCAAATCGAAAAACTCTCTTAATACCTTGCACAAAAGGGCAATTCATCTGGAACTCGACAAATGAACTAATCTAGATTTCTGACACCTCACTTTTATGTAGCTTCAATATCCTTAGCAGCAGTATGTTTTACACTTCTAGACTTACGGTCACTCTCTGACAGAGGAAATGAAGTGTGGGAAAGCTTTTGCAGATGGTAACTACAATATTATTATTAGCCAGTATTACCTGTTAACATTTTCTCATCCATTCAAATCAAAGAACCTGCTTCTTCAGAGATAATAGTGGCAATAATAGTAATAAGGTAGAGGTAATAAATTTCCTTTTAATACTTAATGTTCCTTCTCATTACCATTCATAGTTTTCATACTTGGTCCTGGCAATGAATCTAGATAGGTGTTTATAAAAAAGAGTCTGGGCAGAAGGAAATACTATTTTGTGAGCCTTATAGCACTTTCACTATTACCTCCTATTCTAGACATCCCATAAATACAAGGACTTTCTTATCCAAGGCTGCTTTCTGAGTGTTTGGAGAGTATCTGGCACTGAGTAGGGTTCAAATATTACCTAAATGAATAAGTAAATAAATGATAACATGGATATAGAGCAGCTCACCTTGTTTAATTCCTGCAATAACCCCATGAGTTAGCTATCATTCTCTTACCTGACAGATGAGGAAGAATGAGGCTCAGAAAAGTTAAGTAACTTGCTGAAGATCACAGAGTCGGTCTAAGAACAACCCAAGCCACGTATTTCAATTGCCAGATCATGAATACACCTCATCTGTCTCTAAGCCACAGTATCAAGAGAATTGAGTTTGCTTTGCTGTTCAGTCACCTCCAACTATAGATCCTGGGAGAGTCTCAGAAACTTCCAGAGTCTGTATTCTCATTCAAAAACTAAATGTTGCTTGTCCTGTTTACCTTGAAAGTTTGTTTTAACACTCAAAGGACATAATGTGTAGTTAAACATGAGGAATTATTAGTATTATCTCTCAAATATTTCTTTGAATAAGATGCTTTAATATCTAAATGCCAAGGGCCTGATATTTCCTACTATAACAGAGATGCTGTGCAAAGGGAAGTTTTTAAAATTGCTGCACACAAGAGATAATTATGGAGAATGATGCTGGCCTCCAATAGTTAACATTGCTCTGGATGGCATAAAACCTGAAAGTTATATTTACCACCAAGGAGATTAGCAGTATTGTGTACGAATATTGCAGAAATTTTGGTACCATACTTACTACTATCCAGTCTCCATATTCAAGACATGGTTTAGAAGTTTCTATTGGTGTTGACAGTTGCCTTCCTTAGGAATCATTCAGATAATGGCTTTGGCTCTCTATGAAATTTTGTCTTATTACTTATCTAGTAAGAGACTGAAGATACAGAGCAATTTTAGAATCGAGGGACCGAAAGGAACAGATTTCAGAAAGCAGAGTTGTTATGTCAGCATCTTTGGTTAGAGGCTGAGAAATACCTGCTCATTATTTGGATCTCAGCATGAATGTCATCTCCCCATGGAAGCCTTCCTTGACACTTCTACCCCTTTAATGAAGCTAGGTTAGGAAGCCTACCCTCTCACCACCCTGGAATCCAAAACTTTCTTCCTATAGCATTTGTCACAGTTGCGATTCCAGTGCTATCTTTGTGTGATTATTGTGTAAGTCCTACCAGACTATAACGTCCTTAAAGGTAAATGTGAGTCTATTTGTTCCCTTCTGTTTTCTCAGGGCTTAGCATCAAGCTTAGCAATATGTATATGTATATATATATATATATACACACACACATCCGCGAGGCTAGAATGTAGAGATAACTGCATTTTT
Organism: Zalophus californianus; assembly: GCF_009762305.2. NCBI lineage: Eukaryota > Metazoa > Chordata > Mammalia > Carnivora > Otariidae > Zalophus > Zalophus californianus. The sequence goes on along the minus strand of NC_045595.1, from coordinate 31,038,110 downwards.
TATCTTGGGAAACCTACTTCCTAACATAGTGCCTGTCACTTAGTGGATGCGCAGCTAATATGAGAAAAAAAAAAAGTAAAGTTCTTGCTTCCTAACATAGAACCTGTCACTTACACTTAGTGGTTGCTCAGCTAATATAAGCAATAAATAAATAAATAAATAAATAAATAAATAAATAAATAAATAAATAAAGTTCCTTGTTTGGGTCAGAATAGGCTTGGTTATACTGCAGTAACAATCACCAAATCTGATTAGTTTTAAAGAGCAAGGGTTTATTTCTCACATATATTATATGTCCATCATGTGTTGGGGGCTCTGCTTCACACACACACTCAGGGACACAGTCTGATTGTGGCTTCATCACCTGAAACATCTCTGGTTATGGTGGCAGGGGGAAGATGACAGGGAGAAGTTGCCCTTGCCCTTCCATGCTTCCATCAGAAGGGGCTTACAACACCTACCCACACTGTACTGGCCATCCTAGTCAATTAACTACACTTAAATTGAAAGGAATAGGGGAAAAAATTCTTCCTGTATTCAATACTAAAGAATTACATATGGGTGAACATTAATAGTATCTCATCCACCATCAAACCAATTATTGAACATATTCTAATGAAATCAGCTATTTTTCTTGAGTTGCTATATAAAGCTACCCATTTCTTATTTTATAAAACAATCTAATGTTTGTATACAGTATTTGTGTATACTCATGTATGTATGTATATGGGAAGATACAGCTGGAGTTTCAAGTTATTAGTGCACCATTACGACTGCAAACAATGCTGCAAGTTTCAAGTTATTAGTACCCCATTATAAGTATGACTGCAACCAAGGCTACACCCATATGTTCTTTGTGGCATGGTTTACATGCAGTGTGTGAACTAACACTCACTATAATCCTGTGAGGAGAAAATGTGAACTGAATGCCTGGTATCCTTTCTGCCTTCTCCTGATAAGACCCCTCCAATTTACCTTTAGGGAGCCACAAGTCCTTCACTGCACACAGCCTTGTGGGTGTGACTATAACAGAAGCTTGTCTTCCCCTGACCAAGAGATGGGCATACAACTCAGAATAGGTCATTAAGACTGTTGGGAGATTTGAAAACCTCCAAGAGATGGAATGGAAAAATGGTTGTAGCTGTATATCCCAGTAGTAACACTCTAAAATATTTATTAATTTATTCCAATATGTATTTATTGTCCCTATGTGCCCAGAAGCCTCCTGGCGTTTCAACAGTGGACCAAATACACATATCTCCTGCCTTCATGGAGTCCACAGAAAATACGGTGGAAGTGGGGGACTGTTTTACATAGGATAGTCAGTAATGCTTCTTAAGAGGGTGACTCTGGATGTGCATGAAGTGAGGGAGTTAGCCATGTAAATATCAAGGGAACAGCATTCTAGGCCAAGGGGAAATAGAAAGCACCAAGGCCCCAAGGCAGCGACGAACTTGTCTTGTTCATGAATATTGAGGAAGCTAGCGTGCCAAGCAGGGGGTGAAATGCTACACAGTGAGTTTGAAGATGAAGCCAGTGTCTGGATAATGTTGAGTCTTGTGGGTCAAAATTAAAATACTTGATTTTATTTTTAATGCAATGAAAGTCATTAGAGGGTTCAGTGAAAGTTGACATGTTTTGATTTTATCTTTAAAATAATTAATCTGACTGCTGTGTGTAGAATAGAGGTGCGGTGGGGGCAAGAAATGAAGCTGGGAGAAGATCAAAGAGGACACATTCCCCGTCCATATAAGATAGGGCTTCCTGGCCTGTGGGTGACATATGGCAGGTGAGAAATGGTCAGAATTAGGACACATGTTGAAGGCACACATGTTGATTTGCTGATGGACTGGATGTAAGGTATAAATAGAAGATGACACAGATGGCTACAAGAGGACAAGATGGTTAGCAGAACTGGGTGAAAGGGGGTATGTTTACAAAAGTCAGGATTGCCAGGGTGTGAAGAGAGAGTTTTGTTTTGAATATTAATCTTGAGATGCCCATTATACCTCCAGGTGGAGATGTCACACCAGAAGAGGGGTAGGGGCCGGGATGTATATTTGAGAATCTGATGAGACTAGCCATTAATTCCTAATTCATAAATCTCCAGGGCTGCTTGATTCTGATTCTTTCTGCTTCTTTATACTTTTGTTGAGCCTACAAGTTACCTCATAATCTTCAAGTAAATTCTACATCTTGTGTCCCAAAGTAAGTTTCTATTGCTTGCAACCAAAGACCCTGATACATACTATTAGTATCTCCATTCTACAAATACAGAAACAAAGTTCAGAAAGGTTAAGTAACTTGACTAAAATCACAAAGATAACAAGGGGCAGAGATAGAACTCGAAGCCAGGTGTGTTCCTAAGATACCACCTCTCTAAAGTCAGAGTATTACACAGTCACTGCCTGACTGTTCTCCTTAGCAAAAAGGCTTCAAAGACCTGGGGCCATGGGCATGGTTCAAAGTGACTTCACGGAAGCACAGAGAAGCAGGAGAGAGGCACAACTTCAAATAGCAAAGGGCATCTCTCTGGGAGAGCCAGCAGTTGACAACCTGAAATTTCTCAAAGCAACAAGGAGTTTGCTTTTTCTTCTTTGGCAGCACACTGTTATTTTACACCAAGTCTCTGTTGTGAAATGCAATCAACTCAGCTCTTGGTTCAGTTGTTCAGTTCTCCCAACAGGAGAGCAGTTGGGTTGACAAGGAAGAGGAAAGTCATTGTTCTATGGCCAGGTATAGAAATTTAATTCACAGAGAAATTCTCAGAGGCTGATACACTCTCTTGTCTGGAAAATCTGATACGGTTTATCTACATGAAGTAAAAAAAAAAAAAATAAGGCTCTGTGGTTTCCTTATTTAAGGACTGCATCTCTTTAGGTTATTACCTAGAAGAAAAAGAGGGTTGCTTCTCTTGCTCACTCAAGTGTTCTCCTGAGCCCAGCACAGTGCTTGGTACTAAGTAAAACTTCCACTTTGAATAAAAATGAGGTTTTTTAAAAATAAAAATGTGGAAATTATTTTAATTTCTTAATAAAAAATAAAGGCTTTAAAAATTCTTAATATCGGGGCACGTGGGTGGCTCAGTGGGTTAAGTGTCTGCCTTTGGCTCAGGTCATGATTCCAGGGTCCTGGGATCGAGTCCCATGTCTGGCTCCCTGCTCAGTGGGGAGCCTGCTTCTTCCTTTCCCTCTACTCCGCCCCCCCCCCAACTCGTTCTCTCTCTCTTAAATAAAAAAATAAAAATAAAAAATAAAAATTCTTAGCATCATAAAAAGTTAATAGAAGAACATTAAATGGTATTACAGGAATTTCATTTTAGACTCTTGGGGAAGGAGAGGTAGATTGTAAAGTGCTTATATTTAACAGTTCTCATGTCAAAATGCCTGGGTCACCATCCTAACTCAGCCACAAACTAGCTATGCCAGGCTTCAGGGTACAAATGGAGCTTCCAGAGAGGGTGGTAAGAAGCCATCTAAAGCAGGAGGGGTCTTTGGGTCGCAGGTATAGGAGCACTTCTCCTTGGGGCCCCTTGGGGGCCCACACAGAGGTGGTGTGAGAGCCCAGACTATAGTGGAGATGAGAGCTGCCCACCTTACAGGTACAACCGGGGACAGAGCCAGGTACAGGGTTTGGACCCTGCCAGAGCCAGGAAAGCCAACTTCAATGTCAGAGACGTGAGAAACTAGGGCACTCATGTTTAGCACTTGGGACCAAGTCAAAGATTTGCAATAATGATAGTTACAATTTGTAGAGCATTTTTTAAATGTGAAAAGCACTGTTCTAAGCTTTTTTTTTCCCACATGTTAAATCATTGCAATGTTAGAATGGGGTATAGTTAGTATTATTACTCTCATGTATCAGATGGGGAATCTGAGGCCTACAGTGGATATCTATCTTGCCAACATTCACATAGTGAGGAGGAAGAAGCAAGACAGGACCACAGATTTTTCGGGTATAAAGGCAGCCCATTTAACCTCTACATTTTAATGCTTGACTTCTGCTTTGCTCACACTGGCTGATTTCATGGCTTTGTTTTATTTACCTCTGTTCGGAAAACCCTTCTTTTTTCCATTTCTAAAACTGTTTATGGGTCTGTACCAGGAAAAATGTATTTCATATTCAGTAAGCATTAAGTGAGTACCTAATGTGTGCCAAGAACATACACATGGGGACTAGAAAGAGAAACCATTTGGCTCTCAGAGTCCCATGAGAAGACGAATGACAATGACAAATGTAGTGAGTCCTTTGGGAACACAGCAAACTGAGGACAGCACCAATCTACTCTTGGAGATTCAGGGAAGGTGCCACTGCCTACTGACTCTGCACACATTATTTGACCTATCTCTCTCAGTTTTATTGCCCTATCTGCAAGAGACAACATGAGAAAAGAACCCTAACGGGTTACTCTAAGGATTAACTGAGATAATGTTTGTAAAGTGTTTAGCATAGTATCTAACATATAGTAAGTATTTTATAAATGCCACGCTATTGTTGTAGGTCTTGAACAGTGTTCCAAAGAGCACGATAGATGTTAGCCAAATAGACCAGGGTAGTTAACACATTCCTGATGCCTTGTGATTCTACTGTCATTTGGTTCAACAAGTTCTAACCAAGCTTCCACACCAGGCCCTGTGCTAGCTGCTAGAAACACAATGAACACATTAGTCCTTTTATGAGTTTGTGAAGCTTGCAGACATCCACAAAAGACAGACGTGGAATGAAAAAGTAACATGTGTGTAAAGTACACGTGTAAAGAAGGATGCCATGTCCTTATTCCCTGAGGATATGGGCTTGAGCTAAGACCAAAGATAAGTAGGAGATAATTTGGAGTCCCAAGGCTGGGTAGCATGTACAGAAGATCACAGGCAGAAGAGCCACATCGTACCTTTTTTTAAAGACTCTAAAACAGAGAGATGAGCTTTCAAGATACTCAGATCATACAATTACCAACATAGGGACAAAACTTTGACAAGTGCTGGTAGGGTGGATGGACAGACTTAAGAAAATGCATGAAATGAGAAAATGACCTTCAGCAAGGTCAGGGAAGCCTTTCCTGAGGAAGTGGTCTTCCAGCTTAGCCATGGTAGATGAGTCCAAGTTAACTAAGTAGAATGCCAGGGAAAGAGGAGAGAGAAGCTCAGGTATGGGGAAGAACATCTGCAAAGGTCCTATGCCAAGAAGGGGATCTAAGCAAGGGCTGGGGAGACCAGAGCACCTAGTTGAGGGAAAATGGGAGGGGCTGGAGGATGAAAAGGAAAGCAGGACTCTATATCAAGGTCTTGTAGGTTATGTTAAGAACCTTAAGGTTTGTGAAAATGGTAGTGATTTATCCAGGATTTTATTCAGGAGACAAGTAAGATCAAAATTGCATTTTTAAAGAATCATCATAGCTGATGAGTTTAGAATGGATTGGGAAGTGGGCCAGTGAGGACGTGGGACCAGCAGTGGAGAAACTGTTGCCAATGGGAGTTGTCCTAGCTCTGGAAATCTGAATGATCTGGAAGGTGGGGGCTTAGGGCCTGCAACAGATGCTGGTCTTGCTGCAGCAGTCTTTGAACTAGCAAACCTTGGGTGAAATCCTAGGATCTATTGTACTGTGATTTGGGGTAAGTCAGTCTGCATTTGTGAGCTTCTGCTTCCTTACCTGCAAAAGGTAAAATTATACCTACTCCTCAGCTTGACTGCGAAGGCTAAATTAGGTAATGGAAGAAATGCACTCAATACATATTGATGGTGGTTATTATAAACATGCAAGTCAATATCTTATAAGACAGGCTCCATTCTGTCTGAAGATGCTAATGACAATTCCTGCAATATTTTCTAGACTGAGAAGACATTTGAAAAAGAATAATAATAAATGCTAATACTGATATAGTATTTACTATATGCCAGGCATCTTTCTAAATACTTAACATACATTAATACATTTAATTCTCACAATAACCCTGTATGTTATGTGCATTATTTGCTTCTAGTTCTCACTCCTCCCTGTAGCCACTGCCTTTGTCATGTGGACTTTGCAGTTCCTCACATCAAACGGCTAGAGTGTATTTCTTTGCACTTTCATTTTGAGTTTGGCCATGTGACTCACCTTGGTCAAGAGAACAAGGCAGAAATAATGGTGCCTGTTCCAAACCTCTGTCTTAATAGGCCTCATGTGCTTCCAATCTGCCCTTTGTATGACGTGGCCATCACCATGAGAAATGCATCCTCTGCTATTCTGTTGGTTTGAGGAACATGTGGAGCAAATCCTGCAGTGTGAAGGACCAGCCTTGCCAAGCTCCCTTTAATCCACTAACCTCTAACGGACTCTTATTTATACAAGAAATAGCACGTAATCATTGTTTTAAATCTCTGGGATGTCAGGTAGCTTATTACGCAGCATTTCTGCAGCAATTGCTAATTGATGCACTCTATAAGATGGTTGTTATTATCAGTGCTTATTTTACAGATGAAGAAACTGAAGCAGAGAGAGGTTCAGCAACTTGCCTAAGATTTTGCAGCTAAGTATCAGGGCTGAGATTTGAACCCAGGCAGTATGACTTCAGAATCTGTGTTCTTGCCTTTCATACATAAAAAAGTCTCATAAGAAAGCACATCTTTCACACTGAAAGTGTCAGCTCTTCTTTCTAAATGTAACACAAAGCATGAAGAGCAAATAAGAGAGAAATGAGGATCTAAGAGCACTATGTTTTTGTGAATTAACATTCACACAAAAAATACATATATCTTCAAGCTAAGAAAATGCCTGTGTGTGGAATCCTACCACATCACCACCCTCAGCACTAAGCAGCCTGCCTCAGTCACCTAGCCGGATGTATCAACAGCCTGGAGTGATGTAAAACCCAAGTTTTATAAGTGGATGGGATAGGTTGCTGAAAGTGGAGCTTAGATGAAGAAGACTGGAGTCATCAGTGAGTCAGGCAAAAGTGTGACTGCAGAAGGCCTGAATCATCCAGTTGATCTGTCCACATCGTGGCCCAACTACTGGCTAATTCCCAGATCTCTGCTGCAGGGCCAGATGAGCAAAGACTTTATAACCCATCATGAATGTCATACGCCCAGAATGTGTTACTTAAAACACAGTAGGTTCAAGGTCAAAGTTAGAGGTTCCATTTTAGCTGGTAGCCCAGAGTGTTCCTAATTCTAGGCAGCCTCATTAAGTCTCCTTCACTGTCAAGGAAGATGAATAAGGATGATCCATCTCATTCCTGGGAATCCGTCTCAGCTCCTGTTGTTTGATAGCAACTCTTACTCCTCTGAATTTCCATAACATTCTATTTGTGCCTTTCTTACCAGATTATATGTTTCCTGAAGATGAAGATGACTGTGTACAGTAGACATTTAATAAATACTTGCTCAATGAATATGGACATAGGAAGATATGGTTTAGAAAGAACACAATGACTCAGATCTCTGGTTCATCACACTGTACCATCAGTGTCTAGCACATTGCCTGGTACTTGGTGGATGCCTAATAACTGTGTGGTAATGAATGAGCAAAGAATCTGCACTAGGAGGCAGAGAACCTGGGTTGGAGCTGATCTAGAAACTGCAGTGTCTTAAAAAAAAAAGATTCCCCATTGTTCCTGCAAATCTAGATGCCTGTCGCATCTTTGGGTCTTGTTTTTTGTTTTTGTTTTTGTTTTTGTTTTAAGATTTTATTTATTTATTTACTTGACAGAGAGGGAGAGAGAGCACATGCACAAGCAGGGGGAGCAGCCAAGGGAGAGGGAGAAGCAGGCTTCCCACTGAGCAGAGAGCCTGATGCAGGGCTTGATCCTAGGACCCTGGGATCATGACCTGAGCAGAAGGCAGACACTTAAACAACTGAGCCACCCAGGTGCCCCTCTCTGGGTCTTGTTGATCCATGTTCCCTTGTTGCATTAGCTCCCCAACTGCCTTTCCTTAAATTCTCTGTATTTCAGTTAGCTGGAGTCGGATTCTGTTGCTTGCAACCTTAGAACCCTAACTGATAAATCAGTCTGTTCTCAAAATGTGGCCCAAGGACTAGTTACATCTCTGAGCCATGGAGCTTAAAGACTCAGATCCATAGTCCTCACCCTGAACCTCAGAATCAGAATTTCCAGCAAACTTGGCCTATTTTGACAATCTCCTCAGGAGACTCCTTGTAGGCTTTGAGAACTAGACAGGGTAACTTCTAAAGTCCCTTCCAACACTAAACGTCCACATTTTCATGGGACAAAACAGCAGGCTTTTGCCAAAGCCTATAAGTCTTGACTACTGGCTCCTTGTTACCTCTTCCAGTGTATTCTATCCTCCTCATCTCTCTGCTCACTTCGCCCCAGCTTCGTTAGCTTTCTTTTCATGATTTCCCCTCCAGGACCTTTGTACTTGCTGTTCCCTCAGCCTGGAACTCTCTCCTACCTGTCTTCACACCGCTGGCTACTTCCTTCCCTTCAAGTCAGTTCCAGCATTACCTCCCCAGAGAGGACATTTCATCTAACCTGTCCCACGTTGCTTCTCAACCTCCATACTGCCTATCAGAGCATCTCAGCAGTTATCACTGTCTGAATGGGTCATCATGGATTTGTTTGGTGACTGTTTTACCTCACCTCTCCTTGGAACTTAAGTTCTATGACTGCAGGGGGGAGACTTCTCTTGTCTCTCAGTATCCCCTATGTCTAGAACTTCACTCATAGCAAGTTCTTAGTAAATACTGATGAATAAATGCCATCTATGAATATTAGATAATTTTTGAGCACTACCCTAAATATGATATTATTCTAAAAACAGCCTTGGGTTAATAAAACCAAACATCACATTTACCTTTAGAAATTTGTCATCTCAGACAACATTCCTCAGTGTATCATCCACTGCCCCAAACTTTGATCTCTCTGAAAGTGCAAAACAACAAATGAAAAAAAAAAAAACCAAAAACCCAAAAACCCACCACTGTTTCTACTTTAGATTTCCTCATCTAAGGAACACCTGGCCTAAATTTTCTTAAAGCAACAAATAACCAAGCATTCCTGTTTCTTGGAGCATCAGAAGGTCAGCTGAAAAGATTCCCCCGCTACAGTGCATTCACTCTTGATTTGAAAAGCACAGGTGCCCTCTACTGGAATGAGGCAATATTGCAGCTTGAACTCAAACTGTCAAACCCATTAGGCACCTAGTGTCAGGTTACCCCTGAAACCAGATGAAGTAAGCAGATGAAAAGAGCAAGGCCCAAAACAAATAAATGAGCACTACTTATGGTGCTTATCTGTTCTGAGGATTAAATCCACCAAGACCATTTGAGCGGATCACTCAGAATTCTCGCCTTTGAGACATTGAACACATTTCTTCCTGTAAGACCAACAAAGATCAGGGAAAACTGGTCACTTTAGGACAACCTACGAAACAAGTAGGATCAAATAGAGGGGAAAATATGCAAGAAGGAAACACAGTATCAGAAGGAACATACTCAAGGGAATGACCTAATGTATCCCTAGTTGGGGGTGTGTGTGTCAAATTCCTCACTGGCAAAACAAGGAGGGATTAAGAAGTGACCTCAGACCTCAAGCACCTTGGTGAGAGGTCAAGAAATCACTCACTGACGAGCTCTGGAGCAGATCCAAGCGACAGACATGGTTTGGCCCACACGTTAAACTATTTTGGCCCTGGTTAAAATATTAACCAGGAGGTGCAATGGCTCTCAAATTTGCAACAGCCAGTGTGTCTCCAGTGCACTTACATGCACATTCCTGATTGTGATGTCAGTACTAGCGCAAGTGTCACTTCCATTTAGCACACGGATGATTTTCTAATAGCCAGCCTGCTTCGTGCATGTGTGTGACTTGCCTGGCCCCTGCAGGCATTTGCCTTTATACTTTTGCCTACTCCCTTTGGGATGTTCTGTATAATGGTGCAACATCTCTCTCCTCTTCAACCCCAACTGGCATGTGCACACATGGGTGCACACACAACCTTTTGCAATATGGATTTTCTCTCACCCTCCATCATGATATACTCTGAAGTCCTCATTTGCCAACAAACAAACAAACATGGATGAATCAGACAGGGCTCCCTTATTCCCTGTCTCCCATCCCCAGCACAGAGTTAGTAGTAGATCCAGCAAGTGAGAAGTTAGGGTGACACAGGTGCTTGTTGTAAGGAAAAAGTCTCCATCTCCACTTAAGAGTTAATAATTGTGTAGGGTAGGTGTGTGTAGTGCATAGGTAGGTGGGAGGAGACTGACCTACATATTTTCCCTTCCACTCAATATTTGTAAATATTAAGTATAATTGTAAATGTGAAAGTGTCTTTTGATCATTAAGATTCATTTCCTAAAATGCTGTAGATGGGATACTAAAACATAAAATCATGATGTTTGCTTTTCTTATCAGTTTCAGTATGCAGTGACTGCAAAAGACCTGCATTTAGAATCATAATGCCAAGGTATTAAGAACAGCTTATATTTAAGCTAATGAAAGCTTACTTGTGATTGGACAAACTCAATGGATTGTTCTAATTTTTTTGTCTTACCTTTATGAGAAGACAAAATGAAACTAAAAGATAAATAATCAAATGGAGTCAAAATGGTACCATTTGTTACCTGACAGTTACAGGCAAATCTTCTATGTTCTCACCACCTACTGGGCAAAGGCAATCGCTCATATATGGCAAAAGGCCCTTCAGTTCTCAAGCCAACAAAAAAAGATCTGCCTTGATTCAGCAATAGTGTGCTTAACAAAAGGTAATAATAGGTAGGTGTGGGATTCAGGCAGAGAATCAACTGGTCTTCATAAACTCTTTCTAATGGTCCAGAAAGTAGTCTGCCTCCTGCTGAAATTCAAACTGGAAATGTTGGGTTCTCCTCCTACACTGTAGGTGGGAATGCAGCCACTCTGGAAAACAGTATAGAGGTTCCTCAAAAAGTTGAAAATAGAGCTACCATATGACCCAGCAATTGCACTGCTGGGTATTTACCCCAAAGATACAAATGTAGGATCCGAAGGGTTACGTGCACCCCAATGTTTATAGCAGCAACGTCCACAATAGCCAAACTGTGGAAAGAGCCAAGCTGTCCATCGACAGATGAATGGATAAAGATGTGGTGTACACACACACACACACACACACACACACACACACACACACACACACACACACACAAAATGGAATATTATGCATCCATCAAAAGGAATGAAATCTTGCCATTTGCAACGACATGGATGGAACTGGAGGGTATTATGCTGAGCGAAATAAGTCAATCAGAGAAAGACATGTATCATATGATCTCACTGATATGAGGAATTCTTAGTCTCAGGAAACAAACTGAGGGTTGCTGGAGTGGTGGGGTGTGGGAGGGATGGGGTGGCTGGGTGATAGACTTTGGGGAGGGTATGTGCTATGGTGAGCGCTGTGAATTGTGTAAGACTGTTGAATCACAGACCTGTACCTCTGAAACAAATAATATATGTTAAAAAAAAAAAAGATAGGAAGGGAAAAATGAAGGGGGGGAGATCGGAGGGCAAGACGAGCCATGAGAGACTGTGGAGTCTGAGATGGGGGGATGGGTTACCCTGGTGATGGGTATTAAAGAGGGCACATATTGAATGGAGCAATGGGTATTATACTCAAACAGTGAATCATGGAACACTACATCAAAAACTAATGATGTAATGTATGGTGATTAACATAACATAATAAAATAAAAAATAAAATGCTGACAAAAAAACCCTGAATGCTGGAATTTATCCACAGCAACCAGATGAAAATGGGTTTTCAACCACATGTTTGCATTTCATTATTGCCAAATCACTCTGTTAATCTACTACCTACCAGTCTGAATAAGAAAAAAGAAAAAAGAGTAATCATCAATTAAGAAGATAGTTCTTTAAGGAAATAGATTTTTGAGGCCATTTAGAAATCTTATAAATAATTCACATAAGCCAAATGAAATTGAACACTTACTGTGTCCCCAGTTTTGTATTAATTACATCATTTCAATTTTTCTCAATAACTCTGGTGGGGTAAATACTAGTATTATTCTTATTCCAGAAATGAGGAAACTGAGGTCTAGACAGTCTTAGCATTATATATGCCTGAACAAAAGAATGTTTCCCTCCATAAGATTATTCTTGAAGTGAAAATAGCCTTATATTCATGTCATTACAAAGTCTCTCAAATTAGAGTATGTCATCCCTAAATGCCACTTGGGGAACATACAACATTTCTGAAGTGACCTCAATCAATCCTACTTTTGGATGCATATTAAGGTAAGCTGATAGAATTGGTCAAAGGACAGTCAAAGGAATTTTGTACATATTTCATCATATTTTCTGTTAATATGACTTCTCAAGTGCAAGGAGCAAATATCATTCTAAGTAACTGTTAGAATAATTTTTAGAAGTAAAACAGTAAGTAGCTACAGTGAAAAACACACCTACAAGAATTTTAAAATTGTCATAATATATGAATCTGTATTTGTGACCTGGGTAAAAATTCCAGTAATAGGATCATAGAAAGATTTAAGAGTTCTATATTTGAAAAAAATGAAGATCTCTTAAGGCTGTATTAGGGGACTTAAAGATGGCTCTAGCGATGAAAACAAAATTGTTGTACGAAAAGAGTTCACATGAAATAGTTTCAGGAAATGCCAGAGTAGGCAAAGGCAATATTTGAAAATTAATGTATCATGTTAGGATATAAATCTTAAAAAAATTATGAATTTGTCCCTCCAGATCTACTTTCCACCTTTTTTGCCCCTACCCTTTCCCCCAGAAGTAATCTGGATGGACCACACCCACAGCCTCCCTTGGCCTCTGGTTTGGGCTGGATTCAGCCAGTGGGAGCCCAGAAGATCAGAGGGTGAGGGAGAAGGGGAGAGTGAGGTCAGGGTATGGGTCTCCTCAGTTTTGTTCCCTATGAGGTCACCCCTCACTGGAGGTCACCACCTTCTCATGACTGTTCCCTCCTCCTTCCAGGTTCCACAGGTCAGGTGCTTTTTCCTGCACTGGATAAGCACAGCCAGGAGGAGGAACACTCGCTGCTACTAACCCCAGGCAACGGCACTGCCCTGGTGGTTCCCCTACACCCAACTTGCCTGGCCCCTGCTAATACTCCTTTTAAAATGAACTATCTTGGGGCGTCTGGGTGGCTCAGATGGTTAAGCCTCTGCCTTCGACTCGGGTCATGATTCCAGGGTCCTGGGATCCAGCCCCACGTCCGGCTCCTGGCTCAGCGGGGAGCCTGCCTCTCCCTCTGCTTCTCCCTCTGTCTCTCCTCCTGCTCGTGCTCTCTCTCTCTCTCTATATATATATATCTCTGTGTCTCGAATGAATAAATAAAATCTTTAAAAATAAAAAAAATTAAAAAATAAAATGAAAAAAAAATGAACCATCTTGTTTGAGTATGTATCTGTGTCCCATTGGGATCTAAATATACTACACAGCAAATTAAATTAAATCTTAATATTATAATATTTAATTATTACAATTGCATATTAACCGTTTCCTCTGTATTTCTAAGACCTTATATATTTAAGTAGACCAAAACTTTTTTTTTTTCCACATTAGAAAACAAGCAGAGTTTCTAAAACTTGTACCCCGGGTTTTCTGACTTATGAGCACAAGTGTTGGCCTCCTTACTAAACATAAAATAGATAAAGACAGAAGAGGTGCTGCAGACAATTGGGTCAAATGGAAAATGATGTATTCCATTTCTAAAGCGCTGTTGATACTTTGGGTCTTTTTTTTTTTAATGACAGGCTTGTTATTATAAGCACATTCTATTGAACACAAGAGGTTTGGTTATTACCTTTTATCAAAATGTCAGGAGGACAGATTTTTAAATGAGCTAGACAATATGAGAGAACATTCTTCCTGTCCACAGAGTCTTTGAAATTGATTGCAAATGAATCGCCTCTGAACAGCATATAAGAGGCTGAGAGCTCTCCTAATGATGTACATCTGCGAGGCTTCACTTGGGGTTTGGCTGCATTTACATCACTATAAACTCTGCAATTACAGCTCAAGCCATTTCCGGCATAGACACAGAGAATACGAATTGCAGCAGCAGGTTTCCTGCCTTGGATCTCTGCCAGAAGCCTGAGTCACCGTCCCAGACATCTGTAGCACATTAAACTGTACTCTCGTTATCTCTCAACACCGAACAATGGCCTGAGCCTCTGACAAAACAAATGGCCAAAGCCTTTTCAAGAAACCCTCTGAAGTTAGGCAGTGAATCATGAGCCTGCACAAAACTTCTAGGGTAATTTACACTGTAGAAGAAAGCCAAAATATAGCTGAAAAGATTTTTGATAGTTTGAACTTTATTTAACTTCATGGATTTAGATGGGCTTGTATTATAGACTGTGTGTTTGGGGCCCCCCTTCCCCCCACCTAAATCCATAATGTTAAATCCTCAATTTCCAATGTGATGGTATTTAGAGGTGGGGTCTCTGGGAGGTAACTAATTAGGTCTTGAAAGATCTTAAGGCCTTTACAAAGAGACCCCAGAGAGCTTCCCCCCATCTTCTGACTTGTGAGCAAGAAGGTGGCCCTTGATAAGCGAGGAAGCAGACACTCATGGGGCACCTAATCTGCCGGTGACTTGATCTTGGATTTTCCAGTCTCCAAAACTGTGAGAAATAGATTTCTGTTGTTTATAAGCTAGCCAGTCTATGGTATTTTTGTGGGAGCAGCCTGAATGGACTATGAATGAAAAAAAAGTCACAACATAGCTAAGTTGATTTTTGATAGTCTGAACTTTATTTAAACTTTCATGGACTGAGTAATTCTGCTGAATGCTCAACAAAAAAAGGGTGGTCTTTTTAGTCCTTAAGAGCAAGCATGTAGGCCAGTAGTTAAAGAGGGGAAGAAACAGTAACTTCAAGCCATGTTCCCGCTCTGCTTCCCACTCTTCATCTTCGCTGCTGCCCCTAGCATCCAAGCCACCACCATCTTGCAGAGACTGCAAACTCCTCATCGCTTGTCTTCTGATTCTTGGCACTCCTGCAATCCATTCTCCACACAGCAGCCACCACGATCTTTTATAAATATAAATCCAGGCATGATTTTTCCTTCCTTAAACCATCCAATGATATCTCCCTTTTCTTACAATAACATCTAAGGTCCTTCCCATGGCTCAAGGCCACCACATCACTAATCCCTGTCCTCTCTAGGATCAGCTCCAACCATTCTCCTTATTGCTTTTTCTACTCCCGCTATTTTTTTATTCCTTAAGAAGGCCAACCTTACCCCATTCCTCTGGGCCTTTGCATTAACTTCTCCCTCTGCCTGGAATGCTTTCTGCAGTTTTCCGTAGCTGACGCCTTCAGATTTCAGCTCACCTATCAGTTCCTTAGAGTGGCCTTTATCACTCCTGTTTATTTTATTTTTTTATTTTTTAAAGATTCTATTTATTTTACAGAGAGAGAGAGAGAGAGAGACAGCGAGAGAGGGAACACAAGCAGGGGGAGTGGGAGAGGGAGAAGCAGGCCTCCCGCTGAGCAGGGAGCCCGAAACGGGGCTCGATCCCAGAACCGTGGGATCATGACCCAAGCTGAATGCAGATGCTTAACTACTGAGCCACACAGGCACCCCTCCTGTTTATTTTATTCATGCAATTATCATTATTTAAAAGCACATGCAAAAGAAAAATAAGGGAATCCTACAAATAACTTTATACTAAAAAATTCTACAGCTTAGAAGAAATGAACCAATTCCTCCAAAACAACAAACTACCAAAACTCAATCAACATGAAATAAACAATCTGGATAGTGCTATAACCATTAAAGAAATTGAATTTGTAATTAAAGAACTTCCGATAAAGACATCTCTAGTCCCAGATGGTTTCACTAGAAATTATACCAAACACTCAAAAAATAATTAACACCAACTTTACACAATCTCTTTCAGAAAATATAAGAGGAGGGAATATTTTTCAACTCATTTTATGAGGCCAGTATTATTCTGATACAAAAACCAGACAAAGACATCACAGAATAAAAAACTACAGACCTATATCTTTCATGAACTTATGTATAAAATCATCAACAAGGGGTGCCTGGGTAGCTCAGCTGGTTAAGCGTCTGCTTTCAGCTCAGGTCATGATCTCAGGGTTGTGAGATCTAGCCCCGTGTTGGGCTCTGCATTTGGTGTGGAGCCTGCTTAAGATTCTTTCTCTCCCCTCTCTAAAAATAAATAAATAAAAATTAAAACTCCAAGGCAAACCAGGATTAAAAAGGAACTTG
Source organism: Zalophus californianus (assembly GCF_009762305.2). Taxonomy (NCBI): domain Eukaryota; kingdom Metazoa; phylum Chordata; class Mammalia; order Carnivora; family Otariidae; genus Zalophus; species Zalophus californianus. The sequence continues at coordinate 31,021,902 of NC_045595.1, read as the reverse complement.
TCTAACTTGATAAAGAACATCTATAATAATCATTGCAGTGTGGTATGGGAGAAAGAATATTCAACCGGACCAATGGAACAGAATAGAGAGCCCAGAAATTGGCCCATATCAATAGAGTCAACTGATTTTTAACAAAGGAACAAAGGCATTTCACTGGAGAAAGGACAGCATTTTCAATAAACAGTGCTAGCAAACTAAATCCCATCTGCAAAAACAAAACAAAACAAAACAAAAACCCCAAACTTAACACAGACCTTACAACTTTTACAAAATTAACTTAAAGTAGACAATATACTTACATATAAAAAACAAAATTATAATACTTCTAAAAGATAACATAGGAGAATATGTTTCTAAGTGACCTTGGATTTGGTAATGACTTTTCAGGTACAACCCCAAAAACACAATCCATGAAAGAAAAAAAAACTGATAAGATGGACTTCCTTAAAATAAAAAAAATCAACTTAGGATGCCTGGGTGGCTCAATTAAGTGACTGCCTTTGGGTCAGGCCATGATCCTGGGGTCCTGGGATTAAGCCCCACATGGGGCTCCTTGCTCAGTGGGGAGCCTGCTTCTCCCTCTCCCTCAGCCCCTCCCCCCAGCACACATTCTCTCTCTCAAATAAATAAAACTTAAAAAAAAAGAACTTGTATCCAAGATATATAAAGAACTAAAACACAGCAATAAAAAAAGAAAACCACTTAAAGATGGGCAAAAGATCTGAAAAGACATTTCACCAAAGAAGAGATACAGATGGAAAATAAGTATATGAAAAGATGCTCAACATCAAATGTCATTAGGGAATTACAAATTAAAGCCACAATAGGATACCGCTACCTACCTATTAGTGATTAAAATCCAAAATACTTATAACACCAAATGCTGATAAGGATGTGGAGAAACAAGGATTCTCATTCATTGACAAGCAGAATACAAAATGGGACAGTCACTCTGGAACAGTTTGTACTTTCCTACAAAGCTGAACCTAGGTTACCATCCAACCCAGCAATTGTGTCCTTAGGTGTGTAACTCAAATGAGTTGAAAACTTATGTTCACCTAAAACCTGCCCACAAATGTTTATAGCAGCCTTATTCATAATTGCCCCAAACTGGAAGCAACCAAAATAGCCTTCAAGAGTTAAATGGATAGACAAATTGTGGTACCTCCAAACAATGTAGTATTATTGAGCAATAAAAAGAACATGGGCTATCAAGCCACAAATTACATGGAGGAACCTTAAATGTATATTGAGAATTGAAAGAAGCCAGTCTAAAGAGGCCACATATTGCATGATTTCAACTATATGACTCTCTAGAGAAGGTAAAACTACAGAAACAATAAAAAAAGATCAGTGGTTGAAAACTATGTGAGGTCATAGATGTGTTAACTAACCTTAGTGTGGTAATCACTTCACAATAAGGTATAACAAGTCATCACATTGTACACCTTATACTTACACAATGTTATAAGTCAATTATATCTCAATAAAGTTGGAAAAAATAATTTAAAAAAAGATCGATGGTTGCCATGGGCTCTACTAGGGAGGAAGGAAGGGATGAATAGGTGGAGCACAGGGGGATATTTAGGGTGGTGAAACTATTCTGTCTGATACTGTAAAAGTATATACATGATATTATGCATTTGACAAAACCCATAGAATGTACAACACAGAGTGAACCCTAATGTAAACTCCAAACTTTAGTTAATGATATATCAATATTGGTTCATCAATTGTAACAAATATACCATACCAATGCAATATCTTAATAATAGGGCAAACTATATAGAAGAGAAGGGTATATGGGAACTCTCTATAGTATGTGGTCAATTTTATCTGTAAACCTAGTACTGCTCTAAAAAATAAAGTCTATTAACTAAAAAATTAATGGTAGAATCTAGGTGGTGGGTATAGCTCACTGAAATTGTTTCAGCCTTGCTGTATGTTTGAAACATTTTATAATAAAATATTGAGAGAGAAAAACTGGTTACATAAAACCTATATACAAATGTTCATAGCAGTTTCATTCATCACAGCCATTAACTGAAAAGAGCCTCAGTGTTCTTCAATGAGTGAATTCTTAGACTGTGCTTAATCTATATCATTGACTACTATACAAGATTAAGAAGGATTGAACTGCTGATACTTAGAACAACCTGGATGAATCTGAAGGAAAGCCTGAGTGAAAATAAAAAGCCAATACCTGAAGGTTACATACTGTGAGATTCCATTATATAACATTCTTACAAAAAGGACAAAATTATAGAAAAAGAGGACACATTACTGGTTGCCAACGGTTAAGGACAAGGTAGAAGAGGGAAGTGGGTATGTTATCAAAGGCAACACAATGGATCCTTGTGGTGATGGAACTGTTTTCTATCTTGACTGTAGTGGTGGATATGCAAACCTACACACGTGATAAAACTGTATAGAAGTAGACAAACATGCATGTGCATGTGTGCACATGCACACACACACACACACAAGTACATACAAGTAAAACTGGGGAAAGGAAGAGATAGGTGGATTGTATCCATGTCACTATCCTGGTTATGATAACCTACTATATAATTTTCCAAGATGTTTGTACTGGGAAAAGCTGGGGAAAGAGTACACGAGATCTCGCTGTGTTATTTCTTATAATTATATGTGAATCTACAATTATCTCAATAAAAATTCAATTTAAAAAGTTAAATGAACTACAAAATTATTAATCTGTTTATGGCCTTTCTCTTGGCAATAGAATGCAAATACCACCTGAGCAGGGATATTGCCTATCTTGTTTACTGCTGAACCCCATCATGATTCCCTGGGGTATAGTAGATGCTTAATAAAAAATGTGTGCAATAAACAATGACAACAGGTCAGCTTGAAATAGCTGTTATGACAGAGGTATGATTCCATTCATTCAATCATTCAACAGCAGTTTACCGAGCACTACCTAAGCACCTAACTGCATACCAGGTAACCAAGAGGAAGCCAAGAAAAATCTTCATCTTTAAGGAATTTCCAAGCAAAAGCATGAGGCAAGCATTCTAGAAGAGGGACTATTTGCGTAGCCTTAAAAAGCATCCACAGTGCTTCTCCAGCCTCCAAAAAGAAGAGGGTACCCTAACATTCACTGACATGGCTACCCCTCTTTGAATAGTGATGAAGCTGCAATGCAAAATGAGAGTTGAAGGCAAGGTAAACCAGAAAATGAGTTGGCATGTGGTGGGACTGCTGGATTCTGAAATATCTCTGCTCCTGGAAAACCTGTCTGAACAGAGTAGAGAGGGTGATCACCAGTCTCTGTAATGTCACCGTGTGTGTTCACTAGCTGTGTGCCCCTGGGCAAACTAGTCAGAGCCCTTGAGCTGCCATCTTCCTCGGCTATAAGTTGAATTGATAACACTACCTCCGTGTGTATGTAACTCATAGATTAGAGTCAGGCCCACAGTTCTCTAATGGTTCTTACACTTCGGGTTGATGGCAGTGATAAGCTTCCTGAAACCTCTGAAAAATATTCAGAAGGCATTTGAATCCAAAGGCAGCCAGATTTCCTGCTTAGAAATTTACTCTATTGCCATCAACTTGACTATTTAAAGATGTACAAGAAAGGAGAGAAAAAATGACGAAGAAAGCCAGACACCCTCCCCCCCACTCCCCGCCCAACACTTCCTTTGGTATTTTTTTAAAATTAACCCTTAACCATTTTATTTTTTAAGTAAGCTCTACACCCAGCGTGGAGCTTGAACTCACAATCCCAAGATCAAGAGTCACATGCTCTACCAACTGAGCCAGCCAGGTGCCCCACTTCCTTCAGTATTTTGAAGGGACTAGACATCTAGATTCCCCACCATTTAGGACTTGACTCCATAGGAACACTCTCACCAGAAGTGACTATGAGGCCAAATGGGTTGTCCACTAGGACCAAATGTCAGAAGAGAGTCTTCAAAGGGTTTATTGGAAGCTAGATTTCTTTTTTAAGAACTGAGCGGACTTTTATTACTTGAGCAGTTTATATAAAACTTAAACAAGAAGTTCCCACACAGTTCCTCCTCTCTACCCCTCCTTCCACCATAAAACATATTTCTTCCCATTATTCACATCTTGCATTGGTGTGGTACATTTGTTACAGTTGATAACCAATATTAATACATTATTTTTACTAAAGTCCATAGTTTATACTAGGGTTCACCCTGCCTGTTGTACATTCTATGGGTTTAGTCCAATGCATGTCATGTAGACACCATTTTAGTACCACACCAAATAATTTCACTGCTCTAAAAATCCCCTATGCTTCACCGATTCCCCCTTCCCTCCTTCTCCCAAACTGCTCCAGAAGCCCTGGCAACTAGTGATCATTTTATAGTCTTTATAGTTTTGCCTTCCCTACAGTGTCCTATAGTTGAATTCATCTCATATAAAACCTCTTCAGATTGGTTTCTTTTACTTAGCAATATACACTTAAATTTCCTCCATGTCTTTGAAGGCTTGATAGCTCATTTCTTTTTATTTTTGAATAATATTCCATTGTATGGAGGTACCACAGTTTGTCTATCCATTCAACTATTGAAGGACATCTTGATTCCTCCCAGTGTTTAGCTATTGTAAATAAATCTGCTATAAACATATGTGGGCAGTTTTTTTGTGTATACATGTTTTCAACTCATTTGGGTAAATATCCAGGGCACACTTGTTTCATAGTATAGGTTTAGCTTTGTAAGAGACTGACAAACCATCTTCCAGGGTAGAGATTGTAAGTAGAGACTGTCTTCCAGAGTGGCTGTGTAATTTTCTATTCCCACCATCAATAAATGAGATTTCCTGTTTCTCCAGGTCCTTACCAGCTTTGGATGTTGTCAGTGTTTTGCATTTTAGCCATTCTAATAGGTACGAGTGCTATCTCATTGTTGTTTTAATTTGCAATTCTCTAATTACATCTGACATTTAGCATCTTTTCATATGCTCATTTCCCATATGCATCTCTTCCTTGGCTAGGTGTCTACACAGCTTTTAATTGGGTTGTTTTTTTATTAGAGATTTAAGAGTTTTCAAAAAATATATCTTGGATACAAGACCTTTATCAGATATATGTTTTATAAATATTTTCTCCCAGTCTGTGAATTGCCTTTTCATTTTCTTAACAGTATCTTTCACAGAGAATAAGCTTTTGTTTAACTTTTCCATTTTTTCTTTCACAGTGTTTTCAGAGTTGAATCTAAAAAAAGTCATCACTCTACCCCAGGTCACCTAGATTTTCTCCTATGTCCCCTTCTAGAAGTTATATAATTTTTCATCTTACATTAAGGTTTCTGATCCATTTTGACTTAAATTTTGCACAAAGTGTAAGTCAGTATCTAGATTCATTTTTTTTTTGCATGTAAATGTTTTTCTAGCATCATTTGTTGAAAAGACTATCCTTTCTTTATTGGATTGCCTTGAGGCTGGATTTTTATAAACTTTTCTAGGTTATAAAATATTACATGTTTATGGATACCCAGAGGTGATCACTGGTAACATTTTGGTGAATATTTCATAAGTCTTTTATTCCATTTTGTGTGTGTGTGTGTGTGTGTGTGTGTGGTATATTTGGAATCCTACTATATATGCTCTTCCCCCCTACTCAGTACTTTCTTGGGGTAATTCTGGTTTCATCCTAAAGCAGCAATTCATGGTTGTGGCCACTGGAAAATATTATACATACTCTTTTATAATTGAAATTTTTGCTTAACCAAATATATGAATATTTTATCTAAGAAATTTTCTATGTTATAATTTTTTGTCACCGCATATTAGTCCATGATATATTTAACCAAATTCTAATGGTCAAACATTAGGTTGTTTCCAATATTTCTATTTATTGTTAATTGAGACATAAGGAAGGAAGCTATCATCTTGGACTTGAGTAAGGCCCAGAAAGTGGCCTTTAAGGACTAGGAAATGAGGCCCAGACAGAAGGTACAAGGTCAGGAGGGCGAGGGACTTTTCTGTGACAAGAGAATACTTGCGTTGGGGTGCCCGGCTAGCTCAGTCAGTAGAGCATGCAATTCTTGATCTTGGGGTCATGAGTTCAAGCCCCATGTTGGGCATAGAGATTACTTAAAAAAAAAAAATGAGAGAGAGAGAGAGAGAGAATACTGGGTAGCCTTAGCTACCCAGATTGTAAGAGCCCTCAGATGAACAGTTTCCCAAAGGTAGGACCACTCCTAGGACTCTGGTTAAACCAAATTCAAGGAAAATGGAAACTGTGTGGACTTCCTGGGTGGTGGCTTCTATTGGCCCTGTCCTCCCTCATGTCCCATGTGTACTTTGTGCTCTGTCTCCATAGCACCAAATCCAAGACTGATATGATCACTGTCTCCCCCTGGACTTTGTACTCCTGAGCATAGGGCTGTGTCTCAGTTGCCTTTATAGTCCAGATGTTGGACAGTGCAAGGCACATATTAGGGGCTCAGTCCCCATCCTGGAATTAAACCGTCTTCCAGGAGGTTTTCCAAGCATGTCCTAGAGGAACTAATTTTAGCAGCTACAACGAGTCAAAGGAAATGCTCATCAGCAAGAGGCAGGGCCAGGAGTGACTGCAGGGAAATACCAATTATCAATCAGCCTAGTCAAAATCCTCAGAGTTGTGTAGATTCTCTGCAAATGTGAGAAAAACATTTACCTCTGAGGCAGCCAGCTTGCATTCTGAGTGCCTGGGGCCAGTGAAGTGACCTCCGATTACCACCGTCTACCTCTACACACACACACACATACACACACAATTGAGACAATTACCTGTATATTTCAGGTGAACTTCAGCAGAGGAGCTAAAGAAAGGTAGGTATGATGATGGCTGTTAGGTATACCTGGTCTCTCTTGACTATATCCTTGCCACACCAGGCAAGTAGCAACCATCTTCCATCCCACTGGACCCTGCCTGATAGCAAACATGTCTAAGCCATATCCTCTCCTGGTGGGCCACATTCTAAGGCCACCCATGGTTCATCTTCTGATTCTAAGAGCCAAAGCCAGTTCCTGATGGAGGTCTTATAAGCATGTGGATCTGCCTCTGCTCTCTGTTCCTGCCTGCACAAAGCTTTTACACAGGGAGGGGGGTTGTATTAGCTATTCTGAATTCTACAATTAAACCCTTTGCAATTATATGCTCCTGCCCTGCTCATTAAAACAGCTGTGAGCCAAAAATACTTCATAGTACTTGACTGAAATAGCACAGATTATTTTTCAATAATAATAACAACCCTGTTTAAACTCTAAGAAGTTGTATAGAGTCCACCACCAGGTGTCACCAATTTCTCTATTACTATAGACCATCTCTTCATTCTTAATATAGTTTGCTTAGAAAATGTCTTAATAAACATTTCAGCTTTAAAAAAAACTCCCCTTTGCAGTGAATGAAAATAAGCATATAAAATTAGATGGAAAAGACAAAACTTAATAACATATTTAATTCTACAACTATCTTTGGACTGTTGACTGCTATGAACAAAAAAGGGATAATCTGATAGCAAATCAAAAATTCCCCCTTTAAGTGTGAGCCATCACTTTTGTGCTTGCCTTCCCTTGAAATCAAGGCTATTCTCTTTCTTTTCAGATTTAAAGATGACAGGAGGCTGGGGATAGGGGGCAGTCTGTTAAGTTTCTGAAAAGTCTAATAAGAGATTGAGTATAACCAATGAAGAGTTCACAAGATTTGAAAGTTTCTTTAATTTGAATTCAGCCAAGTAAGGTTAAGGTAAATTTAAGGCTTAGGAAAAATAATTTTTTTGAGAAAGTGAATTTTAGTTTGCTTTTTTAAGGATATAGCTGATTAAGGCAGTGGTTCTCAGTCAGAGATGATTTTTGTCCCCTAGGAGACATTTGGCCATGTCTGGAAACATTCTTGGTTGTCACAACTGGTGTGTGGGGGGGGTTCTACTGGTATCTGTGACTAGAGGCCAGGGATGCTGCTAAACATCCTAAAGTGCACCTGGGAGCCTCTACAACAAGGGATTCTGTAGCCCAATAAAGCCAACATTGAGAAACCCTGCTCTTCGATAACAGAGACTCCAAAACGAACCTTGGAGCGAAACAGAGTTTAAATCCTCAATGTATCACCTAACAGCTGAGTGACTTTAGGCAAGTTACTATACCCTTCTGGGTTTTGATCTCTTATTTACAAAATAGGGATGATGAAATCTACAGCTCAGGGAAATGAGAGAAGCCTGGGAAATAATGGCTCAGTAAGTATTAGTCTCATTTTCATAATTATTATTAAGGTTAAGACCTTAAGGTGTATACATGTCTCTTTTCTCTCCCTTCTCTCCTTAATAAACACATTGAGGAGGTACTCTTAGCAAAGTACTGAAATAAAGCCTGGGATACAACAGGAGAGGGGACAGACATATTTTAACCATCAAGGAGTTTGCATTCCAGTATGAGATGATGAGAAAATGTTGGAGTTCAGGAATGAACAGTCAAGAAGGAATTCTTGAGACATCTTAGGTGCAAAAAGGTGATTTTGTTAAAGCCCGGGGACAGGATCCATGGGCAGAAAGGGCTGCGCTGGGGTTGTGAGGAGTGGCCGACTGTATACTTTCAAGTTGGGAGGGGGTTAGGGAGTAATGTAAGTCTCTAGGGAATTTTGAAGCAAGGTTTCCAGGGCCTTGAGGGGCTAGCTGTTGTTAGGAAAAGGTCATTACTACTGTCTAGTAAAACCTTAGTCATGAGACCCTTCAGATGTATATCTGTGGGCCATAAGCTTGGAGGATGATTGCTAACATATCTTGGGGGGTAGAGATAAAGGAAGTTCCCAAAGGGATTTTTATATATTAAAGGGGACGTAGAGGACTCTGGAGGTCAGGCTAATGTTAAGATAAAGCTGCCTTTTGTCCTTAGCAAAGTATTAACATCGAGGCAATTGAGCTCCTAGAGGAAGGTCACTGCCTGTCTCAAGGACTCAATGGGTTTTAAGTTGTGCTCCACATCTTGAAAGAATCATTAAATGATCAGTTACTTCAGGTGTGTAACACAGATGAGCTGTACAAAGCCACACAAGCATAAGGTGAACTAAACCTGAGTGCAGGGGTGGGAGGTGGCCATCAGGGAAGTCCTTCCTGTGGAAGGGACCTGGGGGGTTGAATGTAAAGGATGAGTCAGAGTAGCGAGTAAAGAAGGGTGAAGGAGAGAACACCAAGTCCAAAGAATCACAAGCCTCAGATTCTTAAGGTGGGAGGAGGCATAAGGTTTCATGAGGCCAATGAGGAAACTCACCCTTCTGCTTCCCCTCTTCCCATAGGGCGTGTTCTGAAACTTTTAATTCTAGATCTATATGCTAGGTGTTTTTTGAAAGGGAATATACCCCAAAGAGGATGGAAGCATGACCCTCAGGATGCCTACGAGCTAAAGCTAACTTCAGAATTCATAGAGTACCTACTTTTTATCTCTTCAGTGTTGTATATTCTTCGGATTTTGCCAATTAGAAAGTATGCAGCAGGACAGACACACTGGCCTAAGCCTTTTCCAAACCCTTAGCTTCTAGCACATAGACTGGACTGAAAAAGCTCACTAGATATTTATCAATTTGTTGCTAGAAGCCCAAGGTCTAGGACCCAATTCCATTACTTTCAGTTGTGTGACTTTAGAAAAATCTCTTAACCTCTCTGAGTTTCAACTTCCTCAACGCAAGTGGAAGAGTTTACTACCCAAGTCTCTAAAAACAGATTCATACCCTGTTAATTTTTTTTTCAAGATCCCAGGTAAAAAATATTTAGGTGGCTTTATATGTGAGCCCTAGGACCCTTGTAGATTGCTGACCTGTCTCAGTGGTCCTGATGGAATGCACTTCAGAGAGTGGCTGTAAATGCATCTGAGCATATTAGGAGAGGATTATGGTATGTTATCACTATTCCTGTTCTTATTAGAAGAGGATGAGAAACAAAACCAAACAGTTCAGCAGGATGACTTGGAGCATAGGTGAGGGAATTCTTCAAGAATTCTTAGAACTGCACTTGTTCAACTTCTGTGATTATGCTTTGTTATCTAAAAGTCTTTCACTTAGGTGGCCTCAGAAGAATTCTGAAACATTAGCCTCAGAAATGTCTTTAGAAATCTTTTAATCAAAGGATGGCAACAGGTTTTATTTTCACTAGTAAACTCTGTCCAACTAGTAGGGCTACCTGGATTCATGTGTTGGAAAGGATCCTGAGGCTGCATCCAGATTTAAAGGACAAACAGTGTGGCTGGTGATAAATTAGTAAATGTCTGCCATGGGAATAGCATGGGCTTAAGGGTGGTAGTACCATGTGTGTTGTGTATTTCTGACCCTCATCTAGACCAATACTTTCCTTACCATGATGAAGGATCAGAGTTCAGTGATCTGTACAAGTGTAACCTAAATCTAGAGGACGAGGTCAGTGGACTTCTTTTACTATTAATTTTTGTCTGAACAGAAAGTTTTATTTTAGAAAATTGTTTCTTCCAGGGCCCCTGGGTGGCTCAGTCAATTAAGCGTCTGCCTTCAGCTCAGATCATGATCCCAGGGCCCTGGGATGGAGCCCCACATCAGGCTCCCTGCTCAGCGGGAAGCCTGCTTCTCCCTCTGCCTGCCGCTCCCCCTGCTTGTGTTCCCTCTCTTGCTGTGTCTCTCTCTGTCAAATAAATAAATAAAAATATATATATATATAAAAGAAAATTGTTTCTTCGTAATCCATTATATGCTATCCATCATATACCAGCTATCTGTTATATGCTTCTATAGTACAATGGACAGTCAAGAGCATGTTCCATAGCTAGACTCTCTGGGTTCAAATATCAGCTCACCAATTACAAGCTATATGACCTTGAACAAGTTACTTAATCTCTCTGTACCTCAGTTTCCTTATCTGTAAAATGAATATAGTAATAATAATTCCTCTTTCCTGGGGTTCATGGAAAGATTAAATGAATTAATACATGTAAATAAAGAATTAAACTACGACTAGCATATAACAAGACTTTTTAAGTGTTCACCATCTCTTTTATCTCTACTTTGGTTAGGGCATTTATTTAAGGACTGACATACACACTGGGAGAGAAGTAGTCTCTCTCTTTCTGAGGTCTTAAGCAGAAAGTCTCAGGAAGAATCACAGAAGCTCAGACCTATTTGTGATCACTATGGCTGCATGTGGTGAAACTGTTACAAATACAGGAAAGAAGAGCCAAAATATGGAGATGGAAAGTCAGATCCTAATGACACCATTTGAAATCGCAGATCCAGCCATATCTCACACAGGAATCCAAACCTAGACTTAAAGGTTGGGTTTGTTTGTTTTGCTTGAGTTTGAGGAATATTTTTGACACTCAAAATTACAAGATCCTTCACTATTTTTGCAAGGGACTTTTAACTCCCATGTAGAGGTCTGTTCTTGAAGTCATGTGTTCCAGAAGAATGCACCTGAAGGACCTGGAGGAGATTGATCAGTCCCATCAACAAGAATAGCGGGGCACCAGGCCTGCTTTTCCAAAGGGGACTTTGCTAGATAAAAGGCTCCTGAGGGCTAAGAAGCACTTTGGGGCCCAGAAAGGGTCACTGAGCTTCCTGACAACACCAGGCACAGCTGAGCCTACACGTGCCAGATCACAGGATTCTCTCAGTCCAGCCAGCCCAAATTGAGGCTAAAATATCTGCAGGGATGTCCTCGGCCCTGAAAACAAGGCACACCATGCCCTCCTGGTATGCCATCTGATTTCAGAAGGCTGGGCTGTGGCATTTACTTCCCTCCTTTAATAAGGAGAAGGTAAGAGAGGTAGCTGCTTGAACAAACAAAGACCACCTCTGTGGGGGAAACCCAGAGGTGCCTGGACAACTTGTTTCTGGTCAAGAACTTGGTCTTGATCCTAAGAGTCCTGGGTCAGATGAAGAAATCAGTTTCATCCTTGATCTAGCCTCCATTCTAGACACCTGAGCTTTAATTGAGAAGATTTGGATATTTCTGGCAAAGACAAGTTGGTTCACAGAGTAACCATATGATTTACTGTACAGAGACACTTTAATGAGTGAGAATGGACAATATGAATTGCTCCAGGACTAGGTATGAGCCAGGGCAGCCCCAAGACATGCATTCGACCCTTACTAGTCATGAGGGGGCACAGTGTTCTCCTCAAGAAATGTACCACATTACATTTTGGAGATTTGATCTGATTCAATAAATTATTCAGATTAAGATAAAATTTGTTCCATTTTTTCCAAAATCACTACATCATGATGATGGGCCAAAGGCTATCAGAGCGGTTTGGTTAAAGAATTAGACTATTTTTCATACACTGTATTAATCTATTTTAGATCCTGGGTTCAAATCCTGACTGATCACTAAACATCTGTGCCATTTGGGCAAGTTATCTCTCTGTGCCTCAGTTTCCTCACCTGTAAAATAGGGCTAAGAAGAGCAGCTACTTCATTGGATTGCTGTGATAATTAAATTAAAATGTAGGTAAGTGACCAGGCTAATGGCTCACACATAGTAAGCTCAATTATTAGTGGCTATTATTTTTAATATTTAAATAGGTTGTGAATTGAGAACTCTGGAGCCAGTTTGCTGAATAGTCAAGAGTCTTTGATTTGTTCACTTAAATAGGCACTGTGTTCTCCCAGGCTCATTTGTGTAAGGACTGGAATAGCTGAGATAACCTTCAGGTTGGATTTGACTTGTAGATTATATTCAAATCATTCAAATAAGAAATGTATTGAGCAGTTAGTATAGTGGAGCTTATTTAATAAATGTTGGAGATGTGGCAGTAAATGTGAGAAAACAGCAAATTTGGCCTCTCATGAACATTATAATAAATAAAAGAAAAAAATAAAGCCATACAATACTTGTGTTTAACCACAAGCCACAAAAAATATGACAAGTTTATTTAATAATAGTGGATTCAGACACCAGCTCTGGGGAATTCAGTTCTTCAGAGGTCACATCAATCCCCCAATCCAATGCTTATTTTGCATGAACACAAGCTTCCACAGCTATCTTACTAAGCACTGAAGCCCTGAATTCTTCCCAGGACTGCTGGCTCCTATTCTTAGTCACCAGCAATTTTGCTTTTAGGCTCATTCTCTTGTCCATTTTGAAAACACATGATTGTGAGTCAAAGCCAGAGAGAACAGGCATGTCAGGAGGACTGGGGCCTGGAGCTCTCAACCTAATGATTAAGTTCCTAGATTATGCTGGTACATTATGAATTCCTTCTTTTAAATATAGACCAGTTTCACTTGATATGAAATGAGCTGACTCAGGCTAGTAATGCTAAACAGGTTACCTAATTGTGGTGAAATGTGCAGCCTGAATAAAAGATTCGGACAGACCCAAAGAGACAGATGAGGGCTCTGAGCTTCTACAACCTGGGGATAAAGGGAAAAGTGAGAAGGAACTCTCATTCTACTTCTATCACAGTTTTTCTGGGGCTGTGCTATATTTTGTTGTTATAGCTTAGTATTGAGCATCTTGAATGATATAATGAGTCTTGTGACAGATTTGAGATTTGTGGAATTTCTTAGAAGTCATGTTAAAACCTAGTGATGGGGCCACTAAAATCTATTTTAGATTCAGCATATGTGATATTCTACATTTGAATAACATTTTACAATTTATGCCCAATTAATTTGTTAACAGTGTTTAGCTTGTGCTACTGTTCCCATCTGTGCCTCTCCTGGTCCTTTTCATACATTGCCTTTTTGAAAGCACATTTCTGGACATATACATATATACAGAAAAGTGCAAAACAGCTCAATGAATTTTTACAGAGTGCCTGCACCTATCTACTCAGTTCCTAGATCGGAACCCCAGAAGTCCCATCCCACTATGCTCTTCCCACCAAAGTTAGCTACTGTCTTGACTTCTATGACCATAGATTATTTTTTTAATTGAATTATATACTGTATTCTCTTTTGTATCCGGCTTCTTTTGTTACATTTTTTTTTGCATGAAATTCATCAATGTTGTGTGAATTCCTAGTTTGTTCATTCTTTTTGCTGCAAGTGATCCACTGTATAAATACAACACAATGTCATCATACTACTGATGGGCATTTGTGGTTTTGTAAGTGGACTGTTATGAACATATTTGGTTTTTTTTTTTAAAGATTTTATTTATTTATTTGACAGAGAAAGAGAGAGAGTTCACAAGCAGGGGGAGAGGCAGAAGAAGAGGGAGAAGCAGGCTCCCAGCTGAGCAGGGAGCCAGATGCGGGGCTCGATCCCAGGACCCTGGGATCATGACCTGAGCTGAAGGCAGCCGCTTAACCGACTGAGCCACCCAGGCACCCCATGGACATACTTATTTGTGTCTTTGGGAAATATACATATCAGAATAGAGTTACTTGGATATATTTATGTACAGTTATATATAATAACACATAATATACATATATAGATTATATGTAATTCCATATGCATATATTACATATACATGATACTTACACATATATTCAAAATAAAACCTACATGTATATATTCACTTTAGTAGGTACTACTAAACAGTTGTTCAAAGTTATATCAATTTATTCTCCTACCAACAGTGTAAAAATGTTTTAGTTCTATATCCTTGCTATCACTTGGTATTGTCTTTTTCATTTTAGTCATTTTGGCAGGGGCAAAAGTCATTTACTTTTATAGTATGTGTATTTATCTCTATTCTCCATTTGTCATAGCCAGTGACTTATTTTTTTCCCTCCCAATTTACATGAATGACTGCAACTATAACATAACTCATAATTAACACGTACCATGGGGGGGGGGAAGCTAAAAAATAAAGGTTGGAAGGAAGCTAAAAAATATAATGTCAGTGGTCATTTATTTCTATTAGGAATTTAGTCTTCTAATGGATTGAGAAATATTGCTCTTAGTTTTGGTAAAATTTAGGAGCACACAAATGACTCTGATAGCCATTTAAATCCATGATATTTCCACATTACACGTCCTAAAACTAGCCCTATATAAACTTTAGAAATAGTACCAGCACAACCCTTCAAGTATTTCCTCGAGTTACTGAGTCCAATTCTTGCCATGAATTTCTGCTTTCTTCTAAAGATCTCAAAATCAGTAAAAACCACAACTCCCTTTCTTGGTGCTATTTAACAGAGAGAGAGAGACATCAATGGATGAAGAAGATAGAAGACTAAGGACCGGAATCTAGGCCTTCAGCCTTCCAGTTTTATCATTATAGGATATCACCTTTAGAACAAGACTGGTCACTCAGTCTTCTGAAACAAACAGTGTAATTCCAACCTGTGGCCCTCTGGAGTTCCTTTTAATTCACAAGAAATGGTGATGACCATTGGAATCTCAGTGTAATCCCATCTGTTATGAAGGAGACCTACACAATGTAGACATGACTTACCTATTGCCCCTAATATCTGAAATTGGAAGAATAAAATAGATCCATTGCAAGGGAATTTGATCCACACAACAGTCCCAAGTACGTACCCTGAGAGAAAGTTCTAAGTGAGGTCCCATTAGCCAGCCTCAGCCTCTGCTATCTGTAGAGTGATGGGTAAGAGCTCACCCTCTGGTCAGACAGATGGGTCCAAATTCCTGTACTACAGCTGGCTTCAGTGGGACCTCTAATATGTTCAACCTTTCTAAGCCTTCATTTTTCTCATTGTTCAAGTAAGAGGTGCTGTGGAATTTAGAGATCATGTGTGTGTGGCAGAATCATAATTTGAGGTATTAACCAATTCTTTCTTTTATTTTCCCCATCTCATCCCCATGCAGATGGAGAGATACAGGGTCACCATTTTCCTGGTGCTAGATTCCTTAAAATTGGACCAATGAATAAAAATGACAATTGCTCAGATCCTGGTTCCAACTCAGACACAGCAGTGGAGACAAGATGCATCCCCTTTCATAAATCCAAGACTCTCAGAGCCCTGTAGTGCTGTTGGGACAGGACATCGAAAACTTGCCAAGGGTCTTGAGGGGGAAGTGAACATTGACTGAGGAGGGGAGATGCATGGACCTGTACAGGTTCCTGTTGTGGGCACAAGGAGCTAAGTGCCAGATGTGACCTGTGTGGGTAGTTTCCCCTGGAAACTAAGGGGCAGATTAAACCTCACCTCACCAGGTTATCTGAGCCAGGCATCTAATGGGGACCAGTCAGAATTGGCCTCCATTTGGAAGTTTGTCAGGGTCTGACTAAATGAATTTATATTGAGTGTAAGAGGACAGCAGAAGGCCTGCTGGGTCCAGACAGAGAAGTGGACACCCACTCCCTACTGTTACCAGATTGGCATCTATGAGATGTCCTGGGCTTAGTATCCTCCCTGGATGGAAAGGGAAAATAAATTGGAGGGGGTGGGGGGATTCTGGACATGATTGAATTCCAAACCTGGACTAACACATTTCTGGATCAGACCTTCCTTAGACATGTGTAAATGATATTCTGACCACTAGGGAGATTGTGAGTTCAAATTATTTTGTTAAAGAAACTATTAACATTATGTTTCTTGTATACCTCATGTGAGTGATGCTGAGAATTCATACCTATTACATGTGGGAAAATGCCTGGTACAAGTAAATGGTCATTACTATTATCCTGAAGATCTAATTAACATCCTGTCTCTTGTCACCCAAGAATTAAGTTGTAATTGCAGTGGCTGTTCTGACATGCTATAAATAGTGCCTACTAACACTGTACTAGCAGTGAGATTTTCAGCTTTTAACCTGCTAGAAGGAATTTTTTGGATATTAGGAAATAAATGCAGACTACCCACCAGATGGCCTCATTAAAAAAAAAAAATCTGATTTGTATAAAGCATTTTATCAACCTGAGTTAATGTAACTCAGACAACATGAGATGGAAGTATCTCGACAGAATCAGAAACTCACAACACAGGTTTTCTGTGTTCATGGGAAGCCATGTGCCTCTCACTTGTGATATGTGTTGTGCTCTCCCCTGAAATCTATGGAGAACAGCCAGTCACCCATCACCATCTGGCCAGGCTAATTCTGGGTGGTTGCAGCTGCAACCCAGGGTCTGATAATCATAGCTCCCAGTTGTCTACATGCTAAATAGCCACTTATAAAGTGGCTGCCTGGCCATCAGATTTCACTATGTGCAGCTTCCTTCCCTAATAAAAGATCCAGATTTCAAAGCACGAAAGGGCACCCTAACCATTCACAAACTCAATACTACACAGTTCCTTTCTCTTTGAGCTTTCAGGACCACCTACCTCCACCATACATTCCACCAAGATAAGACCTCTTCTGTGGACTACGGCAATAATCCCATAGTTGGTCCCTTCTGTTCTGATTTTCTATTCTGTAAGCCATTTTCTATCCCGTGGCAGTTCCAGGTTAATCAACCAAAAGCCTCAATGAAGCCACATCACCAACCTTTAATATTCCCACGTTGGCTACAGATAAATGTGAACTTCCTGGCTTAGCTTTCAAGGCTCTTATCATTTGGTCTTAGTTTTGGGAACCAATATAACGTAATGGTTGAGGTTACTGATATATTGATTCAAAGCTCAGATTTATTATTTCCTTAATATCCTCTTATCAGGTCAGTTATTCTTTCAGTTTACTCATCTTAAAATGAAATTAATGACACTTTCACAACCGTGGTAGGGATTACGTGAGATCAAAATAATTTGCCTAGTACCTTTGCACTGAAAATACTCTTCATTGGAGGTGACAGTTATAATTACTACTAATTTGTCAGTATTATTTCCTGCTTCTGGCCAATATTCCAGCAACACTGCACTACATTTTGAAGCAGTACAGTGTTACGTGGTTAAACATTAGGATTTTGCAATCAAACTGTCTGGGCTTCGGTGATGACTGCTACTTGTGTGACTGAACAAGTTACTTCACCTTCCTGGGCCTCACTGTCCTCAGGAAAATGGAAATAATAATACCTGCCTCTTGGGATTCTGTAAGTATTAAATCAGAGCATGCCTATGAAAAATTTAACATCATTCTTGGAACAAAGTAAGTGCTGAGGGGAAATCAAGCATCATTTCCTGTCCTATTTGGAGTTATTATTTACTCAATAATTTAATAGTTTAATAACTAATAGCTTAATAGTCTAATAATTATATTATTACTTTAATATACTCTTTGAATATACATTCCTCTTCTTTGCATGTTTTGCTTTTGCTTTCTCCACTCCCCACCCCCAATTCTAGAACCACCCTACACACTTTATGTTCCTTTTATAAGTCTCCAGGTCCTATAATCTTCAAACCCAGGTTAAACACCCAAAATGTTTCCTCCTCCAGGAAGCCTTTCCTAATGCCTCAGCAGGAAATAACTTCTCTGAAATAAACTACTTTGGGAATTTAAAGGAGTAGCTTTCCAACAGAACTGAGGCATTCTGGACTGTGTATGTTTTATCTCAACAATGAAATGATCAAATGTGAGGACAGAGACTCAGTCTACTTCATCTTTCTATCACCTCCATAGGGCCTCAGCAAATGCTCATGGAACTATGTTTTATCTGGTTCCCATCTCTTTTGCCAAACGACCCAGAGGTTTGGGAACTAAAGCTATGAAGTAAAGAGAAAGAAGGAAGACTGTCCCTTGGAAAGTGAGCATCTCCAATACATGAGTCAATCTGTAGTATTACATCTGACCCTTTCTTAATTCCTCTGGAGCCAGTTTTTAAGAATTGTGCCCTCAAGAAAAAGAACTGTTGATGATTCAAAAGCTCTGCTGTTGCTTCAAAAGAAACAAGTGTCAAAACTGCTACTTTGAATTCTATTGATGTGCTTAACGAGTCCTTCCCTTTGAGCCTTTCCTAGATCTTGAAAAAGAGGTCTCTCTGAGGGGCACCTGAGTGGTTCAGTCGTTAAGCGGCTGCCTTCGCTCTGGTCATGATCTCAGGGTCCTGGATTCGAGCCCCACATCGGCTCCCTGCTCCACGGGAAGCCTGCTTCTCCCTCTCCCACTTCCCCCGCTTGTGTTCCCTTTCTCGCTGTGTCTCTCTGTCAAATAAATAAATAAAATCTTAAAAAAAAAAAAGAGCCCTCTCTGAGGTTAAGGTCTTATCTTCCACTCCCATCTTTGCAGTGCCTGCCTAAGGAAGCTCTCATTGGATAATCCCCAGTGAACAGCCTCTCCCTACCCCTTCAGGGGATGCTTAGGAAGGATAAATGCCCTGTGGCATTTTTTTAATTTATTTTTTATTATGTTATATTAATCACCATACATCATTAGTTTTTGATGTAGTGTTCCATGATTCATTGTTTGCGTATAACACCCAGTGCTCCATGCAGAACATGCCCTCTTTAATACCTATCACCAGGCTAACCCACCCTCCCACCCCCCTCCCCTCTAGAACCCTCAGTTTGTTTTTCAGAGTCCATTGTCTCTCATGGTTCATCTCCCACTCCGATTTCCCCCCCTTCATTCTTTCCCTCCTATCTTTTTTTTTTAAACATATAATGTATTATTTGTTTCAGAGGATCTGTGATTCAACAGTCTTGCATAATTCACAGTGCTCACCATAGCACAGACATTGGGGAGGGTATGCCCTGTGGCATTTATCAGACAGCCCTTACACTGACTCTGCAGCCTCTTTCAGATATATCACTCTCAGTGACCAAGTAAGCCTGAGATGGGGACTCGTAAATCTCTTTGCATCTGTGTAGATTCGTCTCAGTGATGAGCTTCTCAAGGGTGAGGAAGATGTTGGGACCCCTTCAAACTGTGTGACCTCAATTTAACCTCTCTGAGCTTTGTTTCCTCATCTGTAAAGTGGAAACAAGACCACTTGCCTGAAAACCTATGGAAAATCAATGAGTTAAGAAAGTAAAGTGTCTAGCAGTGTAGCCAGTTCATGTGTGACACTCCAGAGTGTATGCCCATGTCCTCGGTATACATGTGTTCATATCTCCAGCACCCATGTTGTAGAACATTCATGACACATATTTATGGACTATATTATGAAAACCCTATACTCCTCCAAGCATCGAATGCAGAGAATTGCTGTGTACTTCTCCAATCAGCATCATTGAGTCTCATACTATTCCTCTATCAGGAGCCTTTCCTAACATGCTGGCCAAGCAGGGATTTTGCAAGAAGGCAACATCTCCCCTCACTGACTGTTGTAACAGACCTAATTAGGTCTGTAACAACAGTGGACACCCTCGGTGACAGGCGAGCTATAAACACACTAGAGGAACAGCTACAACTCAAACTTCTCAGAGCTGAGAACTGCTAATTCCCTGCCAGTCAGCCTGACATGGCTGCTTTTTAGCTGGCCCCTTCAAGGGAAACTTTAGAGGGCTCAATGAGGAGCTTTCTACTGTGGGATACAAGAAAACCTTCAGCTGATTTTATTCAAGGGGAGTTTTCTTTGTGTTCAGATTGGCTACCCATGTGGACAGGTGTGTGGAAACATATGGAAGAACTTCCATGCATACACATGAGGCTAGAAATTTAGACTCTCCTCCCTAAAAGAGGAGCAGAGAGTTTCTCCTTTTCTAGATGATATTGAAGAATAAGCACCCACTATATGCTAAGCAATGACCTGGGTATTTGGACTACAGAGAAAATAAAGCACAGTTCTCCTTTTTAATAAGTCCCCACCAAGCTCACAGGGAATTTGGACACACATACTACTCATTCTTTAGGGATTCAAAATTAATTTCACCTTTATTTGTGCCCACTTATAACTTGACTTTCATAACCGTTGTTAACAGTAATCACCTTACTCTATTCCAGAAATAGAAATGGATTCTTATGGAAATATTCACCTCCTCAATTCTCAACAAAGCAAGATTAAGGAGAGAATGAAACACACTTCCTCTTTGAACTGTTCTCCAGGACCCACATTTCTACAATAAATACGGTTTACTTTTATACTAACACTATCAAGAAAAAGTGCTATTGTATTTAAAGGTCAGAAATGAACTAAGCCTTTTGAAGTAATATTTTGACAAAATGAAAATGCTGTAACAAAATATTGATATTTTCTGAAAATAAGTTCCAAAACACGTAAGGTCTTTTATTTATTTGAAAAAAGTATCTGGAGGGTAAAAACCTCAAAAATGCAGTCTAAAAAAATACCCCCAAAACTGGAAAACAAAAACAAAAACAAAACCCCCAAAATGCAGTCTAAGTAATTAGGGTATTCTGGTGTAAGTATCCAATCCATATCTAGCATACTTTCCCAAGCAATGCTCTTTGTTCTCCCTGATTTTTCTGGAATACATATTTTCTAGCACTATTAACTCTCCTGGCTTTCAAACTTAATACACTGATTTAATCAAAGGAGGGAAAAGAGAACGGACTTTGGATGACAATTTCTTTGAAATGGCAAGAATTTCTGGAAAACTGAGTATTGTATCCTCATTTTACAGAGAAGAAAACTAAGAACAAACAAAGCTAAGAACAGAATAAAACACAAAGCGGGCGCCTGGGTGGCTCAGATGGTTAAGCGTCTGCCTTCGGCTCAGGTCATGATCCCAGGGTCTTGGGATCGAGTCCCGCATTGGGCTCCCTGCTCCTTGGGAGCCTGCTTCTCCCTCTGCCTCTCTCTCTCTCTGTCTCTCTCTCTGTCTCTCATGAATAAATAAATAAAATCTAAAAAAAAATCCATATGAAATCAAATTAAAAAAAAAAGAATAAAACACATAGCGAAGATTAAAATTTGTGTCTGCTTCTCCAAGTGCTGTCATTTCCATTCAGAAAGTCAGTAAACAAGTTAGGAAGCACAGTTCCTGAAAGGTATGGATAAGCTATTAGGGTTTTTAAAGTTCTGTTATACTAATCAGAACAATGATGGTTGATTCACTCTCTCACTCATTCA
The DNA here is from genome assembly GCF_009762305.2 of Zalophus californianus. Taxonomy (NCBI): domain Eukaryota; kingdom Metazoa; phylum Chordata; class Mammalia; order Carnivora; family Otariidae; genus Zalophus; species Zalophus californianus. The sequence continues at coordinate 31,000,153 of NC_045595.1, read as the reverse complement.
CTAGATACATCCTAACTTACTCCTATACACCAGGCAATTCTCTAAATTCTGTGGACACAGGGTGGGGAGCTATACCTGGACCCTGCCTTTCTCGCCGAGAGGTATAGAAATACAAAGTAAGTTCCTAGATTCCAAGTTCTCTATGTTGAATTCTTTTCTTTTTTTAAAGATTTATTTATTTACTTGAGAGAAAGAGCATGAGCTGGGGAAGGAGCAGAGGAAGAGGGAGAGAAGCAGACTCCCCAGTGAGCGCAGAGTCCGACATGGGGCTTGATCCCAGGACCCTGAAATCATGACCTGAGGTGAAATAAAGAGTTGGCTGCTCATCTGACTGAGCCATCCAGGGATCTCTTCAGTTATTTTATTTTTAACAAGGTATGCCTTTATTACAGTGCCCCACCAGCAAGTTGAGTATAGATTTCTTCAGCTTAGTCTGCAAATATCTACTAAAAGGAATAGTATTTTCAAAAGATATGGTGGTCATACATAAGATTATTTCCCTTCTATTTTAACTTGACATCCATTTTAAATAACTAAGGGTAGTTGTGCTGACTTCCCATTGACTCATGAACTCCATTGTAAGAATTTATAATTAAGAAATAAAAAATGTGCATAAAGACGTATATCTTAAAATGTTCCCTATAGCATTACTTATAAGGTAGCAAAGTGAAAACAACCTCATTTCCTTATAATTAGAGACTGATTAAATAAACTAATATACAACGTTATAGCACCATGCCATTAGAAAAAAGTAATCTTAGAAAAATTCCTGATGATATACAAAATGTTTCACATTGGAATATGTGAAAATATAAGGTTACAAAACAATATTGATAGCATACTTCTAATTTTGTAGAACATATATACACAGTATATTCTAAAAATGGGCATTATCTTTGGATGTTGTAATTAAGAGTGACGTTTATTTTCTGCTTTTTTGTTTTTCTGTATTTTCCTAATTTTGACAACAAAGGTTGTCATTTTGGTAATCGGGGAAAAAGCTGCCATTTAAATAGAAATTATGCCAATCTGCTTTCTATAATAAAAATTATTTCAGCAAAAGCTAAATTTCTGTAACAGGAGATGCATTTGACCTAACCATTTCCTTTCTTCCTAATTCTTCAACTGAATGTTAGACAGTACCCATCAGCAACTGCCAGGTTGAATACTGCATGACTGTGCACTAGCTGGACCACTATAAAAAATGTAAATTACAGAGAAATATATTTCTTCCTTATTCAGTGACTGAATTATTTTGTAGATATATAACAAATGTTTTCAAACACATTTTTCTTTGTTAACTTCAGTAGTCTGAAAATAGCTCTTAACTGTGTGGTGACAGAAATAACATGGCATTACACAATTACATTTTTTTTCCAAACCCCAAATTCATAGTCTGTGGAAATCTGACATTTTTGACCTCTTGCATCAAATAAGTCTTGATTCTACAAAGCTTTATGTCAGTTCTCTACAAAGTATTTCCAATGTTACACTGTATGCATAGAATAAGGGCTATCTCATTAAAAAAAAATCTCCTATATTTATTTCTCACCACACAAGTAAGGGAAAGGACTACATTCATATAAATATTAAAATGTCTATTCATACGGGTGCCTGGGTGACTCCGCCGATTAAATGTCTGCCTTCCGCTCAGATCATGATCTGGGGTCCTGGGATTGAGCCCCATGTCGGAGTCTCTGCTTAGTGGGGAGTCTGCTTCTCCCTCTTCTTCTGCCCCTCCCCCCTTGTGCTCTCTCTCTCAAATAAATAAAATCTAAAATAAATAAGTAAATAAATAAAATGTCTATTCATATCTTACTTTTCATGTGAACATATATTAGGATTCTATTAATTTTGAGAAGACAGTGCACAGTGTTCAAGAAGAACCAGACTAGAGCCATGAAGTCTTCAAGGCAATACCACAAAGTTTCATCTCTAAACGTTTACAAGGTTGGCCCAGATACAACATTAGGTTAGCTTTTCTTCAACTGATATGGCTTTCCAAATTAGGAAAATATTCATTCATTCATTCATAATAGTATTTGGAACTCTGCTAGGCCCTGAGTATACATTAGTGATTAAAATGGAGTTCCTAGCCTTATAAGTTTCTAAATTTGTGAGAGAGACAGAGAATGAACATAGGAACAAACCAAGAAGCCAATAATGTCTATTGTGATCAGTGCTATGAAAGAAATAAGTGTGGCGCTGGTGTAAAGTCTACCAGGGTGAACAAGCATCCACAGAGACTGTTACAGAAGCACTTGCAAAGGAAGGATAGCTAAATGGAAATCTGGGGGCACCTGGCTGGCTCAGTCTGTGGAGCATGCAACTCTTGATTTCAGGGTTGCCAGTTCAAGTCCCATGTTGGGTGTAGAGATTACTTAAAAATAAAATCTTAAATAATAATAATAATAAATCGAGATCTGAAGGACAGGAAGCAACAAGGATGAGTGGAGAAAAGAACATTCCAGGAGTAGGGAAAACAGCAAGAGTCCTAAGGCAGGAAACAGTCAGTCTATTCAAAGAACGGAGAGGCTAGTGGCCCTGAAGTGGGTTGAGCTTTGGGGAGCTCAGTACCAAAGGCTTGTATTGGGCCGAACCATGATGGGAGAGGCAGGTATCCAGAGCACAGGTGGAAAAGTCAGGCATGAGCAGGATAAGGAACATCATTCATCATGTCAAGAAGGAAAGAGAAGAGGGTGTGTAAGTTAGGTAAGCAGGTTTGGCCACAGAAAGTCCAAGGAAATGCATTCTCTTTTATCCAAAAGTAAGAAATGAATGCATCTGCTGACAGGGAAGGGAGAAACGGATGGAGCCAAAGTTTAAGGAGATGTGGTCCAGTTTGAAATAACTTCTCTGAAGAACAGCAGGTAGAGAGAGAGAGTGAGAGAGAGAGAGAGCTGACTAAGGAAACAGAGACTGCTGGGCAGCACCTAGGTCCCAGCTGGTACAAGGCTGTGGATTTATAGTTTTAATAACAGCAAATTAAGTCTTTGGTCAGCAGATTACTGAATAGCAAGTATAGTCAATCTTATTTATGTAAAATCATATGGGTGTATCTTTGGGCACATAGGCAGAGAGAGAGATGTCTAGGAGAAAATTCATCAATATGTCAAGCACTATCTGCTTATGGGGTAAGTGATTTTGATGTATACTTTATTCTTTATTGCTTGAATTATTTAATACGACTCATTTCATTGTTAGATTTATTTCTTATTTGCACACCACTGAAATGTATCATATTGCCAATGGGGGAGGGGATTTAGAGAACCGCAGAATTCTTGATCTGAAAGGGATTGTCCTGTCCTACCTTCTCCTTTTAAATATGAGGAAAGTGAGGCCAGAAAGAGGAAGTTCATCTTTAAAAAGTCTTTTAAGGATTTAACTGCAGAGATGGGTGGGTCCCAGGTGTCCTAACTCCTACCCAAGAGTCTTTCTTATGGAAATTCAAATAGGATATTAAACTTAAAATAATGTATAGAAGACTGTCTTTAACATGGGTGTTGAAGGCACTTTTTGGATAATGATATATCTGGTTTGAGGATGATACTTCCAAATATGCATATATGTATATCTGTGTATATGTTTTGCATATATATGTGTACATACACAACTTTAAATCTAGATTGCATATACACATTATCTACTTTTATCTTAGAAACTACCTCTCTCTATAGATACCACACGGGGCACATCTATGGAGAAGTTGATCAGGGATTCTTTACCACCATTATCCCATGGACAGCCAGTGGTTGTCACGGTCACAGATAAAATTTCTCAAACTGACCATTGAGATTCATAAAATATAATTACACCTCATTTCCTTTTATAGTGAGATGTTAAAGGGACACCAGACATTAATTAAAAACACAAAGAGGGGCACCCGGGTGGCTCAGTCAGTTAAGAGTCTGACTCTTGACTTCGACTCAGGGTCCTGAGACTAAGCCCCGCTTTGGGCTCTGCACTGAGCATGTAGCCTGCTTAAGATTTTCTCTCCCTCTCTCTCTGCAACTCCCCCCCGCCCGGGTTCTTGTGTGCACTCTCTCTCTCTAAAAACAACAAAAACAAACAAACAAAAACCCCCAAATAGCACAAAGAAAGAAGAGACTTTTAAATAAAACAAAACAAAAATACTACCGCCTTCTCTTGCCTTCTGTTCATTCACACACATTCAACTTCACACATCTGCTTTTTGAAAGCATGTGGGAAGGACACCTGCTTAAATGGCATTTATGTGTATTGTGGATAGCCTTGAGCTAGCTAGAGGAGTTCGGAGTGCAGGGAACAGCTCATCAGTGTCCCCTCTAATACACTGGTCTTTACATGTTTAACGCTGGCATCCAGAGCAAGATACTTTCATGGTCTGAGCACATCCCCTGGGCCCCCTTCCTGGTTTCTTTCAAGAAAACTGGTCTTCCTGGCGAGCCCACTACTTGTTCTAGAGCTGGAACATAGACCAGACCCAAACCGGCCAGTGCCTCCCAGTGGCCATGGGCCAGCATGAACCTTCTGCTGAAACTTTAGAACAGGAGCAACATTGTTTCCACTGGACTTGGACCTGAGAAGACACAGGCTGGGGCTGCCATAGCAAGAATCTCTCTGAGAGGGAGCCAACACAGGTGAAAATAGAGCTGAGGGACAGAGAAAAATGATGAGGTTTCCATATTTTGAAAGTCAAACAAATATTTTTAAGTTCATATGGTTCAATCTAATCAATTTTGATAACCTTGAGTTGAACTTCTGACCTGAAGCCAGTTCTAACCACAGACTTGTCAGTCACATAAGCCAATAAGTTCCCTGTTTTATAAGCAGGTTTGGATGTTATTACTTTTTTTTTAATTGGGCAAAACAATAAGAGTCCACCTTCCTCCTTAAAGCTGAGGTCTTCTATAAGTAAGAGACTGATGGAGAGAGATGAGAGGGTGATGAACTCTGGGTGTCACATGCAACTAACGAATCATTGAACACTACATCAAAAACTAATGTACTATATGCTGGCTAATAGAACATAATAAAAAATAATAAAAAAGTAAAATAAAATAAAATAATAGTCACACACACACACACACACACACAAAGGAGAGGGACTCCATCTCAACTCCACCAGAGGGAAAAAGACAAGGATCTTAGGATGGTAGGGTCAAGGAGGAGCTAGGGCTTGGCCTTGGAGGTGGAGGATGGGACATGGGGAAGAGCTCCTCCCTAAACCTAGCTGGGCCCTGGGTCTCTGCTTGAGGAAACATTTGCTCAGTAGAGTAGAACTGGAGGGGGGAGGGCGTTGGAAACACAGAATAAGGCTTTAAGAGACGGTCTACTGTCATGCAAATCCCTTCTTAGAAATCTGGAAGAAGCCATCAGGCTGAAGAAGGCCACTTATTTGCATCTCCTAGAATCCCTATAGTTTTTCAGGATAAAGCCCTGGAATGGAAAGGGTGGCAGAAAGAATCATGGAAGGAGATCTGCAGAGGGCTCTCCTTGAGTATTCAGCAGAGTACTCGTCAGCATGTGAGGGGGCTGCCCATGGAGGAGAGAGGACCATCTAAAAGATTAAAGTTAAGAGTACCTGATCTTACACAGGACTGGGAACTGTGCTTCAGCCCACTAGCCAGAATTGAAAAGCTTTAATTTATAGACATTGTATAGAAGACTCAGTGGAGTCTTTTCTCAGCAGTGGGGAGTAATTAGCCCTAGACCAAACACCTCTCTGGTCCCGACTAACAAATCCTAAAAGCAAGACCTGAAAGAACCTATCTGATTCCAAGTAACTTAACCAATTTCCAGAAGTAAGCTCAATAATAATTATAGAAACACACACACACACCATCATCAAACAAGGCAAAATTCACAACATCTAGTATTGAAGGAAAGACTACCAAACATGCGGAGAGGAAGATACAGTCCGTGATGAGGAAAAAAATCAATTGAAATTGACACAGAAGTGATACAGATGTTAGAATTAGCACACAAGGACATTGCAACAGCTATAAACATACTGCAGATGTTCAAGAAGTTGAGTAGAGACATAGAAGATTAAAAAAAAAAAAAGACCTAAATTGAATTTCTAGGGATGAAAACCACGGTGTCTGAAATAAACATTATATTTGATAGGATTAATGGCAGATTAGAATTATAGAAGAAAAGACTGGTGAATTTAAAGACATGGTAATAGAAACTACCCAAAATGAAACAAAGAATAAAGAATTTTATAATGGATAGAGCACCAGTGACCTGTGGGATCTCTTTAAGAGGTCTAACATAAGAATTGGAATCCCCAGAAGAAGGCAGTGCAGAAAAGAAAATTGGAGAACAACTGCTGAAAAATTTCCAGATTTGCTGAGGACTATAAGCCCATGGATCTAAGAAGCTTCATGAATTCCTAAGCACAATAAACATAAAGGAAACTACACTAACGTACATCACAATTAGATTGCTCAAAACATGATACAGAGAAAACAGAGCCAGGGAGAAAAGACACGTTATGTAGAGAGGAAGGAGGATAAGGATTATGGAAATTATCCTGTTCAAAGCAAAACAAGTGAGAAGACAGTGAAGCAACATCTTCAAAATGCTGAACGCAAAAACCCTCACAACCTAGAATTTCATACACAGCAAAAATGTCTTTCAAAAACAAAGATGACATAGACTTTTTCAGACAAAATCAAGCTGAAAACATTTATCACCAGCAGACATATGCCACACATACACAAAAAAAGTCTTTCTAGCAGAAGAGAAATGGTACCAGATGGAAATGTTGAGTTATGCACAGGAATGAGAAACACTAAGAATGGTAATAACATCACCTATTATATGTCAAGTATACCTCAATAAAGTGTTAAGAAATAAAATATATGTAGGTAAATAAAATTTGCATAAGGAAATATTTATTGAATATCTGCTGTATGTTCGGCGTTTCCTTTTTTTTAAATAAAGATTTTTTAAATTATTTGCCAGAGAGAAAGAGAGAGAGCACAAGCACAAGCAGGGGGGAGGGGGAGTGGCAGGCAGAAGGAGAAGCAGGCTCCTGGCCACTGAGCAAGGAGCCCGATGTGGGACTCGATCCCAGGACCCTGGGATCATGACCTGAGCCAAAGGCAGAGGCTTAACTGACTGAGCCACCCAGGTGTCCCTGTTTGACATTTTCTATGCTGAGAAAAACAACACTGATTGGATCCATTCCTTGTCCCAGAATGGCTTGCCAACTACAATGGGATGAGAGAGACTGCAGCGTAAAGCTCCAATAATTAAAAAACAAAACAAAAAATAGGTTCCTCTTTATCTCTCAACTTAAATGCCAAAGCAAAATGAAGGATTTGGCCCTACTATTCCTTGTATTTAATGGAGACTCAGATGCACTTTCTTCCTCTTCCTTAATATTTCCTATTATTATTGAAGATAACCTTCCTTTTCTCTTTGTCCTTCACAGTCCTTTACTTTGGTAAAAATCCTCATTCATTATTTTCCCCTAATGTGAGTGAGATTAAAAGCCATGAACTATGTCCTTCTCAAGTCTGATATCAGATCTCCATTAGTCTCTTAATACCAACTGCAATTAGACCAGAGTCTACGTTGCTTTCTTGAAAGTGAACTTTCTAAAGAGGTTTCCTCCTGGGAATCTTATCAACACAAGATTTCTCACTTCATCTCCATGTGTGACCTTTTTTAAGACAACTTAATATATGAAAATCAAAATTTAAAGAACTTGCAAATTGAGGGCTGATTGTCTATGTTAGAAAAGATTTTCATGAAGAATTCCTTCAACATAAAAAAAATTATTTGACAGGCTAAGGTGAGGGGATCGAAAGGAAAGCCTGCAAGACTGCGAGCTGGAGGCTGAGGAAGCTGTTAATTAGAGGGTGGGGAGGATGAAACATTTCTGAAATTATAATGTCAGTCAATGAGAAAATATGAATATATTAGTATACAACCTCTGGGGAAACAAACATAGAAGGAATGAAGGAATTAAAGTAAACTCGGCACTTCGTTAATGTATTAGTAAACCATTTGTAAAGTGATTTTCCAAAAAAAAAACTGGTTTCAGTAGAAGCCTTTTGTTTAAAAAGGTGGTGAGGGTGGTAGGGAAGATGATCTAGTAGTCATGAGCTTTCGGATTGGTTGTCAGACTTCCTGGCTTTGAATCCTGGCTCACTCATGTAACTTGGGTGTGATCCCAGGTGAATCACTTAACCATGGAGCCTCCACCTCCTCATCTGTAAAAGGGAGACAGTAATAGTATCTCCTCCTTTGTGAGATTGGGAAAACTGAATTGAATCATGCAATATGCAACAAATGGATAACGCACAAGATTACTTTAAATTGACAACATAGGGAACGGGAGCATAATGAGAAACCCTACTAAAAAGAGATGTTTTCTTTTAGCACAGATCCTTGCACAAAGTATTTAATACATGACAGTCTTATTATTGTCCAGAAACTTCCTCCTGTTATTCTGCCTTCACCATGGAGAGTATAAATTTTACAATTTAGGAGAACAAGCACAATAAAAATAATGACAGTTGAAAACAATCGTTCCCTCCCCCCTTCCCTAGATCACCTGAATGAATATGCCTTCAAGTCTAAACTTCAAACTCCTCATTAAAATCATCTGTCTCCCAAGTGCAGTCTTCCATTTGTATGGAATCCATCTGAAATTGGGCAAAGAAAACTTAATCCTTTTCGAGGATGACTGATTTCTTTCCATTTTGAAGTCATAATTAAGCATATTGAGTTCCCTGCTTCTTTGATCTTTATCATTATAATGAACTCCTTGGCAAATTTTAACAGGCCATCTACAAAGTAATTTTATATTGTTTTTCATCATTGGTAAATCTGACAGAGGTTGGGTATGTATAAGTGAAAGTCCCTAGGAACCCAGAACTCAGGTTCCTGCCAGGGAAGAACCATCAGGTGTCAGGAAAAAAGTCACCTGCCTTTAGTGCAGCATCCTATTTATAATGGCAGCCTATTTAATGTTTTGAGAGTGAAGAATACAGGATTGCTTTAAATTCACACATCCTGAAAGGGAGCATATTGAGAAACTTCACTAAAGAGAGATGATTTCTACCTTGCCCCAAAGGCTTACTCCTCAGGGCTGCAGCAAGCTAGCACCTGAACTTAAATCGACATTTCAAATCAAGGAGTCTGACATTCAATTATGAGATGAATAAGACAGCAGTCTTTGCCTCCAAGGATTTATAAAGGATATAGAAGCTACAAATGTTACTCTTATAAGGTACTATAAAAGAAAATGTGCTTTGAAAATCCAAAGGCTCTCAAGATAATGGCGAAGAATATGAAAAGTTGTCTGGGATGAAGAAGTGGCAACTGAACTGGGCCTTGAATGTTGTGTTAGACACTGGCAGGTGGAACTGCAGGAACTGGCGTGAACAGGGCATTCCGTTTGCAGTGGCTGTTATGGGAAGATGCTAAATGGCCAATCATCTCTGCCCAGAACTGAGGGGCTTCCCAGGACAGAGGTCTCTCCATGTTGGAACTGGGAAATACCATGGCAAACCGGGAGGAGTTGTCATCCTAGGATATGCAAGAAGGGCTAGAGCTGGTTCTGAGAGTATCTAACAGCTCAGTTTGACAAGTGCAGTTTCTGAGAGCTGATGTGTAAGTGAGTAACCTGTATCTCAAACACCTAGGATGCTTGTTAAAAATAAAGATGCCTTGGGGGCACCTGGATGGCTCAGTCGGTTAAGCATCCCACTCTTGATTTCAGCTCAGGTCATGATCTCAGGGTCTTGAGATGGAGCCCTGTGTCGGGTGTGGAGTCTATGGAAGGAGGGAAGGAAGAAAGGAAGGGAGGGAGGGAGGGAGGGAGGGAGAAAGAAGGAAGGAAGGAGGGAGGGAGGAAGGGAGGGAAGGAGGGAAGGAGGATGATGCCTCAACCCTACCCCTGATTTACTAAATCAGAATTTTCTGGTGGTAGAGTCTAGTTGTATGTGTTTTAAACAAGTTCTTCAGGAGATAATTAATCATAATATGATTTGAAAACTAGCAGAGAACATAGGGTTTGTGTAAGGAAAAATTCTAAAACACATCTCATGTACTCACTACATGTGAGTACAATATTCAATAAGCTTTCACTTGTTTATAGTTAAAGAATATTCTTTTTTCTATCATAATACATACTAGTTATCATGTAACAAATTAGTCCCAAAATTAGCCACTTAAAACAACAAACGTTTACTACTTCATCAGGTCAGGAATCCAGAAGAGTTTAGAGGGATGGTTCTGCCTCAGGGTGTCTCATGATATTGCAGTCAAACTGTCAGCTATGACTAGAGTCATCTCCAGGCTCAACTTGGGCTGGAGGACACATTTTCTTTTCTTTTCTTTTTTTTCTTTTTTAGATATTATTTATTTGTCAGAGAGGGGGGGCACAAGCAGGGGGAGCAGGAGACAGAGGGAGAAGCAGGCTCCCTGCTGAGCAAGGAGCCTGATGTGGAACTTGATCCCAGGACCCTGGGATCATGACCTAAGCCAAGGCAGAAGCTTAACCGACTGAGCCACCCAGTCGTCCCTGGAGGATACATTTTCAAGGCTAAGGTAACTCATGTGATTGTCTGGAGGCCTCATTTCTTGACTGGCTGTTGGCTAAAGGCCTCAGATTCCTGCCTCCTGGGCTTCTCCACTGGCAGACCAACTCACTGCAGTGTGGGAAGGAGCTACACAAAGAAAGATGAGACTACCAAGGAGGTGGGGGTCACTGGAAACCATCTTGGAGGCCAGCTAGTACATGTCACTCTCAAACTGGACCCACTATATAGATCTGGGACTGAGGCTCAGGAAGAATACAACTTTCCACATTATTCTAATGTTATGGCAGGATCGGGGCCAAAATCAAGGCCTGTCTGATCTTTAACTTGTCCAAAATCGTGTAATAACTACATTAGTCTTCTTCACAAAAAGCATTCAATAAAAATTATCATATGAAATCATAATTACTATGAAACTGATTTGTCTCATCACTAAACAATACAATTATACATTTAACATTAAATAAAATTGATTAACAACATTAAATAACATAAATATAATTTCTGGAAAGGCCAACCCTTCATTATGAATCTCTCCTTTTCTTCCAGTGAGACACACATGATGTTTTTATTGAAAAAAAAAAAAAAGGTGTGTATGTTGGGGGGTAGATTTTGATACTTATACTCCCAAGAGGAAGAAAATGCTGAGTATTTTGCATGAGTCATTCATACAATTCTCACTTGTGATATTTTTGAATCACAGAATTCCATTGGGGAGGTACTGAGAGAAAGACAAAATCCTTAACAAGAAATGAAAACCTGTGTCATGCCCTGCAATTTAGAGGATCAACTCCCTTGTAAATAATGCCATTTCTGTGGCTTGATCTTCCTTTGCTCTTAGTAATTCTGATTTTAAGATGTATTTATTTATTTTAGAGAGAGAGCGAGAGTGGGAGGAGGGAGAGGAGACAGAGGGAGAGACAGACTCCATGCTGACCGCAAAGCCTGATGGAGGGCTCAGTCTCACAACCCTGAGATCATGACTTGAGCTGAAACCAAGAGTTGGATGCTTAACTGACTGAACCACCCAGGCGCCCCTGATTTTTTTAAAGTAATTCTGATACTGTTTAAAGAGGAAAACTATATCCAAATGACCAGTAACTTAAGACTTCTTTTACTTACACACACACACACACACACACACACACACACACACACACACACACACACACACACACACACACACACACACACGGTTTTCTTATTCACCTGATTCTCAAGCTGACTGAAGATCCTAACTGTTTTGGGAGTTGGACTGGCATTGGTGATAACTTTCTTTCTCCCCTTAGTTTCCAAATGTTTTCCCCTATAAGAGAACCCACCTGCAGAAAAGGATCTGCTAGCAGCCATTTACTATACAATATAAAATTAACCCAGCTGTTTCTTTTTCCAAGAAAATTTGCCATTTAAATGTTATCACTGACTGCAGAATGAAAAGCTTTTTGAACAGTCCTAGAATAGGAAAAGAGGAGTGAATAAAAGCCAAAAGCACTCACTGGAGAATTCATGTAATGTTTCAAGGTAAAGTTGAATCAGTTCTACAGCTCTTGGCAACAGTATTATTTTTATTCCTCAACTGCCCAGAATTACCCACTGGGAGTGTTTAATTAATTACATAGGACATCCTTGGGATATGAACCCTATTCCTGCTGCAAAAGCCCAGTTTATGGTGGGAAACACCAACCTAACTCAAGAGGGCAGACAGGAAAACCATAAGCCTCTCAAAATAGAGGAAGAAATCTCTTTTATGAAAGTTCTAAAATAAGTAAAGGAACAATCTATAAGTGTGAGATGGTTCTGGAGGAGAAAATGATGAAACAAGGGACGTTGATGAGGAATGACATTCCAGGTGGAAAAATAACTAATTAATTTATTCATACATCTACTCATTTAGGAAATATCTGTGTGCCTACCAGGAAACAGGCACAACTCTCGGTAATGGAATTGTAGAGGTAAAGTTGACAGACAAGCTCATGCTCATGGAGGATACATTCCATGTGTAACATTCAATATTAGAGTGAAATTAATTCATTTGACATCAGGTGAACATTTGAATCTTTTTGTGCTGCAGAAGTCAAGGTAGGAACTTTACAAAATCTAGAAGTGTCAAGAAGTGACACAAATTAATGCCATGAGCATACAGCTGCTAGTTACTGCTAAGTTTCTACAGAGAATTTTCTAAAATAGTTCAACTCTCCTCATTAAATCATATGTATTTAAGCATAAGCCTGATGCAGTGAATTTGGAAGAACTGTATAAATTACAAAATGTCATTTTCAGAAGATTCACATCATCGTCTCAAGACAGAAAATCTTTCACTTTGATAAAGGAATAGTGTAGGAAATTTTAATTGTTCATATGCTTCAGTACAAAAATAAATTTCTCAAAATAATGAATGTTGGTACATGCATCAAACTCAATATAAGTTGGTCAAACAATGTCCTTAATCCATTTCTTCCATACTAATCCAACTTAAAAAAAATAGCTAGAGGGGTGCCTGGGTAGCTCAGTCAGTTAAGTGTCTGTCTTGGGCCCAGGTCATGATCCCAGGGTCCTGGGATCCAGCCCCACTCCCTCTCCCTCTGCCCCTTCTCTCTGCTCATGCTCTCCCTCTCTCTCTCTGTCACTCTCTCTCAATCTCTCTCGTGTCTTTCTCTCAAATAAATAAATGAAATCTTTTAAAAATTTTAAGAAATTAAAAAAAAAATAGCTAGATCCTTGTACGGGAGCCTGTTAAAAGAAAACCACAAAATGGAGTCATTTGATGCTAGGCTAAGTCACCAAACCAGTACTTAATACCTAATCTACCTGCAGTATCAACCTCCCTCAGAAATGCAGTCTTAGTCAGGAACTTTCTGGTCAGCACTAATGAAGTAGTTGGTCGCTTAGGCCCCCTACCCCAGGAAGATGAGGTAATCCAACTGAAAAGCGCCCTGTCCTTCCCACTAAGAGAATATGACCTTGCCTGAAACAATCTTTTCTTTTGCTAACAACTTCCTTGCCCCACCCTCCTTCTTATCAAAAACCTTCCATTTTATACAATTCCTAGGGGCTCCTTTCTACTTGCTAGATGGGATGTGCCCAATTCATGAATCACTGAATAAAGCCAATTAGATCTTCAAATGTATTTAGTTGAATTTTACTTTTTAACAAGCCTTTTCTAGATTTCGTTCTATGGCTTGAGCTATCTTTTAAGTCAGTCAATACTCAAAAACATATGTCTTTTTCAATATAAATATTTAAAAATAACTGCTCAAAATTCACATTTTCTGAAGGCCACGATATATTAGGTACTGTGCTAAGGACATCTCATTGCCTAAAGGTTATCCAAAACATCTAAATATCCAGACATATTTCTCCAACTTGTCAGTGTAACACTACTGAAAAGAGGCTATGTCTACAAAACACCAGATTAGTAACAGATGATGAAAGGAAGGTTAGTATTTCTATTTTTCCAATGAGGAAAATTTTCTATTTTCCAATTTCTATTTTTCCAAAATTCACGACCCCAATGAGGGAGCTGACATTCAGAAAGTGACTTGTTTAATGTCACATGGAGGAACAAAGATTCAAGCCTTGATTTTCAAGTCCAGTTCTTTTTTCACTAAATCATATTTCACTGCATTTAATATCAGTATTTCACAGAAACAGAACCCTCTACAACTTCCTTTGCCCATATGCTTTTTTATAAACAAGGTCTAACTACAGTAATATTCCTATATTGTTCAGGTTCCCTAGAGGCAGAGCCTGAGACAAAGATTCAGGTACTCTTTTTTTTTTTTTTTTTTAAGGTTCTATTTATTTGACAGAGAGAGACACAGCGAGAGAGGGAACACAAGCAGGGGCAGAGGGAGAGGGAGAAGCAGGCTCCCCGCAGAGCAGGGAGCCCGATGTGGGGCTCGATCCCAGGACCCCAGGATCATGACCTGAGCCAAAGGCAGGCACTTAATGACTGAGCCACCCAGGCGTCCCGATTCAGGTACTCTTGATTTATTGGGGGAGTACTCTTTAGGAAAAAAGAGAGATAAAGGGAAGTAGCTGAGCAAGGACATGGAGGACATGGTATCAGCTAGAGGTGAGGTACAGTCTGCCCTCACAAGGGCTCTGAAGTGTGAATCATACCAGAAGTGTGCCCTCCTTGAGGTAGGGGAACCAGCCTTTTGTACCCCTGTATTAGACTGTTAATGGCTGTAGGTTTCCCTAAAGAGTGTAAGTTCCTGGGTATGGTGGCTTCCATTCAGTCAAAGGCAATTCTCTAGAGAAGGGGCAGCTCTAACCTGTTAGCAGTCAACATTCAGGACAGCAGAGGAAGCGGGGGGAGGGCTGTGCACTAGCCTGGTAGTGGGACTAATAGAGTCCACCATAATTACTTTATCCTTAAAGCATACATGAAGATTGGCACCAGGCTGGTCAATACCAGCCCCATGATATATTTTTTTAACCAAGGCATTTGAGTCAACAGTTCCATGCTGACACTACCTTAGAATGAAGACATATAGATGGATAGATGGATGGATGGATGGATGGATGGATGGATGGATGGATGGATGGACAAAGTAGGAGAGCAGAATTTGAATTTGGCATCTCAAAATATGTTTTTGGTAAAATATCCTTTTAGACTGATTATTTAAAAAAATTACAAACACAGGAGAAGCTCTGAAAACTGAGTAGAAGTTATTCTTTTGTAAGAGGCACTGACATTTGTAAGAGAAATGTCCATTTGTGAGGGAGTACAGGAGAGGATGATGAGCAAATCTTTACAAACTCTTATCAGTGCAGAAGGTGGGGACTTAAATTTGCATGACAACATTATCTTTGTTTAAGGTGCTTTTCCTGGCAACCTCCCATAACTGACTCCCTATCCTCAACATATTTTTTTGTCTTTAGCTGGAGATGGTATTTAAGGTAATGGCTTCAGCCATTTCAAGAGTTACTCGGTTTTCCTGGGTCTCTCCTAACTATATAAGAGAAAATACATGTTATTAATTTTTATCTGTTTTTCTCCTGTTAATTTGTTTCTTGTCAATTGATAGGTAGGGTAAAACTTTTGTTCCCAACAACAGACAGAGGCAATTCACCTTCTAGAATTCACAGTCAAAACTCAGAATTCAAGTACATTTTAAAGGGTGCTCTGGGTAACAAATTTTATAAAATGTCAATTGTCAAAGTACAATTTGCAAGTCATCACTTGGAAGTAAGTCAGATTCCCCCCTTCTTCTGCCCCCCATTGCTGCAACCCCACCCGCTCTGCTGTGATGAGTTCTTCTGAAACTGGCAAAGAAACTTGGAACAGTTATCAAAACATATCCAAATCACTCTTGAGCATCACAAGTGAAAAATATATCCCAATTCTGCAATCAAGGACACTCATCATTTGCTGCTAATTTTAATACCAAGCACCTCTAATGATTAATGAATTCAATGATGCTATGTATAAAACATATAAGTACCTCATCCTGCTGCACAGGAGATAAGTCTGAAGATTAGTATCCCCAACATCTAAATGACTGTCACCACCCAGAGAGATACCTTGTTTGTGCTAGTTTCTCAATTATTGTGAAACTACTACCGTCAGTCTCCTGGGAGTTTGTGATTTAGCTTTGATTACCAAATTCCTGGGACTCTGCTTTCTTATAAACTTTGCATTTTATCATACTTGAAAAAAGTTAGTATCATCAGTAAGGTAGAAATAGCAACAATTTTCTCCTCACCCATTGTCCTGTCTTGAAGAATCTCTTCCCCTCCCCAAAATTGGCTAGCCTTGTATGCTACATGGTCCTGTCCCTCACCCCAAATCTGGCAATAGGACCCCAGGGTGAACCATGCCATAGGTGAGGCTGAGTCTGTCATTTTCGTCTCTTGAGGATCTGTGGCAACAGCAATGGACACTTGAATTGTGAGGTTAGAATTAGGCTTGAGGCAGATACTGTCTTCTTTCAACACAAAAAA
Source organism: Zalophus californianus (assembly GCF_009762305.2). Lineage (NCBI taxonomy): Eukaryota > Metazoa > Chordata > Mammalia > Carnivora > Otariidae > Zalophus > Zalophus californianus. Next base: position 30,983,663 of record NC_045595.1, on the reverse strand, counting down.
AGCAAAGCAAGATATTTGCATTAAAAATCAGAGAAATGGAGTCAAGACACAAAGAGAAGCAAAGAGCAGATATAACAAGGGCCCAGCAAGATGATTTGGAAAACTCTTCCAGCTGATTTTCTGCCTCCCAGATCTCATTTCCCTCTCTTTCTCCCTCATAAAGTCTGTCTTAACTTCTTGCCTTTTGATAAATCTTATTCCTTCCTATCCTCTTTCTTTCTTTCTTTCCTTTTTTTCTTTCTTTTTCTTTCTTTCTTTCTTTTTAGATTTATTTATTTACTCAAGAGAAAGAAAGAGAGAGAGAGCACACACGTGAGGTTGAGGGGCAGAGGGAGAGGAAGAGGCAGAAAGATTCCCAAGCAGACTCTGGGCTGAGTGCAGAGCCCAACACAGGGCTGGATCCCACGATCCTGAGATCATGACCCAAGCTGAAACCAAGAGTCTGATACTCAACTGACTGAGCCACCCAGGAGCCCCCTGCTTTTTCTTTCTAAGCCAGTTTGAATGAGTTTTTGTTCCTTACAACCAAATGATTTCTGTTTAATGATCTCTGATACACTGAAGAATCAGGATGGAATTATCATTATCATCATCATCATCATCATCATCATCATCATCTCAGCCAAAGCAAAGGGGGGAATGCAGCAACTATTTGAAGAACATCTATTGTGTATCTTGTCGGAGACTGGTAACTCTCTCCTCAAGATGCACTTTCTCTCTCTTTAAGTTTTGTTGGATGTTTCAACATGCCCAGCTAAAAACTATATTTCCCAGCTTCTTCTGCACACAAGGGTAGCCAGGTGATACAATTATAGCCACTGGGGGTGTTCTACACTAGTCCCTAGAGTTTCCCACTGGGATTAACCTGCAGTTGCCAATAGTGGTAACATTTTAACTAATGTACTCTCTCTTGCCTCATTTTCATTTTGTTTTACTTCTCCGTTCCCTTACCAGTGTTTCCTGGAATTACCTCCCAAATAAACTATAGGAATCCTTATCTCAGAGTCTGCTCTTGCAGAACCCATATTAGACAGGAGTTAACTTCCATGAGGCCACCCTTGACTAATGAGTGATGGAAGCCAAGGGGTTACTGTTTCATCCTTTGTCCCCTGGGTAGATAGTTCTGAGATGCATTTCACGAGAGTGCTCAAGAAGCCCCACATGTTTATGCAAGGATCTCCCACAAGGAGGAACAACTCTGTAATGTGCCCTTCTATTGTTTTGCCTCCGTCTCCATTTTACATCCCTGGTCTCTCATGGCTGCTCCCTGGTATCACTTGCCAATACACTACGTTCAGAGATGCCACATTTGACTTAGGTTTTACTCTCAGGGGAATCAAACTAGGATTCAACATAACTAGGATACTTGGGCTATCTCTAAAATTCCATACTCTCTATGGGTGACTAAACGGGATGGGTTGTGTGATACACATGGAATTGCACATTCCCAGTTCTTGTCCATATGGTTGACACAACAACCATGATGCAGCTATACCACTGTCGTTTTCTTTAATCTGATTACTATTCCATTATTCCTCTTACATGTGCACCTGAATGTCAATGGTACTGTTCATATGGCCACTGTCAAAACATTACTAGACTACCTTGCTAATCATAGAATAAATAAGTATCTCCTCATGATTTCTCACTAACTAAACACTGAAGAAACTGTTTTAACTTCTCTGCATCACATAATACTGAGCAATCTTCATAGCTTTTAGTCTGCTTCCCAAATGAAACGCATATCCTCATTAAAAAATCCTAACTATTGGGACCCCTGGGTGGCTCAGGCAGTTAAGCATCTGCCTTCAGCTCAGGTCATGATCCCAAGGTCATGGGATCAAGTCTCACATGGGCTCCTTGCTCAGCGGGAAGCCTGTTTCTCTCTCTGCCTGCCACTCCCCCTGCTTGTGCTCTCTCTCTGACAAATAAATAAAGTCTTAAAAAAAAAAATTCTAACTATTGGGCACCCGGGTGGCATAGTCAGCTAAGTGACTCTTAGTTTCAGCTTAGGTCATGATCTCAGGGTCATGAGATCAAGCTCCATGTTGGACTCCATGTTCAGCGTGGAGTCTGCTTGGGATTCTCTCTCTCCCTCTGCCCCTCCTGCTCATGCTTGCTCTCTCAAATAAATAAATAAATCTTTAAAAAAATAAAACCTATTATTATGGGATATGCTTGTGCTAACAAATTAGTGCAAACTTTGAAAACTGTCATCTTGCTTTATATCAGGGGCAAATAGAAAAAGTTTCAGTTTGTCTAATTTTTCAATGAATAAAATGGATGTGTAAATGTATAAAATTCATAAACATATGAAAATATATAAAATGCATAAAAAGTATGACCTAAAGAATGGTAAAATTTGGAAAATCCAGAGTCTAACAAACTTCTACAAGTTGGTTTGAAAAACTCCTTGCCGCCCACACTGTGTGAGGTGTACTGAACAATAAATGTAAAAATGAAAGTTCTAAAGAACAGAGCCACTTCACAATAACTATATTCTGCTACATAAGTCAGTCCCTATCTAAGTTATTTACTGAAGTTCAGCAAACTCCCCTTGTAAACCAGAAGGATGGGCTAAATCTCTCCACTATGCTGTACAATGTGGTAACTGCTAGGTACTTATATGGTAACTACTAGCTATTTAAATTTATTTTTTAAGATTTATTTATTTATTTATGAGAGAGAGCATACAAGTGAGTGGAGAGGCAGAGAGAGAGAATCTCAAGCAGACTCCCCACTGAGCACAGAGCCCCAAGTGGGGCTCGATCCCACAATCCATGAGATCATGACCTGAGCCAAAACCAAGTGTCGGATGCTTAACCAACTGAGCCAGCCAGGTGCCCCACTACTAGCTATTTAAATTTAAATTAATTAAATATAAATAAAATAAAAAACACAGTTCTTTAGTTTCAAGTACTCAGTAGTCACATGTAGCTAGTGACTACTGTATAGGACAATGAATATAAAAACCTTTCCATTATTGCAGAACATCCTTTTGGACAGTCCTAATATACGTAAATATTCAGAATCCCCTCCCATTAGGATTCATTTATTCATTGATTCTTTAAACTACAAATAATTAAACTGCACTTTTTATGAACAGAATTCTTTGAGATTATACTGGTTGAATGAGAAATTCAGTTCTTCTCAATACCTTATCCAGTACCCAGAGCTGTATTACTAACTCACCCTATATTGCCCATGTTGTTGCAGGGCCCTCCTGGCCATCCTAAAGGTGTCACCAAAGGTTCTTGGTCTTGTCGTGAGAAAGAATTCAAGGACAGACACACAACACAGTGGATGAGCGACACAAGCGGGAATGTTTGTTAAAGCAAGAATACAGAGATGTGAGAGTGAGGGAAAGAGAGAGAGAGGTAGGAGAGAGGGAGCGAGCACATTGAGGGTTGGATTTCTATCTTTTATGGATAGTTGTTCACTAGAGGGTGGAATATTCATTAATTGGGGTGGAAGGCGGGGTTTCCCACTTTTTCTTCCTAATTTGGTCAGGGGTTTCCCGTCATGGCACCTGCCACCTTGGGCCTATCTGGTCTGATCTGGCTTTTTGCGGAGCACAGCCAGTCTGCCTTTCCCAATAGGTGGCCATGACTTCCTCCTTGCTGGCCTCCTGGTATCCTAAGTAGGATTAGGTTACAGATCATAACTAACTGCCTACTCTAAGAATATGAGCCACTACCTCCATTTCATTAAGATTTTGGCCCAAGAATAGCTCCTCTATTTACATGCTTTTTATACCTAGTGAAACATTTTTTATCTTATCTGAGGAAAGGCAAAAGGGACCTGTGGACTCACTAAATTCCATCATTTCAAAAACCCCAACTTAGGGTTAATTTCTGAACACCAAAGTTCTCATTCATCCATCAGATAAATGGCTCTGAAAACCTCCTGTGCAAGAAGAGAACTGGGCCAGGTCCTTGGGGGCACAGAGACAAAGCGTCCAGGGTGCCGGGACACTGTGGTGCAGTGGGAACAAGCTGGAGACTGTGGGCCATATTCACAATTCAGCCATGCTTTTTTTGTTGTGAAAACATGGCTCTTACGATGTCTGAAAAATGGGAGACACTTCCTCCATTAAAACTTCCCAAGATTAGCACCAAAATACTTATTTCTGTTTTCTCAAGAAAAGTGGAAATATCTGGACACAATGGGTCTGTGGTCCCACCCAGCAAGAACTGGCTGGTGAAGAGGCAACTGTGCCTCTAAACAGAAATCCATGTTCCAATGTGCCAACACCTCTTGTCACTAGTGTTGTCTCTTGCAGCTGCCTGCTTCCTGCTTCCTCACACATTATCTGCCTGGTCCCCAGCAGACCTGGTTTGCATTCTGGCCCCAATATTTACCAGCCAAGGCCTTAGCATGTTTCCTGTGTTCTTCAAAGTCAGGTAAACCAATATGGGAGAAGAAACTGAGTGTCTCCCAAAACAAATCAATAAAACAAAAGATGGACAATCTCAAGGATCTTTGCATTTTTACAGGCAGATGGGGATCATTTAAAGGGTGGCAGAGAAATTATTGACAAACTGACAAGGCAGGAAGCATCCAGTCCTATGGGTCTTTCTAAGTATATTTCTATCATTTGCCAAGGCAACCATGGTTCTGATTTACACAAATAAAATAAAGAGAAGATCAAATGAGATCAGTTCAAAGCAAATCAAAACCATCCTTTCATTTATTGTTTTATCAAGTAGACTCAAAAAAAAAAAAAACCACTTAAAAAAAGTACTTGGCTTTGAACTGCAAAGAGAACTTAGGATGTTTCTCTGCCTGCCCATCACGGAATTTACCACCTAATAGAGACAAATAAGTAGGTTCAGTCAAATCACTACCTCGGTGGATTTTTCCCTGACAGGTACAAGTTGTCTGGCTAAATGGTGGGGCTGGCCCTTCAGGTGTAACCTTGGTTCACTTACAGCTGTGGAGGGCAGACCTGTTGGCTAGGATGGTTCTTCCCATAGGGAGCTGGTCCCTGGGAGAGAATCAGAACTTTTCTTCCTTTCTTACTGCTAGGTTAAGCACACAGGGTCTGTTTAAGCACAGAATACCTGGGTTCAAATCTCAGCTCGTCCATTATCAACTGTACACACTTAAACATTGTTTTTCTAAGGATCAGATTCTTTGCTTAAACATAGGAAAATAATGATGCATACATTCAAACAGGCTGTCAGAATTAAAGGGCATAACATGCAGAAAGCACTTAGTGCAGTGCCTAGACTCAGTAAGTATACAATGAATGCTAACAGCTGTTATTTTTAATGCACAGGGAGGTGAAGGTGGCCCCAAATAGCCATATGTAAGTCACAGGCAGAGTGCATCCATAATGTTAATGCTGTTGATAGCAAGTGTGGTCTAGAATGTGATCCAAGAAAAAGAGGACATAAATGTCCTTGGCATCAGGCAGCTGCTGAATTTATTTTACTTTATTAATAAGGCTTTCTACAATCAAGATCCAGATATGCCTCAGGATTCCTCAGACGATGCAGTAACATTCTATCCACTCTGCCTTTCCCTCCAAAGAATTATTAATGTTCCAAGTGTCTCAAACCTGAAGAAGGTATGGCATAAATTTGTATACATGAGTCACTACATACATATACATGAGCTTCACATTTCAGAAAGGTACTGAATATGGGTCAACACTTATGAGTACCATTTAAAGAAAAATAATAAGTCACTTATAATAAATAAGTTTAACATAATAATATAAATAAGATGCAAATAGAATAGTAAATTCATATTATAAAACTATATTATAAAGGATTTATAATAACAGTATTTATTTCTGGCATTCTAAAAATTACATACATCTATTCTTATATAATAATTCAGAGAAAGAATGGCTTAGTATTTGCCTCTCTACCCAAGTCAGAACATAGCAATCTAAATAATTTCCAAATGGTGGAGTAGTACAATGACCTAGAAAAGTTTAAGGCAGCGGCTTATATAAAAGTCCACCTGAATAGCACCATGAGTTTGATACTCTCAGCTATGGCTTTACAAATCTATTCTGTTCATTAAAATATTTCCAAAAGAAAATAAGAATATGAACAATTTTATTAAAAATATGCAACTTCAATGCATAATTAAAGTACATAATCAAGATTTCACGTTCCTCTATAAAGTTGGAAAACATTAAATGATAATGCCCACAATGGTGCCACCTCATTGCAGGACAATTGTTTCAAACACCTTAAAAACATATAACCTTTTGAACCAGAAATTCTACATCTAGAAATTAAGCAAGTAATAACAGAAGTATACTAACCAGTTACCTTGAAGGAGGGGTTGGTTTTTGGAGGTTAAAAGTATTATAAATACGCATTGGAAAAGTACATAAATTAGATATTAGTTAAATAATTTCCAAGGACAGAAACACAGTGTGATAATATATAGCTATAAAAATTATGGAGAAACACATTTTATCTAGTGGCATAGAAATACATTCACAATATATTAAGGTGACAAAACAGTACCTATTCTAGGAACCTATTTGTTATGGTTGAATTGTGTCCATCCCTCACACCTCCAACCCAAGATTCGTATGTTGAAGTCCTTTCTCCTAGTACCTCAGAATGTGACTTTATTTGGGAACAGGATCATTGCAGATGTAATTAGTTAAGATGAAGTCATACTGTAGTTGGATGGGCTATAAGGCCATATGACTAGTGTCATATAAAAAGGGAGAAATTTTGGACATAGACAATAGGAGAACACCATGTGAAGACAGAGGCTGAAGTTGAGGCAGTGTATCATCTACAAGCTACAGAACACCAAAGATTGTTAGCAAACCAAAGAAACTAGGAGAGAGATATATGGAACAGATTGTCCATTAAGGCTCTCAGAAAAAACCAACCCTATCCATACTTTTGTCTTGGACTTCTAGCCTCCAGAAATATAAGACAATAAATTTCTGTTGTTTAAGCCACCCAGTTTGTGGTGCTTTGTTATGTCAGCCCTACCAAACTAACATATCATTTTTGCAGGAAAAAAGTTACATGAACATAAACATTTTTCAAAATATCAACATTAGTTATCTCTCAGTAGAAGGATATTGGGTAATTTTTATTTACTAATGGCTTTTATTTTAAATTAACAAATATATTACTTATGAATAAAATGGCTCTAAATAACATGTCAAAAAAATCCACCTAGAATAAAATACTCAGTATGTTAAGATCATGGCAGGTATAGAAGGAGGCAGGGGGTCAGACAGACATGGCTTGAAATCCTCCTTTGGTCATTTACTTATAATTTCTGTAACTCTGGGCAAGTGAACCTTATAAGGTGACTGTAAGGTATTAATGAAATTATGTATATAATGTAGGTAGCACTGACATATACAGCCTGACACCTAGCAAGAGATCATTTCTTTATAGCCATTACATTGAACTCCCACTATTTATGGGAGCTTTGTCCTTTTTTAAAACAAAGAAGTATGTTATTCCTTTTGGAAAACAGCTTCACAAATTCATGGTCACCTTGCCAAAGTCTGCAGGCAACCTGGGGTTCCAATGTGTCTGGGACACTGATCTTGGACTTGATAGTCCAGTCTAATCATTCTTTCCTTGCCAACCACACCTGCCAAATTTTACTATCTCCCTTGAACTCATTTGGGTTATATAGACCTGATCTTTATGGCCTTTAGTATGAAAAATGCATGTATGCGTGTGTTAGAAAGAGAGGGAGTGGGAGCGAGAGGGAGGGTGGGAGGCAAAATATCTAGGAACATCTAGAAAAGAAAAATTCACACTTGTGGATTTTCCAATTTATTACTTCTACACATTGACAGTAAAACATATTCTGGGGGAAAAAAGGAAAGAGAATAAGTATTTATTGAAAGCTTGCTATTTGTCATCACACTTTGCATATGTTATCTCGTTTAATGAACACAGTAGTTCTGCCTGCTAGTCATTATGATTTTCACTGGTATAAATATGAAAGGACCAGAGAGGGTAAGGAATATGTCCAAGGTCACAGAGCTGTCAGTCACAGAGCTGACAGTCAAACCCAAGTATTCTCTGTTACCAAATGAGGGAAATGTAGCAAATAAAGCCAGACATTAAAAGACACACACAAATCAGCCAGCAATTTAAAGTAACTTTAAAAGAAAAGAAAGTATAACATTTACATTTCAAATTTACCTACTGTGACTGGTAAACTTAGTGGTTTCCCCTAGAATAGCTAGAGTTAATACCACTAACAATTCACACATATTCCTTTTTTTAAACCAATGAAGTACATGTCTTTTAAGATAAATTCCAAATTCATATATAATAATTGTGCTTTTGCTTTCAACTGTTTCATAAATAGAATTTGCAATGTGATTCTGGCAACAAAAGTTCTTATATAAATTCTAGTAGAGGATTATGAAACATGCAAATAAGCCTCCCCCCTTTCCTCAAACAGCTGCAACTAGAGATGAACATTAAGGGTAACGCATCAGGCATGGCACTTACAGGAAAGATTCCCTGGATACCTGAGCTTTCATTTTCTATAATCAGCGACAGTCAACATTTATTGAGCCCTCTCATAGGAACTTTCATGCATATTAGCTCATTTTATTCCAAAGCATTGTGTTATGGATACTATCCCAATTTTACAGCTCAAGGAGATGAAGGGATTCATCCAAAGTTTTTCAGGCATTAATTCATTTGTATCATGTAAACATTATTTTTGATGTAGGTAAAATCCCTAGAAATTGGAGGCTCAGTAAAATTGATTTGCCCATGAACATACCCAAGTTCTGCAATTGAACCCAAGCTTATGGCTCTAAAGCCAACACACTCCAAGTCATCATCATAATCCTTACTCATCCAGCTAACCCATTTTTCAGTTTAAATATCTCCGGGATCTCCACTCTTCACTCAGATCATGGGCTCATGCCTAGTAATTTCCTGGTATCACTCTTTCTTCCAATCTAACCCTTCTGCTTTCTCAATTCTTCTGGATCCCAGCTTCAGGAAGGAGCGCAGAGGGAATGCCAACTGTCTATCAGGTGCAACCATCAGGTGAATTAAGGGCATGAGAGCACAGCCAGGCAGTCTCATGGTAGACCAGATGGATATGTGAGCATTTCTTGTTAAAGCCATAGGGGGTATGTCTTTTTATTTGGCACACAAATTCTTCAAAACAACAAATCCAAAGAATGGCTGCTCACATACACCCAAAGGACAGACAAAATTTGTTTGTTCCCTCTGCATCCATGATTGAACCTATTTGACTTGAGTAATTTATCAGGTGTCTAAAAAAGAATTTAAGTCTTCGCATCTTGCTAAACATCCAGATCCTTTCTGAATTCTATAGAAACTTCATAAACACGTTTTCACAACACATTCCTGAACTTGAATATCTTTATACAATAGATCAGTGAATAAAGATTTTGTTAGAAAAAGATACACAAGATCAGCAAAATTTTCTCAAGGAATAGGAGTTTTTTGAGGAGTAGAAAAGTTCCTGAGTGGGTCTGGACATTCCTAACCATTATGGGGGGGGGTACTGAAATTTTGTTTGTGTTCTGGCAGCATGAATGAAAAGGGACCTGAATTGGGATTGAGAAGACATGACTTTAAGAAGGAATGATATATATTGTTCTTACCATGTTCACTGGAGAAAGGATTTAATTTTAAGAGCTGGGAGCAATGAGTGATCACCGTTAATGAGAGGTAACATGGAAAAATGATTACGATGAAGGAATCTGGCATCCAGTTGACTGGGTTCAAATTCTGGCTCTATCACTATAGCATTTAGTAAAGTGCTTGTCTCTATGTATTAGTATTCCTATTACGTGTATATATTTTATTATCATCTCATAATGTTCTCCCAATAGAGAGATAACAGAAATAAGGCAATAATAAATTGAGCAAACTTTATGTTTATACTGTGCTAGAAACGTTAAATGCACTTGTCAATAACATACCATCATGTTTAACAATCTCTTCCTTAGATACAGTTAGGAAGCCTTAGTATGGACCAGACATTCTTCTGGGGGTTCTGCAAACACTAAATTACTTAACCCTACTGGCATCCAAAAGACGTGACTCTAATGCTCTTCCTTTGATGGCTGTGGACCCTGAGGAACAGCATAATTATGTAGTCAGCTCCACTTCCAATGGCTGGAAAGAAGAGCCAGTTTTCCAGCATAAGGCTCATGCCAAAGCCTATGCTCCTTCAAGCCCCATGCTGCCTTTTCCCACAGTGATTCTTGCTTGTCAACCAATTCCTCTCCTCCCCTCCCTCAAATGGCACCTATCACACCAGGCAAGCTAATGACTCTTCCATGAGTAAATATGCAGAACAAAAAATTTAATTGGGGTAAGAATATTAAACTTAAAAAAAAAGTACACATTAGTGTGTTTCTGTTTTCTACCACATGAATAAACACAAGAAATAATTAATGTAGTAATTAGTCTTCTAACAATAAGGGCCAGAGCTCAATTAACCTACCCGTATATGAATAAAGATGAAGTGTATGCGGTTTGAGGTAATACATTTTCCTTCACAAATGGATTATCTAATCACAGGCAAAACCTCATCATTCATTTCAGAAAGAGGTGATGAACAAGATGGCACAGGCCCATGGAGCCCTGTGTGCTGAAGGGCCAAAGGTAAAACCCTCGAATAACATCATCAATGTAAATCCCCCAAAGGATCGCATCATAGAGAATTCCAGGAATTCTCATCCCAGATCTCAAAGATGCAATACTTGAGAAAACTTGTTAGGGCTACCTTAATCAAAGATGTACTCATGAAAAAAAAAATCATTTATTCCAGGAATTCTGGTCCCAGATCTCAAAGATGCAATACTTGAGAAAACTGCTAGTGCTACCTTTTTTTTTTTTTAAGATTTTATTTATTTATTTGAGAGAGAGAGAGAGAATGAGAGATAGAAAGCATGAGAGGGAAGAGGGTCAGAGGGAGAAGCAGACTCCCCGCTGAGCAGGAAGCCCGATGTGGGACTCGATCCCGGGACTCCAGGATCATGACCTGAGCCGAAGGCAGTCGCTTAACCAACTGAGCCACCCAGGCGCCCTGCTAGTGCTACCTTAATCAAAGATGTACTCATGAAAAAAAAAATCATTTATTCTTCCACCTGTAAACCTCACTGGGCCTAATGTGCCTATGACTGCAAGAATTACTGCTTCCACTCTTCCCCTGAAAGAACAAGCTTGGGAGACATGTTTTTAATCTCAGGATCCTTTTTATTCAGGCTACGACAATAACTAGTGATGGGCATTCGATCCATGGGCAGCCAATCCATAACCTGATAAGGCCTGGGGCTGAGAGTTGTGTCCACACTGAAAAAAATTATTAGCTAAGCCAATCACATTCTTTCTCTTAGAACATTAGATTAGAATCAGGGAAAGAATAAGCTAAATGGGAAGAGAAAGGGAACACACAAAGAGAGCAAGCAGGACAGTGGTCAAAACATAATAATGGCAGCACTTTTGGTAAGGCAGTTCTACTCATTGCCTTGAACCCAAGACATGAGACCTGCACCTGGTTCAGTCCTCATAGTTTTACTGATGTAAGAATTCACCTCCTTTATTGTGCAGTGAGTATGCCTACAACTGACCCCTTTCCTTTAATAGTTGAGTCCGTTTATGTGAGTTACTCTCCTCCACAACCAAGAGCAACAGCTAGGGTGCCTGGGTGGCTCAGTTGGTTAAAGCGACTGCCTTCGGCTCAGGTCATGATCCTGGAGTCCCGGGATCGAGTCCCACATCGGGCTCCCTGCTCGGCAGGGAGTCTGCTTCTCCCTCTGACCCTCTGCCCTCTCGTGCTCTCTATCTCTCTCATTCTCTCTCTCTCAAATAAATAAATAAATAAATCTTTAAAAAAAAAAAAAAAAAGAGCAACAGCTAAACAATTACTTCTATAGGAGTCCTTACAACTCCTCTTCACAATGAAGATCATGAAGGGGAATTTACACCACATCCAATGTGTTCTCAAAGATTCATTTATTCAGTCTACTAATACTTACTGAGGACCTACTGCCAGATGTTTTGATGGGATTTGTAAGTGTCCCTGGAGTTGTTCTTACTATATGTCAAGCACTGTGTTAGATACTTAGAATGTACTGATGAACAAGACAAACAATATCCTTGTCTTCATGGAGCCTTTAGCGTGGCTGGGAAGCTAAAATGCAAACAAGTCATTAAAGAATGTGCTCGGGGAGCCAACAGGAGGCTGACTTCTGGTGGGACCTGCCTACTCAGAGAGGTCCTCCCAAAAGAAGTGACATCTAAGCTGACACCTGATGGGACAAGAGGAATCTGCCAGCTAAATGGGGCTGGATGAGAAGAGAATGATAGTATTAAATGCAGAGGAAAAGACATGTCCATCAGATCAGCAAGAAATCATCACCAGTCCTCCAAAACATCTAGGAAGTGTGAAATATGTACAGAGAAAGAAACTGGATTTCAGTATGAGAGCTAAAAGGGGTGAGGATGGACCTCCCCCAAGTTTTGATGAGGCATCAGTTTCAATGGGCAGCATCATTTTTTTCTTGTATGTTCCAAAGAGGTCAGAGACTTGAGCAGAGGCTTAGGGGGTGACTGGTGTTGGGAAGGACTCAGCTACTCTGGGAGCAGAGATAAGGCACTCACGCTTCATGTCTCAACCTTCACGCTAGGGCAATTATCTTATGCTGTCCAGGGTCACTTAGACTGGAAAAAAAGCAATTCTTTATCATGACCATCATCATGATCCCAATTATCTTTACTTTGGAGGACATTTAATAGTTTACAAAGTGTCTTACATGCTTGATCTCACTTAAAATTTACAACACTGTGAGAAGCAAGAGATATTGTCCCCACTATTCACGTGAGGAAACAGGTTCTCAAAGAAAGGCAAACCTAATAGAATGAACAAGAATAATTACAAATACAGCCAAAGTCAAATATATGCCTGCAGAAGATGAAGACTCAAAGGAAAGTCAAGTTTCTCTCCACACATTCCTTAGAGACTATTATTTTTTTCTATTAACACATGACCCTTTTTTTTTCTTACCTGGATCAGGAAGAGGTATAAATCCTCTGGGGGAACAAAGAACTAAGAATAATGTCTCTACTTGAGCATGAGGGCAGGATTGCTACCCTGTTCCTACCCAGGAGACTCCCAAGTGCCAGGTGTGGCTGGGTATTAGGGTGTGGTTAGTAAGTGACTGAGGTTGATCCTATCAGGACCATCATCTACAATCTGGAGAATTCAGTTGGATACATGTAGCTCTTCTAAATATAAGCAATGTCTATAGACTATGATTTGAGAAAGATTAGGAAAAGTCTCTCCCTGCACCTCAACAAAAAAATTCCTGAGAACCAAGTGCCTGTAATTCTTTCATGAGACCTATTCCTTGAGTCTCTGCAATGTTCTTTGACATGCAGATACTCCAAGGGCAAGTCCCCGGGCGCTATGGAAAAGAAACAAACAAAACAACACAACCATGGCAGTATGGTATATAGATAGAGGGGCTCCAAGAGGTACATGCAAGGTGAATACAGATTTTCTACTTCAGGATTTTGCCAAGACCCTAACTTGCAAGAGGCTGCCATAATGTTCTAAATTACCTTCTGATGGATTTTTACTTTTTTCTTTTTCATCATCCCCAGAATCACCCAAAACATTATCATCATTATCATCATCATCATTACCATCAGCAGCAGCACCACCACCTTCATAATTTGTTGAGCACTTTTTATAGCCCAGGCACTGTGCAAAGAGGTTTACTTTCATTAAGTCATTTAATCATTATGGCAACCCTTGGAAGGAAGAACCATATCAATCCAATTTATAGATGAGAAAAACGAAGCAAATGGAGTTAAATAACTTATCCAAGTTCACCATGCTAGTGAAGAATAAAATCAGGATTCAAATCCATAAGTAACACATTTCACTTTGTTTCTGTCCTTGTGGGGCCAAACACCAACTGTCTTAATAAACTTGTAAATGCATTAAGTGATGACTCCATTACCATACTGCGGAATTGCTCTTTTATGAAAAGTGTATTTATTGATTCATATTCTAATCGCATTTGATTTTTGTCACTAATTGAGAGGCTAGAAAGTTATAATTAAATCCACATTAATGTAGCTTCGAAATTACATCAGACCCTCAATGACAGATTGCTGCTCATAATTTAAATAACTTGTATGTTAGAATTTCCTGTCTTGTTTATACTTAGGGAAAAAAAAGAGCTGTCTGACTCACGCACACAGATTTTTTTAAGAAAATAGAAAAAAAGACCATAAAATGAGATTAAATTATTGGCTTGATAATCATAGTCTTTTTCTACATATTTTAAATGAAAAAAACTAATTTTTAATTAGAACTAACTCTATCTTGGTTAATTAATAACCAACAGAAAATAAAATAAAAGACAACTGATGTGTGTTATGTTCATCTCTACATGCAAACATTCCTTGGCATTTTCAGAAAAGGTTTCAAAAATATATCTTAGTGGGTGAGATAAATATTGCAAAATAGGATAGTATCTGCCTTTTAACATTTCTTCGAGGATTAGGGATAAGGTACAGCAGGTGCCTGCCACACTGAAGGAAGCAAAAAAGTATACCATTTAAGAGAAGACAATTTGGAGTGAGAGTGCTCAAATATTGGCTTTGCCATTTCTTACAATTTTGTTCTTGATGAGTTAGTTAACATCCCTGAGCTTCATGGTGAAATGGAAATTAGTCATATAGATTTGACATGATGATGTATTGAAAGCACTAAAATACAGTCCCTCATATGAAACTTGCATGAGAAAGGTAGCTCTTCTTACTTTTCTCATTAAGGGTTTAAAATGGTGATATATTATATATCATATCATATCACATTAATTATGTTATTGCTTTATTTTGTTATTATCAATAACATGAATTTAAATGCTATTAATATCAAGTAAGCAGAATAATGTTTGTTTGAAAAACATAGTTTAGAATTTAGATTCAGGGATGAAGATTATGCAAAGCAGGTACCTTCATTTAAATAAAGTAGTACCTCTACAGCTAATATATCAGACACACTGCATCTCTGGATTAGCTGATCTCCTTTGTGAAGGCAGAATGGAAATGTGAAGTCCAGCATTGTTGCAGAAATGGTATAGCAAAATTTGAGATGGATGTCAAAGAATAAGAATCAGAGGAATCAGGCAATTTGACCTAGCAGTTACTTCTAGAGGGACAGAATCTGGACCTGCAGCATCATATTATTAGAGGACTATGCCAAATATCATTTGCAGAGTTGAAGTCCTTTGGATGCCCTTATATCTGCATCAATTCTTGTCCTGGATGATATAGATGTGTTGGGGTCTCCACATTCCATTACACATAAATTCACAGGTGTATTTCACAGCCTTATAAATAGTAGAGAGAAGAAAGAATGTGCTGAAAATTTTAAAAAGAAAAAAAAGAAGAAGAAGGCCAAAGTCCTCCTACTGTAAAGAATTGGTAGCAAAATAAGTGATCAGTGGATGCTACCAACTTAGTGTTTCACCCCCAAAGTAAGTCTAAGAAATTCAACCTCAGCCACAGCAACTTCTTCCTAGAAACATCACCAAAGGCAAGGGAAGCAAGGGCAAAAATGAACTACCGGGACTTCATCAAGATAAAAAGCTTTTGCACAGCAAAAGAAACAGTCAACAAAACCAAAAGACAACCGACAGAATGGGAGAAGATATTTGCAAATGACATATCAGATAAAGGGCTAGTATCCAAAATCTATAAAGAACTTATCAAACTCAACACCCAAAGAAAAAATAATCCAATCAAGAAATGGGCAGAAGACATGAACAGACATTTTTCCAAAGAAGACATCCAAATGGCCAACAGACACATAAAAAAGTGCTCAACATCGCTCAGCATCAGGGAAATCCAAATCAAAACCTCAATGAGATACCACCTCACACCCGTCAGAATGGCTAAAATTAACAAGTCAGGAAACGACAGATGTTGGCGGGGATGCGGAGAAAGGGGAACCCTCCTACACTGTTGGTGGGAATGCAAGCTGGTGCAACCACTCTGGAAAACAGTATGGAGGTTCCTCAAACAGTTGAAAATAGAGCTACCATACGATCCAGCAATTGCACTACTGGGTATTTACCCCAAAGATACAAATGTAGGGATCCAAAGGGGTACGTGCACCCCAATGTTTATAGCAGCAATGTCCACAATAGCCAAATTGTGGAAAGAGCCAAGATGTTCATCGACAGATGAATGGATAAAGAAGATGTGGTATATATACACAATGGAATATTATGCAGCCATAAAAAGGAATGAGATCTTGCCATTTGCAACAACGTGGATGGAACTGGAGGGTGTTATGCTGAGCGAGATAAGTCAATCAGAGAAAGACATGTATCATATGATCTCACTGATATGAGGAATTCTTAATCTCAGAAACAAACTGAGGGCTGCTGGAGTGGTGGGGGGTGGGAGGGATGGGTGGCTGGGTGATGGACATTGGGGAGGGTATGTGCTATGGTGAGCGCTGTGAATTGTACAAGACTGATGAATCACAGATCTGTACTTCTGAAACAATGCAATATATGTTAAGAAAAAGAAAAAAGAAGAAGAAGATAGCAGGAGGGGAAGAATGAAGGGGAGTAAGTCGGAGGGGGAGACGAACCATTAGAGATGATGGACTCTGAAAAACAAACTGAGGGTTCTAGAGGGGAGGGGGGTGGGGGGGTGGGTTAGCCTGGTGACGGGTATTAAAGAGGGCACATTCTGCGTGGAGCACTGGGTGTTATGCACAAACAATGAATCATGGAACACTACATCAAAAACTAATGATGTAATGTATGGTGATTAACATAACAATAAAAATTATTAAAAAAATAAAAAAATTACTCATGTGCACAACTGTGGACATATGATATCCCTATGATTCTTCCTGCATACCACAGCTTTCCTTTACCCTCTCCTCTCCCCAGTGCACCTCAAATTACACCCTTTGGAAAAAAATCAATTTTAACAATTTAGTGGTATACATTTGTTTTTCTCTATGCTCAGACAAATCTCTCTCTCTCTCTCTCACACACACACACACACACACACACAAACTATATTTCCCTTTTTCTGTTTTTCTAAAAATTTTTTTTAATTTATTTACTTGAGAGAGAGAATGTGCCCCCGTGGGCACGTGCAAGCATGAGGGGGTGGGGAAGGGCAGAGGGAGAGGAGGAGAGAGAAGCAGACTTCCCCACTGAGTGCAGAGCCCTACATGGGCTCAATCTCACAACCCTGAGATCATGACCTGAGCCAAAATCAAGAGTCTGATGCTTAACCAACTGAGTCACCCAGGCAACCCCCCTTTTTCTATTTTTACAAAAATGGTATTATGATCGATATGCTAGTTTGAAATCTGATTAAGTTGTTGATTAAAAGAATGAAAGCCATCTTTTTCCATTTAACAATTTATCAAACATTAAGAATGAAGTCCATTTTTTTTGCACTTGATAATTTTATCAAAGACAATTACATATACTGACCTCCAAGTCAATGCATATTACTCATTCTTTTTAATGGCAGTATAATATTTCACAACATGTATGAATCATACCGTAACAATTTTCCTATTAAGGGACTCACTAATGGTTTGCAGTTCTTTCCTCTACAAATGATGTTGCAGTCAATATCCCTGAACATATATCTCTATAAACACTTTTATTTCTACAGCATAAATACTGAAAAACGAAAGGATTATGGTTCAAAGACTTTAAAGAGTACCAATTTAAAGCTGCTCTCCATAGAAAAGGAGAAAGTGGAGTATTGTTAGTGCTCTGTCATGATCAATTTACACCTTTTGCTGATCACTTACTGTTTACCAAGTACTATGAAAAGCACTAGTAGGGAACATGGAGAGGAACAGAACAAATTTCCTGCTAAGAGATCACTCTCTCGTTGTCACCATCTCCTACAGAAAAGATAACTCAGAGTGTCTCCTCATACCAATGCATACATGTAATACATGTTTTCCTTCCCTCTCTCCACTTTGTTAAACTTTATCAGTAACTAACCTTCTTCTGTCTCTCTGCTCTCATTTCTCTACCTCAGCTCTTTTAAAAGGTAGATCAAATAACTTAAATGACCTTTTAAGTTTTGGGGGGTTTTTTTGGTCCCTTATTCAGGTTCTCTTCCATAAATGAAAAGCTAGTCACTGATTTGCAAGCAAAATCTCTTCCACCTTAGAACCTTAGAGGCCTAGAAGAGAGAAAAGACTATAAATATTTTAGGTGTAATAAATGTTCTGCTATTCCTCTCCATCTCCCCCTCTCCTTCTTTCCCTCTCTCCTTCCCTCCCTCTCTCCCCCGACACACACATCAAGAAAAAAACAACTATAATGCTGTGTGATAAATTTTCATGAATAAAAAGTAATGGAAGCCCAAAGAATGGGGTGAATCATTCCATTTTGGACAGAGAAAGGAGAAAGGAACAAATATGAGAGAAATCTTCAAGGATGTAATATTTAAACTGAGGTTAAAAGCCAAACACTTTTCCTAGGCTTCGGGTGTGAGTATGAAGAGAAACAGGAAGAGCTTGAAGGTAAAAAGTACTTTTGAGTTTTGGAGGGAACCTAGATAGCTTAGGGTGGTAGTCCTCCAAGTTTAAAGTGCATAGGAATTATTTAGGGAGCTTGTTTAAAATGCAGATTCCTGGGTACCCAGCTTCCCAATATTTTGAGTTGATGTCCAGAAATCTGCATTTTAAACAAATTCATCAAGGTTTACTATACTTTGAAATATGCCAGTAGAGGCTGTGCTGTGAGTACTGGCATGAAAGAATGTTGTCACAGGACTGAAAAGGATACAAATTAACGTGTCAGGTGTGACAATAAGAGATACCAGAAAATGATGTCAACTCTTTGAATTTTGTTTTGAGAGACAATGGCTTGGCAATGGAGCTATTACTTTGATCAAAAATCTCTGCTCTTCCACAAGGAATGTTTACTGGATGGCTGAATGAATGAATGTGGGCAGAATTCTGAGAAAGCCCAACTGCAAGTTTCATGGACTGCCAGCACTGCTTGCTTTGTTTAATCTGGCTGTAAGGAAAACTCTTCTAGAATGGCCATCCCAGAACAAGGTTCAAGCCTTCCAAATGCTGTCTTGACATACGCCAAATTGATATATTTGTGGTTTTTATGCAGGTCCACAAACAAGCAAATGTGATTACCCTGTGGATCCTCCATGTAAACATGCACCACCGTTGTGTAGCCAAAGCCAGACATTAGCCCTTTGAGCTAAGATCTGGGAGGACAGAGCATGCTCTTACATAATTTCCCAGCTAGTCAGTTGTAGGGCCTGTGATTAATGCTACATGACGGGCTTTGAACTTTCTGTTCAGATAGGTCTGCTTGCCCCTCAGAGCTCCTAGCAAGAGGGAATGTGCGACCTGCAGATTTCACTCTGAATAACCATCATCTAAGCCAACACTAACATTGTTCTGTGGCCCTCTGAGTGACTGCTTCTGTGCCTCATTCCTTGTCAATACGTTGCCATGCGACTGTCAGAGTGGGTGTTTTGTTTTGTTTTGTTTTGTTCTTTAAGGGGGACAAAACAGAAGAGTAACAATACTTCGGAGAGCCCAGTGGCTGAAGAGAGCTAAGGGCTCTCTCAGAAGACTGGGGGCTGGGGAGAGGTTCTGCTGGGAAAAATCATTAGTGCCCTCGAGGAGTGGCCAGGGTAGAGAAATTGTAACAGGGAAGGAAAGAGTCCTGCTCTCCCCACCAACAGCATTCGCAGCCTCACCGCGCCTCGGTGGAGCTCCCGCAGTGCAGTTGACCACAGCGCTTCCAGCATCCCATTCCCGGCGGGTGAAGAGCTGTCCCCATGCTGATCAACTTTCGAGCTTGGCCAAGTGGAGGCCCAGCCTTCATAGAGTCCCTCCTCTCCAGCCTTCACCCCCCCCCACACACACACACCCGCCCCCGCAGAAGTGCAGGTGAGGCCGAGAGCCCAGCGGCGGCTCCTCCATCTGCTGCACTCCCCACCTTCCCATCTCCCGGGGAGGTTCCCGACAGCAGCCCCTGCGAGTGTGCCAGCGGGAGGTGAGATGACACCTCGGAGCTCTTGCAAAAGCCCGTCCGCACTCCCGCCGCCAAGCGCGGTCCCTCCAGCCCGTCCCCGCCAGCCCGGAACGGCACCTTCGGAGTGGGGAGATCTCAAGCCCGGGGGCCGAACTCCGGGCCTGCGGCGGCCGCGAACCCAGGGCGCCTCTCCCGACCTCTCCTCACCTGACGGCTCGCTGCCCGGCTCCCCTCCCCGCACACAGTCCGCACTCACCAGCTCCAGGGCTCGCAGGAAGGCAAGGGGCTCCTTCAGCGCCCGGAACGTGCCCGCGGAGGCCAGCTTTGGACGGGCGAGACGAGAGAGAGAGAGAGAGAGAGAGAGAGAGAGAGAGAGAGAGAGAGAGAGAGAGAGAGAGAGAGAGAGAGAGAGAGATAGCGTGAGGAAGGGGCTGCGGCGCCTCTCCGGACCGCGGGGACCCCAGCCCCCGCCGCCCTGCCCAGGTCCGCCCTACCTGACTCACGGGGTCCATCGCTCCCCCGCGCGCGGTCTTCTCCCTTTCGGATGAAGTTCGGAGGGCACCGCCGCGTCGTCCTCGGGGCCAGAAGCCCCGCTTCGGGAAGCGCCGGAGGGGCGAGGCTCGGGGCGGGCAGCCGCCGGCGGGGGCCCGGGGAGAGCGGGGCCCGCGCGGGCTGGCAAACGCTCGGACGGCCGTGCGCTCCGCGATTCCTGCGCTCCCGGGCGGCGCGCGGAGGCAGCCGGGCGGCGGGGAGGGGGCGGGGAGGGGGAGAGGCGGCAGGAGGGGGAGCACCCGGGGAGGGCTGTCATTGGCCAGCTGCAGCCGGGAGGGGAGGGCCGGGGACGGGCGAGGCCGAGCGCGGACTCCGGGCACCCTCGGCCGCGCGCGCCCGTGCCCTCGGGCTCGGGGGAAACTTCGGGGCTGGAGGGCGGGGAAAGCCGGCTGGTTCCGTCGGTAGCGCAGTTCCCTGACTGAAGAAGGGGTTGCAGGTAAGAGAAGGGCACCCACCCCTTACCTGGGGACGTGTGTGAGGTCCCGTGACTTCTGAACACCAGAGCAAGCCTGTTGACTCCTTGGTTCCCACACGGCTTCAGGGACCCCCTCGGCTCGGCCAGGCAGCGCCAGGTGCGGGGGTGCATCGGAGAACCGGGTAACGCGGCGCCTTCCGCTGCCCTTGGAGAGAGGATCGGGACCGCCGGGCGCGGCTAGAGGGGAGGGAGGAAAACAGGGTCATCTTGAATATGGGCCGGTGCGCCGGGCGCGTAATTCTCGGGGTCATTGTGTGAGGTCAGGAGCAAGTTATCATGCCCACGTTAAAGGTAAAAAAGAGACTTACAAAGGCTGATTTAACCAAGGTATAACTCACAGCTCATGAGAGGTCAAACGGATTGAAATTCAAGTTCCTCTATAACTCATGCTTTTCCACTGAGATCCTTTGCCGAAGAAATAACCCCCAGATGAAGCTCCCCGAATTCATTATAAATAGTACTTAGCGCTCGCCTCCCAACTCATACTTTTTTTCCCCTTCCCTCGGTCCGCTAACCTTGCCGAAAATAATAGATAACAACAACAAAACAACTGAGTTCCTTCTGTGAGTCAGAAATTATGCTAAGGGCTTTATACACATTACTTCACATATTCACAAAAACCCCATGGGTTAGGATACCATTATTCTCATTTTAGAGATGAGGAAATTGAGGGTCATGGAAGGGAAGTGGTCTCCTCTAGTTTAAACAGCTAACAGAGAATGAAGCCAGAGCTGAATTCAAAGAGTCAGAAAAAAGAGCAGAGGAAGAATGCTTGCTTAGCCACTAAATTGTCTTGCTGATATGCCCCCTTCCTTCTCACTCGCTTTGGACAGGATTCCACATATGAAGTGGTCTCCCAGCAACACAGATACCCCATCTGTTTACTACAAAGATTTGCCAAAAAGGGTTGGAGTTTGTGTGTGGCGGGGGGTGGGGGTGACTAATATTTAAGAGCAGGGGATGAAGATGGAAATGAAGAGTTAGGAGACTGCTGAGGGGAGACAGCAGGCCAAACATGGGTAAGAAAGAGCACATCCAGAGTGTATGTCCCACCCCCCAGCCCCCATGGATTTTCTTAGAGAAAACTAGAAATTTAGTAAGAACTCCAAAGGGCTAGTTGCACCATCTGCAGTCAGCCAGTTTTGTTCCTACTGCTCTTCCTACATGCAGATAGTCTAAAACAATTGGAAACAGTTGTTTCAAAAATAAGCTATTATGCAACTTAACAAAGGGAGGGGAAGGGAATTAAGTTATCAAGTACTTAGTGTGTGCTCTACAATTTATATATATTATCTTACCTGGGAAGTTACTTAGCCTCTTCAAGACCTCAGTTGTTGTTTTTTTTGTTTTTTGTTTTGTTTGTTTGTTTGTTTTAGTCTGTAAAAGGAGCCAACAATATCTACCTTGGCTGTTTGTTGTGAGGACTCAATGAGATTTTGTAGATAACATATCTAAGGCAGTCTGGCACGTCATAATCTCAAAACATGTAGTAGTTACATTTCTCAATGCCCACACTTCTGAAAAAGCAAAGATGAAAGCTCAGAGGTCCTCCGCGGAGCTGTGGCCTTTGTAGTGCTGTCTTGCCACTCTGCAGTATCCCTCCATATCCTTGCCTTTTTGAACTCAGCAGTTGCCATTTTATTTGCTTTGGCCAGTGAAAAGTGGGTAGAGGTGATGTGTGCATTCTGGGCAGGAGTTTTAAGAACCTCTTAGTGATTTGCCATCTTGTTGATTTTCTTATACCACGATGAATACAATGTATGACACAAAGGCCCTTCAATGAAGGGCAGAGCATGGCAACTGGACTTTATGAACATGGAGCTGAGCAAAAAATGCATTTTGGGTTGCGAGTAATGGAGATTTTTAAGTCTTTTTGTTACTACAACACAACATAAAAGTTGATTCGTAAAAAAGTTCACACTGGGGAGCCTGGGTGTCTCAGTCAGTTAAGCGTCTGCCTTGGGCTCAGGTCATGATCCCAGGGTCCTGGGATGGAGCCCCAGGGCTCCCTGCTCCTCGGGGAGTCTGTTTCTCCCTC
Source organism: Zalophus californianus (assembly GCF_009762305.2). Taxonomy (NCBI): domain Eukaryota; kingdom Metazoa; phylum Chordata; class Mammalia; order Carnivora; family Otariidae; genus Zalophus; species Zalophus californianus. Next base: position 30,960,557 of record NC_045595.1, on the reverse strand, counting down.
TCCCTCTGCCCCTTCACCCACTTGTGCTCTCTCTCTCTCTCAAATAAATAAATAAAATCTAAAAACCCAAAACACAAAAAACAGCCATGATTCCCCCGAACCTGTATGACCTCATTGTCCTTGTACCCTTGCTCTTTCCATCCTAGTCAACTACTTTATGGCTATAACATCTCCTGCTTATGTTTCATAATGATGTTAATTATCATAATAGCTTATATCAATTCAGTTCTTACTGCATGCGAGGTGTTGTGCTACATGTTTTAAATACATCATTTTAACATGACCACAATCCCCTCTTTTATGGATAGCACCTCCATGCCTAGAAAGGCTAGGTAACTTGTCCAAGGTTGTTTAAACATAAATATTAAACATCTAAACATATCTCTTTAGACAGAGAGAATGATTTATTTAAAATATTGCCCGCCAGCATTTCATTTGAGCTGAGAACTTGGCACAGTTGAAGTGTGAGCCAATTCCCCCTAGGTCTTTCTTCACACTCAACATTTCTCCTCCTTTAATACGGTGGCAGATTTTTCCAGTCCTCCAAACATCATGTGAAGGAAGCCAGAATTGTGGCAAATGGCAAATGTGTCATAGCTTAGGCAACAATTGCACATTGTCACAGGATGCTTTTCACATTCCAGAAATGTATGAGCTTCCAACAGCTGCATCACCAAAATAACCCAGAGTTCCATATCACATTTGCAATGTTAAATATTTTGTAGACATTGGGGTTAGAACCTCTATCTTCAGGCTTGTAAATAACATTGGGTTCCCTAAAGAACTAGGTTGGGAGAGGTAGGAGGGAAGGGCTTAAACACTGCCACAGTATTACTCTCACTGGCTTAGGGTGATGCCTTCTCTTTTGCCACAAAATGGCAAAAGATAACTTCTTTCTTACTCTAACAGAGTATCACATTGGCACTCAACAATCATGTTAACTAGGGTGGGGCATAGGGGATCCATTTTAGTGGCCTATGTTAATTATATATATCAGTTTCTAAATTCTTCTTTTGTTTTTGACCAGAGACTTGTCGTTACGAAGACTTCCTTTGACCTGTTAAGGCAATTCACTCATTTACTGCCGTGGTTCTCAACAAAGGGTGATTTGGGCCCTTCCCTCCCCCAGGAAGCACTTGGCATTGTTTGGAGACATTTTAAGTTGTCACAACTGGGTGGGGGGAGGAGTAGAAAGATGCTGCTGGTGTCTAGAGAGTAGAGGCCAAGGGTACTGCTCAACATCCTACAGTACAGGAGAAAGCCGCACTCAACAAAGATTTATCCAGAAAATGCCAATAGTGCTAAGGTTGAGAAACCTTGACTTGCTCATTCAACAAGTAAGGACTGCATGCCTATTTTGGGTGAGTACTGTTCTGGGTGCTGTAAAGAGCTTGACAAAATCCTGCCTTCACAGAGCTTACACTGTAGTGGGATATACCATAAATCTAATATGTTCAAGGTCAATATTGGGTAAAACAAGCAAATAAACAAGATGCAAGTTATAAAAACAACCATTTTGAATCTCAAAGGAGATCAAAATTATAAAAACTAAAGTACGAAACTGCCATAGATGAACTTGCATTATTCAGGCAAATTAAATCTTGCTCTCACGGAATAACATACTTGGATTTCATCCTCCTATGTCTCTTCTGGCAAAGAGGAGAAAGTAATTTAAAATTTTATCCATAGCAACTTAATGCAGGAGGAAATACTATGTTATGATATTTAAAATACTGGAAATAAGTCATTTAAAATGTTATATATTTAACTCTCTGCTTATGCTGCTAACCTGAACTTTCCAAATCTTTCCTTGACTAGTGAGTACAAAAGCAAAGGCCAATAGCATGTCTGTGTAATTGTTTGTTTGTATATTTGGCTTGCATGGGGCCACTGGTACACAACTAGGAGTTAGTGTGGAACTATTTTCAAGAATTCTTATTTTACAATAAATGACAGCATTATCTGTCAACCCAAAGATAAAATAAAGCCATCTTTACTTACTTATGTTTCAGTCTTAAATGGCTGCAATGCAATATACAAGGATGCATGCATGTTCACTTGGTTTAAAACTTTATCACAAAATAACATTTCATAGGCTTCTATGGAATCGTAGCATTCAAATAGGATCATTCTTAATAATCATAACTCATATAAAAATTCAAATGAGGATAGCCAATGTGAACTCACATCACAAGATGCTTTCACTGTTTCTATTTGCATCTTTGTTTTAAACAAAAGTTGTCTGTGTAAATATAGCCACGCTTGAATACATGCAAATTTAGAGGACCAAAATGCATGTCAAAGGATTCACCATTGACCTCAGGGAATAAAAGTTGTAACAGTAATCATAATAATGACTCCCAGTATTAAGTAGATGCTGGATAGAATGCTAAGTGCCCTTATTGGCATAACTCAATATCATCATCAACTTCATAAGTATGTATCACTGTTCCTTGCCTTGTGTAGACAAGAAAACACAGTCTCAAAGAAATTAAAAATCTCAGCTAAGCTTTTATAGATAGTAAACAGCAGAGTCATGATTTTTCTCCTACCCTTATAACTTTCCAAGAAAAAGATTTTATGCAGTTTCCATTGCAAATTTGAAAATGTCACAAGCTTTAGGCAAAAATATTTTTCTTACTGAAACATAAACAAAATGTCTCCAGAGAAATAAAGATGGGCACCATTGTCTACTCCTAGTACCACTTCTACAACTATTACTCCATGAACATTATTAGAAGAAACTCCTCCCCTTCTCAAAGGCTCAATCATTCCAATTATTTTTGTCTTTCATCATTAGCTGTGTTTTCTAAAATGCTCATCGTTCTTGATGTTTTCCTTGGATCACTCCCATGTTTTCACAGACTCATGGATCACAACAGTTTTCCATTAATCTTATATCACCCATTGCAATTTTTGAATCAGGTAAATAAAGCCCAAAGAATGGATATATCTTGCCTGAATTCTTCCTGCCTGAAAAAAAGTCTAGCATAAGAGAGGATGACACAAATTCTGGAATCAGATTAACTGAGTTCATCATATCCTAGCTCTATCCCTCCCTCATTGTGTGACCTTGAGCAAAGCACTTAAACTCTTGTCACTCGGTTTCCTTTAAACTTCATCACAAAATAACATTTCATAGGCTTCTATGGAATCATAGCATTCCAAAATGGGGATGATAACTGGACCGTTCACATCACTTTGTAAGAAGGAATATATGAGTTAACACAGGTAAAGGACCCAGAAGAATATCTAGCATTAGAGAATCTAATACAGAAAGCTGTTAAAAGGCCAAGAAACAAGACCTACACCAATGGTAGGGATATGGCCTTATGATGTTAGCATCCCAAGTCCTATAGCATGACTTACCATAAACAATTAAAATCATTTATTTTCTTCTATCTCCTTTTTTTCTTTTCAAAATTCTCATTTCTTTTTCCTCTGAATGTTTCTTTCTTTTTTTTTTTTTCCTTTCTCCTTAAACTCCAAGCTTGTCAGTTGATCTTGGGAATTTTCCTCAGAGGTTGGTAAGAATATTGGGTTATCCATAACATTCGTTTTGGGAGGCTTCCTGATATACATATATTTTCCAAGGACATACAATTCAACATAAAAGTTTTTTTTTTATTTCTCTGATGTTTGTAAGTGAAGCTTTGACAGGGATTGTTACAATTTTCTTAAAAATAGTTTTACTTGGGAATATTTGCAATCTCTAATAATTTTATTCTTGTTTTAGGGAATAGTTATATAATAAAAAACCCTTAGATGATGAAGACAGGAAAGATCAGATGGATTCTTTCATATATTTGATAGAAGTATGTAATCCAAATTATACTGCATGCTTTTCATTTTGGTAAATTCTCCAGATGGTCTTTAGACCTTATACTTCAAAATGACAAAATGGCTTTTGCATCTACTCTAAATGAGCCCAAAGAAAACCTCACCCTATTCAACAATTATAAGAACACATTTACTTATTCTTTACTAGTTTAAACCTTTAAGTAAAAAACAAACTTAAATTAATTCAAATGTGAGACATTAGAAAATTGACTCCTTTTCACTTTATGGTCATATTCTCTGCCGGCCAAGGTTCCTTCACACAGCTTGACAAGTGTGTGTGAGGACACTACTGGATCCACTCACAGAGAAGCACAAATGCAATACCTAAAATTAGGTTTTTACTAAATTATATTGCACTGCTTCATGAATAATATCCAGAAGAAAGGTACAATTCTTTGGCAGAAATAGAAGACAAATTAGAATACTCCCCCAAAAAAAGTCACTAAAAGAGAAGAAGGGAAGGAAAGAGAAACAGAGGTAGAGAAAGACAACAGAAAATGAAAGAATCCTTTCTCCAAATCGTGGTCAGCAGATATCATCAACAGCTTCATTGTAAGCTACTACTATTGAGAATTTGCTATGTTCCAGGCATTGTGATGAACTCCTTATACCACTACAAATTAGTTATTATTATCCAGATTTTGAATATAATGGAACTGAATCATGGACAAGTAATGACTTGCGCAGGTTCATACAGCTAAATGGAAGTTAAGCCATTTGAAGCCAATAATTCTTCAGAGTTTGAACTAATTTTATACATCCTAATTATCCAAAATATAAAACCTACCTACCTCAGATCACAACTGGAAATTGGAGGTATTGATAGACTTTTATTTAGTCACCAAACCCAACTACCTACTTAAACATTAGGGACTGGTCATTCACATTCTCATCTTTCTTTTCTTCTTTTTCTTTTTTTTTTAACTGTGGTAAGAACACATGTGGATATCCAATTTTCCCAATACATTTGCTGAAGAAACTGTCCCTTTCCCATCGGGTATTTTTGGTAATCCGTCAAAGATCAGTTAAATATATGCCTGGGTTTATTTCTGGACTTTCTATTGTGTTCCATTGATCTATGTCTGTCTTTATGCCAGTACAAACTATTTTAATTATTGTAACTTTATATTTTGAAATCAGGAAGTGTGATGCCTTCAGCTTTGTTCTTTCTCAGGATTGTTTTGGCTATTCAAGGTCTTTGTCTTTCCATTTGAATGTTAGGATTGTTACTATTTCTGTGAAAAATGCTATTGGGATTTTGATAGGGATTGCATTGATTGTAGATTGCTGTGGGTGCTATGAATATTTTTAACATTATTAAATATTCCAATCCATAAATACACATCTTTCCATTTATTCCTATCTTCTTTAATTTCTTTCAGTGTTTCATAGTTTTCAATGTAAAAGTCTTTTACCTTTTTGGTTAAGTTTATTCCCAAGTATTCCACACTCTCAATCCTTATATGTCCTTTTAGTTTCAGTTTTACTACTAATGATTTTTGCAGTATCACTTATTCTTAACAAAAGCACTTTTCCCATTTATTTTCAAGATTTCTAAAGGATTATTTTAGAAGATTTCTTGTTTACCTTACTGTTATAGGTTGTTAAATACTAATGAGGTGATAAGAACATGTTTGTTTATGGGTTAGCCTGGTGGTGGGTATTAAAGAGGGCACATATTGCATGGAGCACTGGGTGTTATACGCAAACAATGAATCATGGAACACTACATCAAAAACTAATAATGTAATGTATGGTGATTAACATAACATAATAAAATAAAATACAAAAAAAAAACCCTAATGATGTAATGTATGGTGACTAACATAACATAATAAAATAATATTAAAAAAAATTAATCAAGCTATTAAGCCATGAAAATACATGGGGAAAACTTAAGTGCATATTAAACATTGGAAGTCAGCTTAGAAAGGCAGCACACTGTATGATTCCAGCTGTATGACCTTCTGGAAAAGGCAAAGCTATGGAGACAGTAAAAACATCAGTGGTTGCCAGAGGTTATGGTGGAGGGAGGGACGAATATGTGGCACACAGAGAATTTTTAAGGCAATGAAAATACTCTATGATATCATAATGATAGATACGTGCCATTATACATTTGTCCAAACCTATATTATATACAGTACCAAGAATGACTGTGATGTAAACTATGCATTCTGGATGATTACAGTGTGTCAGTGTAATGTCATCAATTGTAAAAATTGTACCACTCAGGTGGAAGAAGTTGATAATATAGGTAGGCTATACTTGTGTGGAAGTAGGCAGTATATAGGAAATCTTTGTGCCTTCTGCCCAATTTTGCTGTGAACCTAAAGTTGCCCTGGAAAGAATAGTCTTAATTTTTTTAAAGGATAGCTCTAGCAACACTAGGTTGGCATCCTGAAGTTAAAAAAAAAAGTCCATCATTACTTAGTATTATTATTTTCCTAGTCAGGGACCCATCATGCTCAATGATAGAATAAGAAATAGGGCATGTTTATGACACTCTGTGAGTAGTGAAATGAATGTTGGATTACTTTTTCCTTAGCATGATCTATAAAGTAAGAGAAATGTAATTTTTTTCTGCATGATTTTCTTTCTTTTTTTTTTTAAGATTTTATTTATTTATTCATGAGAGACAGAGAGAGAGAGAGAGAGGCAGAGGGAGAAGCAGGCCCCCAAGGAGCAGGGAGCCTGATGCGGGACTCGATCCCAGGACCCTGGGACCATGACCTGAGCCAAAGGCAGATGCTTAACCATCTGAGCCACCCAGGCGCCCTGCATGGCTTTATTTCTATATAAAGATTAAAGGTAACCTTTTTTTTTTGTTGTTTAATGTATATGTCATGTGTGTTTGTGTTCATGGGAGTTTACGAAGAGAAAATATAAGCACATTAACACTCTGGTATCCTTTCTTCTCTTTATTTTACAAATATTTATGAGTAATACACATAAAATTTCAGTAATACAGAAATATGTAAGGTAGAAGTTTTCTCTTTCCTACCTCCTACTTCCATTGCCCAGGAGAATATATAGTTTTCTGTGTAGAAATATATGTATGTGAATGTATGCATATGCGTAAATATATGTCTATATTTCAAATATATAATGTACCTGTTATATCTATTTCAAGTAGCACATTTTTGCTATTGTTAATAGAAATGAGTTAATACCATTTATATTACGATATGACCTACTTTTTTCACTTTACATTTTATCAGGGTTACTTTTCCTTGTCTTTACATATCAGTTTACTTCCTTTTTTTCTTCTGGCCAGGTGGAATCCATATGTGATGGCAAGAACAGTAGCAGCCACCTTGGAGTCAAAGATGGATGTCATGTCTGGACGATGATAGCATCAACTTATCTTTGATCTGTTACAAGGTAGTACGTTGTTCATACCATTATGTTTTGGAGTTTGTTAGATTGCCTAAACTGTACACTAATAAAATGTCTCTCATTGCTCCGTTCAAATGGCATCTACTCTGGGAAGTCTTCCAGATTTTCACCTCCTCTAGTTATATGCTAATCAGAACTGGTCACTCTTATCACAGTGCTCTTTGTACTTTTGAAAATGTTTCTTTCAGCTTATAATCCTCTGGTTTTATTATACTTCTTTTAATGTAATGTTTGATGTTAACATAGAAGCCCTACTTTATATTTCGGATTAAGTTAGATACCCTTGTCACATGCTTTCAAAACACCCTCTACTTCTTTGTAACAGTTATGATCAAATTTACCTTTTCACTGTTTACCTTCCCACCATATTATGTAAGCTCCATATGGTCAGAATCTTGGCTGCCTTTCTGGTAACTGTATCTACAACTTCCACAGGAAATTTGTCACATTATAGGCTCACAGCAAATGTTTGTTGGATAAATAAATGATCTCCCTAAAGGTAGGAAATATGCTTACTCATATTTGTAGCCCATTCGTTGCTAAACTCAGTGTCTGGCACCTCTTTGGTGGCCCATAAATGTAGACTGCAACAAACTGGGTTTGAAGGGGATGTTATTAGAAAAAAGATGGGATGGGCTTAAAATTACCAGTTCTGCAAAGGGCAGTAGATGGGTATTTTTGGTGAAGATCCTTACAAAAGGCTATCTACCAGTGTTTCCACAAGCAAATACTTTAAAATTCCTTTATATCTGGGAAATGATCATTGGAAATAACAATAGAAAAAAAAAAAAGAACCAGACAGGAATGGCTGTTACATAAATTCTGAGAGGAGCCTTCCATATCGTAAAAGCAGTTGTGTGACTATTCATTTCAACTTGAAACCTCACACACATCTTTCTGTGGTCAGGCATTTGTGAGAAAATTCATCATTAGTTGATTTCCTTTTACATAAGCAAATCATACCCTTATATTATTGGGAAAATAGAATTTATGCTTATAATTGGGGAAATAGATAAATGGTATACTTAAATAGGGCTTCTCAGTCATTTATTATTAAAATTATTTGAAAAATGTTTTCACTAATACTTTATATTAGTAAAATTACATAGAAATTGAAAGAAATTTCTATGGTTGATATGCTAAGTGAAGTAAGTCAGACAAAGACAAATACCACATGACTTCACTTATTTGTGGAATCTAAAGAAATCAGATAAAAATACCCAGACTTTAGGGGTGCCTGGGTGGCTCAGTTGGTTAAGCGGCTGCCTTCGGCTCAGGTCATGATCCCAGGGTCCTGGGATCGAGCCCCGCATTGGGCCCCCTGCTCGGCGGGAGGCCTGATTCTCCCTCTCCCACTCTCCCTGCCTGTGTTCCTGCTCTCGCTGTCTCTCTCTCTGTGTCAAATAAATAAATAAAATCTTAAAAAAACATACCCAGACTTTAAAATACAGAGAACAAAATGGTGATTGCCAGAGGGGTGGGGGTGCAAAATAAAGGGGATTAAGAGGTACAAACTTCCAGTTATGGAATAAATAAGCCACAAAGATGAAAAGTATAGCATAGGGAATATAGTCAATAATACTGTAATAACATTATATGGTGGCAGATGGTGAAAACATTTAAAAAAACCAAGAAATTTCTAGGTTGACATTGACACAGTGAAGAAACTTCAAAAAGTAGCATTTTGGGCACATTTACTTTGAGTGCAAAACAGTTCCATTCAACTCCCCCATTTGAAAACAGGTTTAATACTAAGTTCTCTAAATTTTCAAAATATTCCATATTTTCCACATTTTTATAGAAACAGAAATGATCACAAATACATGTGTTGTATGTATCAAGAATAGATTGATAAATTGATAAGTAGTCCACAACATGAAATGGGAATTTCCTCCATATCACCCAGGCCTCTCCTTTTACTGTCTGGATATCATGCTGTGGTTGATTGGTATCTTCTTTCAAAAGACTCTTTGGAGACTTTCTCCCCTCACTTATGACATGGTATATAGAATCATGAATTAAATTCTATGCTTATTTTATTTGCTTGTTTACATGAAGAATGATTATTCCATGGTATGAAATAATGAATATTCAAGTGATGGGAAATCTGAATTTGTGAAACCATTTCTGGAGGTATTAACTCTTTTAGAATATTTTCACTGAAATGGATGATACTGAACAAATTGCCTCTCTTTTTTTGGTCTCCCATGATTCCTTTAAATTTATTCAGTTGCAGGAGAGTTCCCCTAGGCCCTTGAAACAAACCTCAGACATGATTTTGAATTGCTTTCTCAATACAAAGTTATAGGTTATTTTCAATTTTCTTGATTCTGAAATTTGTAATTCCCAGTCTCTTATAATAATCAAAGTAGCAAAACTGAGTAAAGTTAAATCTTTCCCTATGCCCAAACCGACATGGTGGAGGATGGTGTGGTTTGCTTCTTCTTTATTTCTTTGCTCCTCCTTTCTCCCTTGCTAACAGCTTTCTGACAGAAATGAAGAGGGGTCAGTAGAACAGGAAAGCTCCTAGTTGACACTGTTGTAAATTGGCTTCATTCCTTCTCAGCCTAGAAGATTCTCTCTTTTTTTAGAAAGACACTCCCAATCCCTACTGTTAGGGATCACTCGCCTGGCCCTCGACCTCAGGTGTGTGCCCCTGCCTCAGCTGGTCATGCTATCCTTCTGCAGCTTCTTAGAACATGGCAGACCCTTCAGGCTAAGAGGGTCCTGTGAGTGCTCCCTTACATGTGGCTCATGGGTGATCCACAGGAAAAACTTCTGAATCCTTTTCCCCAATAAACATTGAGAGAGCAGCTCACCCAGAGTTTCCACCATTGACTGTAACTTCCCTACCATTAGTAAACCCAGTATATTTCTCAGAAAGTAGCCAAACATCAGCTCACTTTTTGCAACTGCTGGGTACACACATTGAGCTCCATGTTCATGTCTGTGGATTTTTAATGAGCTCAGTGCACATGCACCATGACTAAATATTCTTTCTTTCTTTTCTTTTCTTTTTTTTTTTTTTTAGCAGATATGGTGACTTCAATCTGAGTTGCCAGAAAATGTAAATGAATCTTCTTCTGGTCCTCAGTTTCTACATGTGTAGAGTAGACTTTCTCAAGGATCTCCAAGGGCCTCTGTCCTTATATTAGTTATCTGTTTCTGTGTGGCCAAATTACCTCAAAACTTAGCACCTGAACACATCAGACATTTATTGTCTTGCTTCTGTGGGTCAGAAATCCATGTGTGGCTTAGTTGGGTACCTCTGGCTCACGGTCACATGGAGTTGCAATCAAGCGGGTTGCTGAGGATGCAATCTCATCTGAAGGTCAGACTGCTCCCCTTCCAAGCTCACTCAGGTGGTTGCTGGCAGCATTCATTCTTCAAGCAGGCTGATACACTGAGGGCCCAGCACCTTGTGGACTGTTGCCACATGGTACCTCCCCAGAGGGCTGCTCACAGTACAGCAGCTTGCTTCTTCCTGCATGAGTTATCAAGACTGTAGCCACCACCATCCAGAACATCCTATTCCACTTCACTGAGCACCACAACCTGAAGGTAGCTCAGCTGCACCTGAGCTGTGAGCACCAGTTCTGCTACCCACGCAACTTCTCAGCTCATTTCACGCACCCAGCCACACGGCCACCACACGTGCTAGCCAGCCACCTGCACTTTGACCATGGGGAGCTCAAGCACCTCATGCTGCCCGGCACTGTCTATTTCACCATCCATGAGCTGGCCGCCATGTTCAATATTATTTCTTGAAGCAAATGAAACATCTCATTCATCAGTAACTGTTTATTGAATGTCTGCTTAACACAAATACTGTGATAGGGATTGGGGTTACAATAGTGAAAATAGCAGGCATGTTCCCAGCCCACGTGGAATGTGGCAGTTTAGTGATCAAATACTTTGTTCTTCTCCAATTGCTGGTTTATTGAACATTGTGGAAGCAAAGATATTTATTACTGACTAGACAATACTAATAGTCCTTACCCTCATTCTTTAGATTGAAAAAGAAAGGGAATTTTGTTTTGTTTTGTTTTAAACAGAAAGCCCAAATTTCGGTTAAAGAATGTCATTGGAAACCAATCTGCCACTCTACAGTGTATACTTAAAAATGCATTTAAATTTTATCTATGAGTTTGAATAGCTCCTGTGTCTTCCTTGTAGGAAGATGTCTGTTGGGTCAATAAGCCCGTGATGTGCCTTGCACTCTACTGAATTTTAGACATTTCTCTATTTTCTGTTAGAGAGCAAAGGCTTTTCTTATGGGGCAGAAGTGAGTTTCATGTTGAATGTCTAAGTACCACTTACATTTACATTACAGAAAAAAAATACTAGACTCTAGCATTCAGTTCTGGAGACACAATAAAAAAATACACATACTCCTGCTATGTGCTGATAGGAGTTGTTTTGGCTTTTAATAAAATTACTTTTTACTTAGAGCAATTTTCCCTTTTAAAAGCTCAGTTTCACTGCATGCTTAATGGACATGTGCATCTCTGTCTGGAATAATTTTTTCAAAAATGCTTAAGTCAGGAGTGGACTTTTCTCATGTATTATTATTTTGCTTAAATTCAAACATCATACTGGTCACATATCTGCTAATCTTTCCTTATATCTTGCACAGATTACTGAGCTCCTTCACCTTTTAATCTGTTCACTATCAGATAAAATCCCTACCCATATTTTTTTCAATTTATGGAACCCCTGGGTCTTTTATCCTCAAGCAGCAATTCCAGGCTATAAATTATGAAGGACGTGGAGTTTTATATGCACTGATCACAAGTAGAGACAGAACAGCAGAATCACTGAGAGTTTGTCTTTGAAGACCAAAACATAACATGTAAAAGCTGTGTGCCTTTGGGCAAATTACTTAATATTTGTTTCAGTTGACTTGCCTGTAAGATTAGGATGTATTAATACAAATTATACCTCTTTGGTTGTTTGAAGATGTGGCAGTTTTGAAACATGACCCCCAAATTCTTTGACACTGTTCTAATCAAAGAGTGAAGCCAATGTCCCCTCCTATTTAATTTGGGCTTTAGGGCTACTTCATCAATGGAATATATTTTGTCAGGTTCTGGACCCTTAAGAAACTAGCAGCTTCCACTCACTATCTCTTGGGATTCTTGCTCTAGGAACCCAACCACCCAGCCATGTGAGAAGTCCTAGAAGCTTATGGACAGACTCACATGGAGAAGAGTAGGAAACTCCTTGCCCATGAAGTTTGGGGAACACAATTCAGCCCATAACATCTATGATGCTTCTAAATATCCTACAATGCAAAGGACCGCCTTCTCCTCACCAGACATACACAGAGTAAGGGAATACCTGGCTCAAAATTTGAACAAGGGCAAGACTGTGGTCTAGAGCCCTGGTTTAGCACCTAACAGGGGCTCAATAAATTTTTACTGAATAATGAATGTGTGACTAAAAATGTATAACTGAAACAAAGTTTGATAAAATAATACTTAACCCTGACTCTGATATATGATACACTCTGATATTTTCTTTTCTATATTTGTAATATTGGTTACAACCACTAAATTGGTTTTTAAAATTGTGTAGTTCCATATTTAAAAATGATATATAGAATGCTACCACTATGAGTCATCAGACTGAATTTTAGAGAGGCTAAAATTCATTCATTAAATTATTATTTTAGGGGCGCCTGGGTGGCTCAGTCATTAAGCGTCTGCCTTTGGCTCAGGTCGTGATCCTAGGGTCCTGGGATCGAGCCCCATGTCGGACTCCCTGCTCTGCGGGAAGCCTGCTTCTCCCTCTCCTTCCCCCCGCTTCTGTTCCCTCTCTCACTGTGTCTCTCTCTGTCAAATAAATAAATAAAATCTTAAAAAAAAATTATTATTTTAAAGCAGACTGGTAGAAAGGCAATGCAATTGTTCAAATGACACTGCAGTTTTTAAGGCAATGAAGAGTTTCTTTTGGGGGATAGATGTCCTTTCCTCCAGAGTTTGTAGAATAAATCATGTTATTCTATCATTACCCCACTTGTTTTTTAACTGTAAATTTATTGTCTCATTGAACAACTGCCTTATTCACCATACTTGACTCTAAATGGCCGTTAGCTGCTATTAAAATTTAAATCCACCCTCAAATGATGATTACTTGTCACCTGTTAGAACATTCAAAAAAATATGCTATCAATTCTAAAAGCAATTCCCAAAAATGGCTTACTAAATATTTTTAGTGACTTAGAATAACTGCAAGATGACTTTGAAAGCAGCCATCTTATCTGTGTATTTAAGTTCTGGTGATATGTTCAGTGTCTATTTACCTACATGTATGAGCATATGAAAATGTATGACTTTGTCCAGTTCTTCAAGTCATATGTCTTTGTTCCGATTATCAACACATTTTTAGAAAAATTTTCTGTACCTTTGTGGTGAAAAAAATTGAATGTTCACTTTTACAGAAATGATGGAGAGTTGTTTTCCTTAAAGGCACATTGCAACACCCTTTGTCACTGAAAAAGAAAACCAAATGAGTTCTCTTTGTCAGCTTTATGCTACACTCAAAAGATATTTAAGACCCATGTTTTCATTTTTTATTCTGAAGTTATTGAAATAAATGCTACATAAATGGAATTCTAATTCAATGTAATGGATCACAAAACATGGCGTAACAATGAAAAGGATATTTTATTATGCATTATAAATATGTTTTATAACAGTAATATATGCTCTTGGTTTAAAAAAAATCTTTATAAAATGTTATAAAATGAAAAATCTCGGTCTCTAGAGGAAATCAGTTAATCATTTCTTCCATATCCTTGAAACATTTAGATTTTTATGCAAATGGATTCATACTATTCAAATTGTTTTTTCCCTTGCCTTTTTTAATTTAAAATTTATCTTGCAGATCTTTCACATCGGAGCATATTTACTTGCCTCATTATTTTTGATACGTATTACTCCATGGTATGTGAAGTGAGAGACTATCTCATTCCAGTAACTCAGGTAAGGAAGACATTCAATTATCTTTATTTCTCTTAAACTTAATTTTATCTCAGGATTCAATTCCTTTGGGTGGCCAAAACGTAATCTCTGCCAGTTTAAGGTTTTCCTGCATGGCGTTTACCTGAGTTCCATGAAACTTTTGTAGAGCCGAGGTTCTGGGGCATGGGGTGACATCTTTTTTGCTGTTGTCTTTCTGCGCTGACAGATGCTGAGATGTGTACTGTCCCATCTGATCCTCAAGCACTACACCATGTATATCTCTGATAATCATCCCTGACTCCTACTCCATTTCCCTTAGATCCTTTGGATCTCCCTGATGTGTCCCCATCGCTCTCAGACACGGGATTACTGAGCCACGATGGCATTTGGAAGCTATTCCTATTCTATTCTCACAGCACTATGTCAGGATCCTGTCAAAATTGGTCATGGGAGTGGTCGTGGGGATTCTAGTCATATGCAGGCATCTTCCTAAGAAGCAAGTTTTCTTTTCTCTTAGACTCAGCAAAATGATCCGTAGCTTTTGTTACTTCCCATCCCTGAATTCAGCCTTAAATGGAAGGTTCTTTTCTAGTACACATATATGCTCTCCTTGTAACTCCTTCCCTTCCCCCAACCCAGGAACTTTTTATCTAGGGGGGCACATAGGTAAGTTTCTCTTAGTTCACAAGCTTCTAAATATCAGGGTCTAGGCTTTTGAAACTCAAAAGCCAAACGTCCTCTGTGTATTTGTTATTTGCATTCTGCTGTGCCACTTGTCCTCTGAAGCAAGGCATCCAATACAACAGGTGGAAAAGATATTCAATCAACCCCCCCCAAAAAACAGGTAATATTACAAAATGTTATCTAGTCACATGTATCTATGTCCTACTTATGATTCTTATAGGTAGTAATTTCTGTTGTTTCCATTGGTTGTTGTTCTGTTGCTATAAGCCACAATAAACATCTTTGCCCATATATCTTGAAAATTTATGTAAGCATATTGACAATAAAAATGCTAGCGTTGGAATTCCCAGGGAAAAGGGCAAGGGAAAGTGTAATTTAAATATTGATGGATATCATAACATTTCCCCCCCAGAAAGGTTATACCACCGTAATCTTGTATAGAAGTGCCTGCTTCTCCATAGCTTTAGCCACTAGGGTTTTATCACATATTTAAATCTTTTTCAATCCAATGGCTGCAAATATTATTTCCTGGTTTTCTGATTTCCCATGTCTTTAATTCAAAGAGAGATTGAACACATTCTCACATTGTTTTAGCCTTTTGCACCTGGTGTTTCCTGAAATGCTTACTGACATAAAAAACATTGTGTTAAGTAATCCTAAAGTGGTTTTAATAGAAATTTTTTTCAAGAGTTATATATTTGTTTATTTTTGTTTCGGGGAGGCAGATTACAGAGAATTTAAGGCAACTATTTCCCAGTTTCTACTTCATCTGACAGCAACTAAATAACTATTATATAGGGTTAGGAACAAAACAAAACTGAAAATGAACAACTGAGTCACCAACACAGAGCTAATAATTATGCTTTGACAATGTTATAATATCTCCACACTGCAATTACAGAGCTAGTTCTTATCAAGATGGCATTTGTCCCAATGGTCACATGATAGCAACCATGAGAGCTAGCAAAATCAGTAAATGTCCCTTGAGTTTGTGTAATTATGCAAAGACCCCAATAACTAATTAGTACAATGGATTTTGGTCTCCATGCACTTGGTTCCAGAGCATTCATTTCACGCATCCTATGTTGTCACTGCCTCAGAGTTGCCACTATAGTCGATTTGCTATCATGTAAGAACTTCAGGAGGAATAAACGAGGCCTGATTGCCAACTGAGTGGTTAATTCTTCCACACCTAAGTTATGTAACATCTAAAGTGTCTGAGTTTTCATTCTTCAGATCTTCATGCCCATTCTGTATATTTTCTATTTCCTACTTACTTACCTGTACCTTACTGAAATTAGCATACTATCTTCCAGCTAGAAAGCACCTTACAATATGCATAACTCCTTAGAACCAGCACACTTCCCCCTTTATCTTGATAACTGCTACCATGTCTTGAAGCCATACTATGTGCCAGGCGACTCTGCTGGCTAATTATCATCATTTTTACAAACAGCCTGACACTCAGAGAGGTTGAAAAACTTGCCCAGAGTCAAAATCCAGTAAGTTGCAGAATCAGCATTAACAGGTTCTGGGGGTCTGATAAATTCTACAAGGAAAAAGGAAGGAGATTTTTAATATGGCATTTCTTGAAATAGACTTTGCTAGAACTGCTACTTAATAGCTAGCAATGCCATGGCCTCCTGTACATTACTTTGCCTCTGGGCAGCTAGCTGTCCCTTCTGTGCTCTGACCAGTCCTGTTTAATCCTTTTTAAAGATTATAAGGATGAGTAAGGCAGCCTGTGTTACATGACCCTCTGACAATTTTTCAAACATGGACAAAAAGGCCTTATGAGGAATAGACTAGATTCCTGATTCCGCATCCCATCTTATGGGATATGGTCCTAGGGGGGACTCCTTCCTCTACTCTCTACTTCTAGCTCCTTTAGTCCCTTCCTGCCCCGCCCCCCCCAGTCTTCTGACCCTTCATCTCACCATATTTAGCTGACTTACTGAGTGAGTTTGGAAAAGGGCCTTCCCTCAAGAGAAAGAAAAAGGAATGGGATTTGGAAAGAAGGGTTGGAAGGAGAATTAATCCTGTGGATGAGGCTCAGTGGTAGTCAAGGTGTTGGAGTTAGATTTGGACGATGGAGCCCTTTGAAAATATCTCAAGAATACAGGTGTTTAAGGAAAGCAGTGCTCTTCAAGTAAATGTAAATTGGACAACTTTTTGGGATAGCACCTTGGCCAGATTGTCACACTCCATAGCCAGAGACCTCAGCCACTGAACTTCATGCCTCATAATTCAGCCCAAAGCAAACCTGATAGTCTAGTCTCTCATTACCCTTATCAGAAGTAATTTAACATTTTATTCGGGGCTTTAGAACAGGAATAGTAGCTCTCATACTACCTGGAGGCTTCAGACTGCAGTGACTGATTTAATTTAGTAACCTCATTTTGCAAAACCTAAGGTTCATGATGGTAAAGTAGCTTGTCCAGGACAACACAGAAAAAGAAACATTTCTGCTCACAGGAAAAAAAAAAAACAAACTTATGATTTTTGACTAGTATTTAGAAGAGCATTCCAGTTCAACACATGTGATCCATTTAATATGTAAGTGTTGCAGAAAATTCAAGTGTCCCTGAGAAGCATTTTTCCCTTTAGTAGCTAACATTTATTGAACTTAAGCACAATGCCAACTTAAGCACAGTGTTAAATTCTGCTTGTAATATGTCACTTAATTTTCACAATAATCCCGGGAAGAACGAAATTGTAGAAATCTCCATTTTATAGAAGAGAAAAAAATGGCTCAGAGATTTTAAGTAATTTGTCAATTGCTGATATATAGCATCTTATCCAAGTTTTTGAATTCCAAAGCTCAGGCAGGCTCTTAACTTCTGTTATATGCTGAGTTGCTCCACAGCATTGGAAATATTTAAAGGGAATCCAGGGCCGGACCTCAAAGGGCTTAAACTTGCCGCTCCTTCCACCTGGAATGCTCTTTCTCTGATCCACAAGGTGTAAACTTGCACTTAGCTCATGTCTCTGCTCAAATGTCACCTTATCAATAGCACATTTCTGACCACTTTGTATAAAATACTCACCCCCCACATACCAACCCTTCTTATTCCATTTACTCTGTCTCATTTTCCGACATAGAATTTATTATCACGTGACATATGGTGTACATACTTCTGCACTGTATCTGTCTTCACTCATAAATGTAGTCTCAATGATGTCAGGAGCTTAAGTCTGTTCCCTGTATCTCCAGGACACAGAAGAGTGCTTGGCACACAGCAAATGCTCCCTAAATATTTGTAGAATGAATGAGTGAGTGAATGAATGAATCAAGCAAGTGTATCACATCTTCATCATCAGCCTCATATGATATCTATCACAGATGCTTCTGTGAAACTGTAGGCAGTGTGATTTAAAAGGTATCTGATTTTTTTTAAATCCAGTTGAATAAAAGAATATTGACTTATGTCAGTGGCTGATATTAAGGCATACGAGAGCACAAACTTTTCCTTCAAGCCCTGACAGCTGGCAGAAGAATGTATATGTCTGTTCTCCTTGTCTGTCTTGTGCTCCTTCCTCCTTGCATAGCTCTGTATATTTAAGAGTCACTGGGGACACTCAATCTGAGAAATGTAGAAGCAGCATTTTTTTTCCTTTTCATAAGACAAACACTTATTCCCAGTGGGTAATATTTAGCAATGAAGTGTTTTTTTGACTCTAGCACTTATCAATGTTCAGAAATATATGGTATAATTAAATTACTCAGACGTTGTGCTTTAATCAGGAGCAAATTTAATGAATATTCAAGCTGTTCATTGTTAGGAAATGGGAAGAGATTGACAGAATATTTTCATTACAGCCTCAAAAGTCATCCAGAAGAGGGTGCTAATGTTCTTTATGAAATATGCCACACACACACACAC
Organism: Zalophus californianus; assembly: GCF_009762305.2. Taxonomy (NCBI): domain Eukaryota; kingdom Metazoa; phylum Chordata; class Mammalia; order Carnivora; family Otariidae; genus Zalophus; species Zalophus californianus. The sequence continues at coordinate 30,941,785 of NC_045595.1, read as the reverse complement.
ACACACACACACACACACACACTCACACACACTCTCTCTCTCTCTCTCTCTCAACAAAGCTTTCTTAGGTAATTGATAAAATGATACTAACTATATGCACTGAATGTTAAGAAGAAAATGTACAAACACAGGCAGTTCAAAAGTCAAAATCATTGCCTACTGACAGCACAAAAGTTTTTGAGAATTAGGATAGTTTATAAAATCTACCTTAGTTCTGGACACATTAGTTAACAATTGACTACACCATCACCAAAAATAGTGTATTTTCTATCACCAAAAATTGCCTAACAGACTTAATACTGTGATATTTCATTAAACCATGAACTTCTATCAAAGCTAATAGATGAAAAAAAATGTTTTGGCTAAAATTTAATATTATAGACAATTATATATTTAAAATGAAAGTTAACACTTTTCATTTGATTAATAGCATATTCTTCAAATGATTTTCTTTTGATGGTAGATAAAGATGACTAGTAATTACTGCTTAACTGTGATTCAAGAAAAATTGTATTATAGTTTCTGGTTATCTACCCCAGATGAAAACAGAGATTTGACATTGACATCTTTTCTTGTTCAATTGGTCAAAAATAAAATTTCAGGAAGGATGAAGTTTCTATGAACTAAGTAGTTCTCAAAATTCCTTTCTACTTGTGCTTTAGTGATAGAAGTTGAAGATAGCCATGGCAAAAACACCTTTCATTTATGTTTAAAATGTGCCCTAATTTTTCTTCCTTATCCTGGTTTTTCTGAGCTCCTGTCTATATTTCAAGCTATTTGTGTTTTGATTATTTCTTTGAAATGGAGCAGTCATGTGAACTGTAAATTTTCTGTGGGCAAAATAAATGCAAATAAGAGGAGCTTTCTATGTCTGCCTACATGAGTTACTTAGAATACAAATAAGAAAAGCCAGGCTGAAAGACAGCTAAAGCTATTATTTTTACATTCCACTATTAGCTTCTAGGCAGAGTAGCTTTGAGAGGACGTATGTGTTGCAAAAACTCAATAGATGGATGGTCTTAAGTGAAGTTTGCTTTTGTAGAGCCTGTAGAACAGCACTGTCATTGGAAAGACGCAATGCCTTTGCATGAAAGAGGAATCAGTTTAATCATTCCCACATAAAATGCATATGCCACTTTCACACCCACATGGGCTAGCAAGCTAAAATGGAGGAACTCAGGCAGATGGAAGACTTAGAGAACAGAGCAGACACTGAGCAGGCCTCTGACACTTAAACGTCTGCCGTCATGCTAAAAGGATTTGCACTGACTCTCCTGAATTCAGTTCATCAGCTGGGGGTGACTTGATCACTTGCATATTTGTTCTCAGATCCATTGTCTGCACTTCTCTGCCTGGGTGTGTGTATTACAGGACACTACATTTCCTGTGCCCTCTTGCCTTCTGCTTCTAGATGGGTTTAGCTAATGGAAGGCTCTGGTGGAAGTGTGGAGAGCTAGGGATGGATAAAAGCCAGGATATCCCCCCCTGCTCCTGGCTCTGTTTCAGGTGGCAACTCCTGGAGATGCTGCAATAGTGGGTGGCTCCAGTTCCTAGAGGATGTCCCTTCCTTCCATGATCTCAGTTCTAACTAGACAGGCCCACCAGGTGACCCTGATTCCTGAACTCTGGTACAGCTGTCTCCTGCTTTTCTCACTCCAACCCTGGCTTGGTTGTAGCTGCCTTGCTTTTGCTAAATGCAAGGTTGCTTCATTGTGCTCTTTGGTTCTTTAGCTGTTCCATCCCTAAGTAAGCAATTCCCTGTATTGGGTTTTTTTTTTTTTTTTTTTGGTTTGAAATACTTAAAGAGCTCTTGTTTTACTGATATAAAAGACCATCTTTTGTGCTATAGGAATATTTGGAAAGGAATCCCTGCCCCAGTTTAACCTGCATATTTTATTTTGCAGCTTCTTTAAGTTAATCTGGTTGGGCAGTGAAAAACAAAGATTCAGTTAAAAACTATCTTCTCCACCAGTTTCTGCCCTGCTCACCACACACAAAATGATCATATACGTAACTCTGAGGAACTTATGACAATGTGACATATCTGGTGTGACTGTATTTAACATATATTCTATATTATTACTCGACTCTTTAAATGTTTATGGATTATTAAATGCATCCATCAGGAAAGAAAGAAACAACCCCCTAGCTTCACTCTTGGTGAAGAGAGCTACAGATAGAATTATGCCTCACCATTTTGAATATATTATTCTATTGTTTTTCATCCATTGTTCTATATCTGTCTGTGAAATGGGGATAGCAACAGTATCTCCCCCCATCAGGTTGCTGTGAACATTAACCAAGAGATTCTTAAAACAATGTCAAGCCCACATCCGTCACTGAGTAAATATCAGCTATTATGCCAACTATACGTCTTTGTGAATCTAATTGTCCTTTATAGGAGTATGTATTTTAATCACTAGTAGGATTTAAGAATTTTACTTCTCTTTAATATTCTGCAGTTTTACTACAGTGATTCTTTTAGATATGAATTTGTTTTTAGCTCCTTAAAATCTTAGGATCAATGACTTTTTTTGAATTCTGGAACATTATCAGCCACTTTCTTTTATAACATTGTCACCCATATTCATTTAATTTTATGCTAGAATTCCTATCAGACATATTTTAGACCCTATCTTCCTATCTTCCATATCTCAGCTTCGCTTATTATTTCTCTATTTCACATTCTAGGTCATTTCCTTAGAGCTATGTTCCAATATACATTATCTTTTTTCCTGTGTATTTATCTTTTCTATTTCCTCTTTACCTATATATACGTTTAAAAAAATAAGTACCTCTGAAACAAATAATACATTATATGTTAAAAAAAAAAAAAGAAGAAGATAGTAGGAAGGGAAAAATGAAGTGGGGGGGGACTTAGAGGGGGAGACAAACCATGAGAGACTATGGACTCTGAGAGGCAAACTGAAGGTTCTAGGGGGGATGGGTTAGCCTGGTGATGGGTATTAAAGAGGGCACGTTCTGCGTGGAGCACTGGGTGTTACACGCAAACAGTGAATCATGGAACACTACATCAAAAACTAATGATGTAATGTATGGTGATTAACATAACATAATAAAATAAAATTTAAAAAAAGTAAAAAAGTAATTATTGTAAAGCCTCTTTTAGATGATTTTCTATTTCTCATTCTTAATGTATGAATTCCTCTTTTTGTTGCACCCTCTCACACTCCATCTCAGTAATTCACTTTCTCCTGTGGTTCACATCTTCAACTGGCAGCTCATCTTCAGTGGAGACGGATGTCCATGGTATCCTGGGTTCCCTGAGCTATGGAAATAGCCCTGTTGGGGTATATTGGCTTTGCCTCTTCTGAGAGTCTGTGGTTTCACTATTTCTGGGTCAATTTTTATATTGATTTCTCAATTAGGAGCTTCTGCCCCATACTGTTGGTATGAATTTGGACCTGCTCATTCACATGATGGTGGGTTTGCATTTTAGGAAGTTACTTTTTTCTGATCTCAACCCTGGATATGCTGCACACTTCCTTGCTGCTTTCCCCAGCTGGCAGGGGTGGAGTCTTCCCTGTAACTCATGGCTTGTTGTAGGTATCTCAGCTCTAGTTCCCTGAATGAATGGGACCTGTATCCTAGACTACCTTCTCTGCACTGGTGTACAAACCCCCAAATCCAGCTGAACCTACACCTTGAACCTATACCTGGAACCTATACCTGCTTATCATAATAGTCTAATACATTTTAACCTAAGCTCCTTCTCACCCTTCTGATCTGAGTTTGCTTTGCATTTCTGGAAATGAGTATTTCCCTCTTTGGTTTAAAATTTGTATATGTATTCACATATCTTTTATTTTCTTATATAATATTTTATGAATTCAGATTCTAATAAAGGGTATCCTTTCCTCAGTGTTACTCCTCATACTGACTGTGTTGAAAGAAATGCTGGATATATATAGAAAGATGATTCTTATTCTTCTTTTTTGTTAAGAAACTTTTTGTAGTTTTATTTTATCATGAGGCATTGAAACATCCAAACAAATCAATATCTGTGTGGTGAGACAACTGCTTTCTCCTTCACTTCTTTGGGTTACTAGAGCAACTTATCAGTAGATTAAAAAAAAAGACAACCTTTTGTATTACTTAAGTCCTTCCAAGGCATGCGCTGGTACAACACAAATTTCTGTCAGATGCAACTAGTCTAGCATCCAGTCATGCCCAATACATCAGCAGCAGCAGCACACTGTGCCTGCTCCCACCATGGTCCTGCTCATTTGTGTATGGTATTTGAAGCATGTGGAGGGTTGTGAATAATATCAGGAAGAGGAAGGAGGAGAAAACAGCCTGAGTGCCTGGCTGGGAAGACTTCAGCCAAAGTTGTGCTGGGCAAACCTGAACATGTCTTTGGTGCAAAGCCAAGCATCGATGATGTTCTTTAATAGGAACATCTGGTGGAACCTTATGATGGGGTCTCCATCAGCCTTGAGCTAGCCCACAACCATGCTGATGATGCAGCTATCTGATGTGGGCTGATGGTCCTGCACTGTGATGCTGTGTTGCATTTTCTGGAATGGAAGGCTAGACAACTTCTCCACAATGGCAGCTGTCCCCTGGACTGCTGTCCTTCCCATGTTAGGCATGATGCATCAATATAAATTGCGCCTCACTGGGTTCTGTCATTAATCAAATAACTGGTATTAATGTTGAATGAAGCTGAATCCAGTCTGCTCCCAAATTGGCTTGTCTCCCATTCTGGAGTGTCACCCAGCCTCATTGAGACCCAAGGGGCTGACATGATGGTGGCAGCCTATAGAAAGATTCTTGCAAAGAGTATAGTCTATGCAATCTCAGAAACACCTAGAAGGGGATGTAAGTATAATCCATTACCAGAAAGAAAATAATTTGATTCTTAGATAATCATGAATCCACAAGGAGCTCATGAGACAATGCAAAATATTTTTTTCATCAGATTATTTATGCATTTGGTATGTTTTTTGGCTGGAGTAACAAAAAATTCAACCATAATTGGCTTAAACAATAGGAAAGATTTATTTTCTTATCTATCAAATAGCTAAAAGTAGGGCCATTTTAGGGTTGGTTAACTGAGTGGCTAAATCTCATTTTTGCTCCAGTTTAAATTCTTCTCAAATCTCTTAGCTTCTCCTCCTGGTTATGAGATTACTCTGGCAGTTCCAGGCATGTCAACCTTAATATATATCAAGATGTAGGAAAGGGGGAAAGAAAATTTATTTCTTCCTTAGGCTTCTCTTCTTGACAAATAGGAAGAATTTCCAGAAGTCCTAGTGGTGTAACCCTCATATATCATTGATTAGAGGTGTATCATATGCCCACTTCTCAAGCCAATCACTGGCAAGGTAAATAGAATTACCACAAATGGCAAAGATCAAATTAGACTCACTCTGGGGTTGTTAATGAGTCCAGGCTTCTCTGAAATGCAAGGTTACCCAATGACTGAAAGATACGGAGAATCTATTACCTTGAAGAGCAGGAAACAGCTATGGGGCAAAGTCAGGTCACTCAGAGATAGCATTAGGAAAGAACGTAGAGGTCCATTTTCTGGGCTTCTTTACTCTTCTGTTTGCCATCTCTCTTTGCTCTTCTAATCCCAGCCCCTGCTAAGGCATGAGTAATCTTGGAGACTACCATTATTTCTGTCTCTCTCCAGTGAGAGTGAAGGTGGATCCTGATAGTTGGGACCTCCTTGCAGCCTGTGCAAAGCTTTTTTAAGATTTTATTTATTTATTTATTTATTTATTTATTTATTTATTTGACAGAGAGAGAGAGAGAGAGAGAGGGAACACAAGCAGGCGAGTGGGAGAGGGAGAAGCAGTCTTCCCGCAGAGCAGGGAGCCCGATGCGGGGCTCGATCCCAGGACCCTGGGATCATGACCTGAGCCAAAGACAGACGCTTAATGACTGAGCCACCCAGGCACCCCAAAGCCTAGATTTTCAATAACATCTTCAGACTGAATCATCTCCAAGATAAATAGGGGCCATACTCATCACTATCCTGTTTTAGACACTTGGTCTTTCAGAAGTCCCATGACATAGTTGAGAGGTGCATGAACGGGTGTCATTGGATGAGGACAGTATAAAATGTCATGGCAGAGTGGAACATTACCACTGCAGGGCAGTTAGTTGGTGATGTGCTAGTATGAATTAAATAGGGTTTCCTCCTGGTACAAATTGGAGTCCCAACTGGCATAGGTTGCACGGTCTGCATTATGAGTAATGAAAATTTTTCATTCACACAATGACTCCAAAACATTGTGGGTCATGGACCTTTTAACAATGTTCTTTGCAATGTTCTTTCTTTTGTTTCACTCACTGGGCATGTCATGGATTATGGGACAGTGCCTTCCTGGACAAGTGTCCCAGGGTGATGTCATTGGTATTTATCAGTCATGTCACTTATTTCCTCACCTCCATGCTTTCTTTCTATCCTCCACATGAAAGATTTGTCTCTTCTTTTATTTCCTTCTAGACTTCAGAGAACCATACATCCAGAGCACAAATCATAAGCCACAAGAAAAGCCATTTCTCTTTTCATGAGTGTAGGGAAAACTGCATTTAACATTTTCTAGATGGTGAGGGAGAACATTTGCTTTTTCTACCGGAGCGTAGACCATGGAGGTGACTGCCCTGTTAAAATGGGATGAATGCTTCTAATGCAGGAAAAAAGTGAAGGTTAAAAAAAGAGTTAAGCTTTTTAGATTAAAGCAGATCAAACATTTTTATCTTGCTAAATAAATAAATTCTTCTCTTGGGGCACCTGGGTGGCTCAGTTGGTTAAGCGTCTGCTTTCAGCTCATGTCATGATCCCAGGGTCCTCAAATGGAGTACCATATCCGGGCTCCCTGCTCCGTGGGGAGTCTGCTTCTCCCTCTCTCTCTGTTCCTCCTCCTGCTCATGCTCTCTCTCTCTCATTCTCACACTCTCTCTCAAATAAATAAATTTTTAAAAATCTTTAAAAAATTCTTCTTTTGCCAGTATTGATTGCTTTGCATGTTATGGATGTAATATATTTTACATTTTTTAAAAATTCAAAAAAAAAGCTCATGAAGAATGAGGAGATAAAATATAAAGGGATAAAAAGGATGCAATAGGTTAGACACTTGCCCCATCTCACATATGACCCAAGCTTAATTAAACTGAACTTCCTTGGCCCAACTGCGATGTAAAGAAATAAAGAAGATTATCAAGGATGTAAGTCCATTTCATAACCTTTTTCTATCTCATAAGTCTTTTAAGCATTAAACAGCTGCTTGACAATGGTAGAACAGGTGCATGACACCTGTCACACTTCCCCTGTCAAGGGGGAGCAAAGGTGGATTTTGAAGGAATAGTGTCAGAGTGTTAAGTGTGAATGTCAGCGAAGACACATTTTTAGTCCACATCTGTAAAGGGAGTTGGAAAACAGTGCCACAGTTCATACTCAGTGGACAAGCGCCTGTAACTTACAGCCTAATTACCAGTCATCCCCATAGGAAGATGGAGTTTGTGTCATGTTATTCTTTAAAACAATACTGCTCAATCTTGGTTTTGATCAAACCTAAAAATCTTAATGATTCTTTAATTTTTTTAAGTTCAAAATAAATGAAATGATCAAAAACATAACAAAATAGTGATAATTTTAGAATCTGTTCTTTAAAGATAATACAACTTCCTCCAAAATAGGAGTGTACTGAATTACCCTCAATCACACTTCAAAACTCACTGCTATGAAATAACATCCTCACTTACTACCTATCTGAAATTATGCCTTAGGGCTCTATTTTGTTTCACTTTAATCTGTATTAAATACAAATAACCTCTAAGAATGTTGAAACATATAAGCTCCATCAGTCATTAAAATTAATTGAATTAACGTTAAATTTCTTATTTTATTTATTTGTTTATTTTTTTTAAGATTTTATTTATTCATGAGAGACAGAGGGAGAGAGAGAGAGAGAAGCAGAGGGAGAAGCAGGCTCCCAAGGAGCAGGGAGCCCGATGCGGGACTTGATCCCAGGACCCTGGGATCATGACCTGAGCCGAAGGCAGACGCTTAAGCATCTGAGCCACCCAGGCGCCCCAAGAGAAGAATTAATTTAATCACAGAATTAATTTAATAGCACTATAAAACCACTGAGGCTTACACCTCTGTTTTACAGCTCCCTTTGTGTTTAACCTGACATGAAGCCTGTCCCATTTTGTGTTTCTGCGTTCCCCACCACTGGTTTTTCTATACGTTTAAAAATCACTCCAAAATTATCGCTCAGTAGATGGGAGGGGATGGGGGGGTTGAGGGGAGTGGAGGCTGGAGAGAGAAAAAACAAGACAGCTGAGAAGAAAAGCAGGCCGAAACCAGTACCAATGTTGCCTCTTCTTTATGGCAGGTAGAAATAGACTCAAAGGAAAAAAGATTTTTTTTATTCCTTGTTTAGACTAAGTTTCTTCTTTAAAACAAAAGAGACTGACTTCCAGTCAGGACAAGATGGCCGAGATGAGTTCCTCCTTGCTCCTCCCCGACTAGGCACAAATATAAACCCCGGAAATGACGCAGGGGGGTAATGCTAAAATGTTGTAAGAGGAAAATGAGATGGTTTCCTCAGAACTTAAGGAACAAAATAGTGGCAGGCTGTCATCCAACAAGAGAAGATGACTAGGACCCATCTTTTCCCAACTCATGACCTAACAAAAGAAGGCAGCCCAGGGGGCTCATTCTTCCTGCAGATCAAAAAGGAGTCCTGCTGGCAACATCAGGCAAATCCAAGTCCACTGACAAGGAGGGTCCACTGGGAACCCCACCAAAAATAAGCAGCCCTTTTCTGCCGAGTCTGAGACTCTCCAGCCTTCCCAGAGCCACCTGAGGCCTGAGGAAATCCCTTCTGGGCTCTCAGGCCGCACCAGCAGAAACCAGTGGGAGCTTGAGGAGTACCAAATAAACCAATCGGACCAAAAATAATACCCCAAAGGCTTAGAAAATTAAAATTCCATGAAACCACAGCCCACAAAAATAGACTAAGACCTATAAATTAAACCTGAACAGGTGACTGCCTGTTAAAATGAAAGATTTAAGTAGGACTTAGAGTCTCCTAACATAATTGTCAAAGTGTCCACAATCCAATGTGAAATCATCCATCCATACAAAAACCAAGAAAATCACAACTTGAATGAGAGAAGGCAGTCAATAGATGCCAACATCCACCAACATAAACCAGATGTTAGAATTATCCGACAAGGATTTTAAAGCAGCCATCATAAAAATGCTTCAACAATCAATTATAAACTTACTTGAAACAAATGAAAAAATAGAAAATTTCAGCAATGTAATAAAAAAATTTTTTAATGGAAATTAGACTTCAAAAATGCAACACTAATAGATCATTCACTGGTTGGGCTCAAGAATAGAGTGAAGATGGGGCGCCTGGGTGGCTCAGTCATTAAGCGTCTGCCTTCGGCTCAGGTCATGATCCCAGGGTGCTGGTGTTGAGCCCCGCATCGGGCTCCCTGCTCAGCGGGAAGCCTGCTTCTCCCTCTCCCACTCCCCCTGCTTGTGTTCCCTCTCTCGCTGTGTGTCTCTCTGTCAAATAAATAAATAAAATCTTTTAAAAAAAAGAATAGAGTGAAGATGACAGACAACAGAACTGGTGAACTTGTGGACAAACAATAGAATTCACCCAATCTAAACAAGAGAGAAAATAGACTGAAAAACATGAACAGAGCAATGGGAACTTGTGAGACAGTAGCAGGGAAAAAAACAAAAACAAAAAACCCCAATACATATGGTATCACCATATCAACAAGTTAAAGAAATCATATATCACATCAATTGACACAGAAAAAGCATTTGACAAAATCCAACACATTCATGATAAACACTCTCAGCATTTAGGAGTAGAAGGGAATTAACTTGATAAAGAGCATCTCTTAAAAAAATCCACAGCTAACCTCGAGTTTAATGGTGAAATACTGAATGCTTTCCCCTAATATCAGGAATGAGGCAAGGATGTCCATCCTCACCACTCTCATTGAACATAGTATTAGAAATTCTGGCCGGGGCACCTGGGTGGCTCAGTTGTTAAGTGTCTGCCTTCGGCTCAGGTCATGATCCCACGGTGCTGGGACTGAGCCCTGCATCAGGCTCCCTGCTCTGCAGGAAGCCTGCTTCTCCCTCTCCCACTCCCTCTGCTTGTATTCCTCCTCTCGCTGTCTCTCTCTGTCAAATAAATAAATGAAATCTTAAAAAACAGTAAAGTTCTGGCCACCAAAGTAAGGCAAGGTAAAGAAATAAAATGTATAAAGATCAGAAAAGGAAGAAATAAAATGGCCTCTATTTGCATATTATTTAAATAAAAACTCCCAAAACCTACAAAAATACTTCTAGCATTGATAAGTGAGTTTAGCAGGCTTTCAAGATATAAGATCATGTACAAATCAACCACATTTCTATATACTAACAATTAACACAGGGAAATTAAAATTTAAAATACAATACCATTGCAATCACTCCAAATAAAATTAAGTACTTAGATATAAGTACTTAGCACAACCATGTATGGGATCAGTATGCTGAAAATTACAAAATGCTAATGAAAGAAATCAAAGAAGACTTAATGAAATGGAGAGATATACCATATTCAGGGATTGGAAGACTGAACCTAATAAATATGTCAATTGATCTACAGGCTTAATGCAATTCCTATCAAAATCCCAGCAAGGTTTTTTTTTTTGTTTTTTTTTTTTTTTGTAGACACCAACAAGCTTATTGTAATATGTACATAGAAAAGCATGGTCCCTAGAATACCAAAAAAAAAAAAAAAAAAAACGAGAAGGAAGACATTACTCTTCCCAATATTAAGAATTGTCGTATAGCTGCAATAATGAGAACAGTGTTGTGTTGGCAGGGGAATAGAGGCATAGATCAATGGAACAGAGTGGAGGGTTCAAATACAAATTCATGCACAAATACCCAGCCAATCATTAACAAAGATGAAAAAGCAATTGCATGGAAGAAAGACAGCCTTTTCAACAAATGACACCAGAACAATTGGATATCCATAGGCTAAAACGTATTTTTTTTTTTAAAAGAGGAACCTCAGATGGATGTGCCCTATACAAAAATTAACTCAAAATGGATCATGGACCTAATAGAACATAAAACTATAAAACTTTTAGAAAAAATATGAGAAAAATCCTCAAGATCTAGGGCTAAGCAAAGACTTTACAGATTTTAATACCAAAAAGCATGATCAATAAAGGGAAAAATCAATATACTGGACCTCATCAAAATTAAAAACTTATGCTCTGTGAAAAAGCCCATATGGAGAGGATGAAAAGACAAGCTACACACTGGGAGAAAATATTCGCAAACCACATATCCAACAAAAAACTAGTATTTAGAATATAAAGATCTCTCAAAACAAAATTTTAGAAATGGAGAACCACTTAGTCTTTGACAAGGTTTAGGGGCAGAGGGAGCATCTAGGGGGGAAAGGGAGAGGTGGGTGTGATTATAAAAGGGAAATGTGAAGGGTATTTGTGATGTTGGAACTTTTTAGTATTTTGACTAGTGGTGGACACAGATGAGTTTACTTTGACAAAGAGCATCTATGCAGGTGATAAATTGTAAAGAACTTAGTACACACATGTACATATTTGAGTATACAAATGATCATAAGTAAAACTGGAAAAAATCTGAATAAGATCAGTGGATTGTATCAATGTCAATATCCTGGCTGTGATATTATTTATAGTTTTGCAAACTTCCTCCATTTGGGGGAACTAGACAAAGTATACAAGATTGCTCTGTATTATTTCTTAAAATTACATGTTGAATCTATAATTATCTCAATAAAACTGAATTAAGGAAATAGCATCTCACTATCACATTAATAATTGAAGTTTTTACTATTGCATTTAACTATCTCCTGTAACATGTACATGTACATGTACAAAACAGCATCTTTATTAGAAACAACCAGATTGGCACAGGACAACTGGCTCAGAGCAGAACATACTGTACTCTGTTACCAAGAACACTGACTACAGGCAAGTCATCATTTGAATAGATAATGAAAAATACATTTTGGAGCTAAGAAAGTCTACTTCTCTCATCTAATAATTCCACAGAGGGGCAACTCCAGAGTATCCGTAGCTGGGGTTTCTTAGAGGCAACTCTTGTTCATTTTCTAAATTGGGGAGAGCTAATCTACAACACCAGAATGTGATTCCTCCTCTTCCAGCTTGACCCCCAAACAATGCAGGCTGGGAGTTCTTGGTCAGTGTGCCTGTTCTGTGGACCTAAACCTTCCCTTCAGAGTGGTAACCAAAGATCTAGCTACAGTCTTCCACCAAGGTTTTGTCAGACAATGCAGGCTGGGAGTTCTTGGTCAGTGTGCCTGTTCTGTGGACCTAAACCTTCCCTTCAGAGTGGTAACCAAAGATCTAGCTACAGTCTTCCACCAAGGTTTTGTCAGAAATAAAGTGGACACTTTGATAGGTCTTTGTTTATATTTGTCCCGGGTCTATTTCTCAAGAATTTCTAAACTTAGGTAAAGAAGAAAGGGGCTTTAGGTCAGCCATGTGATTGGAAGGGGGAATGGCCATTGGCAACCTTTCTGTCGGCTGCCTCTGCAAAGCAAAAAACCCAAACATACTTGGAAAAACTGGTGTATGGAGATGAGATAGCCTAAATAAAAGCCTGCAGGACAACTCTTGATGGTCCTGCCATTGATGTCCTCTTCAAGGAGCATTATCCTTTCAGTTCTATGAATGATAACTAAAAAGGGTATGATTATTAAATTGAAGTTGGGGGAAGGCATATTCCATGCAGAGTGGATAGCATGTTTAAAAATGTAGAAGCAATTGCACAGACTATTTTAGGGATTCAAAGAGTTCCATGTGGAATTTAACGGTGGCATTTGATGTCAATACGAGGCAAAGACAAAGAGACTAATGGAAGTACCACCGCCTGGTGGCTGGGAATGTAGGGTCTGGACCGTGAAGGGCCTTGTGTGCTGTGCAAAGGAATATGATCTTTATTCTTAAATTGACAGGAAACTGATGGATTATTTACTTTCTACTTGTTTGAAACCTTGGGATGAAGAAAAAAGAATTTCAATTCAATTTATATCTTCCCTCAAGTTCCAGTGGGCTTTAATAATCAGCTGGGTTCTCTGTTAAACCATGCAGATTCCTGGGCTCCCCTCTCAAGGAACCTGGTTTAGCTGGTCTTGAATGAGCTCTGGGAAGCTGTGCGTTTAACCACTTAATTCTGATATCCCATGCTGTTGGATTATATTTTGAGAAGAACTATAAATGATTGCAGTGTAAACAAAACTCCTCTTATTCCTGTCTTATGAACAAAAGATCTGAGTGCATTTTCAGATAGAGTTAACAAAGTAGGTTCTAGTCTCCACTAGAGGGTAGCACATAAAAACTTTGAGTTTTGAACAAAATTTGTTTAAACTGTGTGTATTTTTTTAAAAGAATCAGAGTGTTTAAAACATTTTTAATATGGATTTTTTTCACACGAAATGTTAAAAGATATTATTTGGAAAAGCGATTTATTCCCCCTTTGCTTTTTCTAGTTTAACCAAATGACTTGCTCAGATTAAAATATTTCCTCAGTTGCTAACACACTGTCATTCTGGGTGATGCCATTATAGGATGTTAGCAATAAGGGAGCCCACCTTCTCCCACCTCTAGGAGGAAACTAGTTCTAGATCTCTACACTTAGTAGCAGAATTGAGACGAGATCCCAGGTGGCTTGCCCATCCATTCAACGTTATTTCCTATAAACCACTTTATAAAAAAAGATAATTTGGGGGGTGCTGGGGGTAGAAAAAGGAATACTAAATTATTGTGTTTTAGTTCCTTTAGCTATAGTTCCAACAAAAACCATAATCTGAAATATTCATTTGAAACATCTTTGAGAGCTGTGAAGTAAACCCGGTTTAATGACTATACACCTGATATATCCTCTGTTAGATGAAGTTCCTCATTTCACTTTTTCTTTTTTCCACTGGATTAGACTGGTTCTGAGTTATAACTCCTTGATTTCTGCCTTTTCATCTTATGCACATGATTTTGTTGTTGTTTTAAATGGTAGAACTGTAACTTCCCAAGTAAGGACAACATAAATTAGGATTAAAAAGAACAACAGCAAGGTGGGCCTTCTTTGTTCATCTTGTTAAAATAAGGGAAACAGGTGTAAACACTCCAGTTAATTAGCCAGTTTTTATATTTTAAGTGGTCTTGGCTTTGAAAATGAAATCTGTGCAAAACAGTTAAATTTTCTCCTCCTCCGCTGCCTTCTCCTTCTCATTTTTCTTTCTTTCTTCTTCTTCCTTTTTTGTTTCTGACATGGCATTTGCTTTACTGAATGGCTTAACATCTGGTGGAGCCATGTGCTTTTTTGGCATGCTTGTCTGCCCAAGGAGCTGCTAAAAGAAAAAAAAATGGCCTTTTTTTTTTTTTTTTTAGAAGGCTGTGGACCACTTTTGATCTAGGGCCTAGTATTTTGCAGGCCCAACAGTGGTATTTATCCCTGTGAGGAAATAGCAATAGTATTATTTCCTTATTGTGATGGAGATGATTTCCTGAAATGAAAGACTTAGGAATTTAATTGGGGTATAAGGAGTCACTAGGCAGTAATTTGTATTTTCCCTTTTTTAACGGGAATCCACCAGTCATTTCGTGCCCTTTAAAATGCATCTCCTAAGCATCCCACTTATGTATAACATGGGTTGTAAAACTCCAAATTCCCAAAGGTGCAAACCAGTCTTAGCTATTATAATAAAAACTGAATTTGCCAAGCTCCTAGTAAGTGTCAAGCATTGGGCTAAGTTCTTTATCCATAAGATCTTATTTATCCTGCATAACTACCCTATTGTTATGTTATTATTATCACCATTTTACAGATTTTGAAATTGATATTCAGGTGGGGTAAGAAGATTAACATAAAAAACTAGAGGTAGTTGAGCTAGGCAAAGTATGAGTGCCTGCTCTTAACCACACTGCTATCCCATGCTTAATTTATATACAGCCCCTAGCAAGACAACAAAGAGAGAAATGTATCCAGTGAATGCTTATGTGGATGACCCCATTTTGAATTTTGAAACATGATGTGTATCAATCTTCTCTTTAAGGGTAAGGTGTTCTCAGAAAGGGAAAAAGGATTAATTATGAGCCATACCTTAGTCAGTAAGAATAAGCCGGTAAAAGCTGAGATAGGGTTAATGTCTAGGATAAAATTCAAGCCAGACCTGATTTTCATGCTCTATTTACTGTAGCAGACCAGATTCCTTCCTTCACAATCTCTGGAAACAGAAAGAATAAATAGCAAATGTATTTAAAGAACCAAAATCTAGACATGCTGTGTACGTTCACATTAGAGACAGGTGTTATTTCAGATATATATTAAATTACATTTCTGGGGCATCAAGGCAGGTGCCTCAACTCATAATAGTTTAAAGCTCCATCTTTACTGATTATCCTGAGTACTCACTGAAACATGCAAGAGGGAAAAGAAAGCCACTGGAAAGAAAGAGCAACACTGAAATTGCTAGGCCAGGGGAGCAGTAAAGCACTGGGCTGGGTGGGCAGTAGGTGGTCCTCTGTTACTGGTGGTATCTCACACGATTCCAGATGCTACATAGATAAATTTTTATAAACAAATTTCAACAGTTGCATATTAATTTAATAGGGATTGGGGGAAAAGCCTGGCATCTAAAACCAGTGATTTTGTGGATAATATTTCTTAGGTCAAGGCCAAGTTTTAAGAAATGAGAAAATTTAAATTTGATTTTAACAGAAGTATTAAGTGAATAATATTAATAGTGATAAACAGATATGGACAAAATTTTGAAGGTTCTATACAAGAGGGATTGTCATTTAATATGACGCAATCAGTATATGACAAAAAGCCGTCACTACTTGGGTCTCATTTCTGGTTCTGAAATGAACTTGGGTAAGCCATTTTCACACCTAGTTTTGACCATAAAATGAGAGGGGTAGAACAAACAGATCAGGGGGTACATTCTGGGGACAGTGGACACCTAGAAGACCTTGGAGTTATCACAAAGGATCTGAAAACACACACACTTCATAAACATTGACTGAGGACTGAATTAATACCTCTTACTAGTAAACATATGACTAGTTTACAAAAATACATAAAGGCTGTCACAATTAATGATGAACTTAATTTGAACGAACTCAAATGAAAGCTCTCCTGAATGCATAAGTACTTGCACTAGAAAAACAATTCTAAATGTACAATTACAGTTGATATTTTTGGTATCAGCAAATATCCATGCAGATTTTCACTATTAATGCTCTTTAAACTTCCACATTGTGAAAAAATTGCAACTGTGCACATTACACAAGAGTGGTCGAAAGGATCATGAATAGAAGCTAGTTTCTTCCCCTATTACATGATAGTGCTGAGAAGGAAAATACCCTCATTTGATCTTTTACCTGACATAGAATATCTGCACACAGAAGAGCCACATTCATCCTAATGACCTTACATACCCAGGCCAAGTTAGATAAAGTAGGTTTGTAAACAACGGTTTTTGGTGAAAATTATATTAATGATAACAATGGTAATAATGATGTGGATTGTTCCCATTTATTTAGCACATGATGTGTGTGTGTGTGTATGCACATGTGTATACCTCAGATGATGTGCTCAGTAGTTTATCTCTAATTTCTCAATGTCTCTGAAAATTAAATATGAATGCCCCTAATTTGTAGTTGGTGAGGTTTTGCCCATGGCTACAAATTCATCAAATGGCAATACCAGGATTCAGATCCAGAACACTTTGGTCCCAATATGCCAATTGTTTCTACTGTGCTACCCTGATTTCTGATGTAATAGAAGTGGGGAATTCTAAACAGGCACAGGCATAGGAGGAAAAATTGTAAGTTCAGCAGAATTTTCTTTAATGAGGATAGGGGCTCTTAGGTTAAAAGAAATGACGATGCAGTACCCATCGGTGGTCACTGTTAGGATTAGGCCAGGATTGAGAGCAAGTATTAAATTTTCACAGCTAAGGTCCCATCACTGTATCTCCTCCCAATTACTGGAAAGGTTTTCTCAAAAGTTAAGCTACTGAGATAATCACAGGGTTCTGAGTAGCTGTTCCCATACTTTTAGAACTGTTCAGACTTATATTTTCTGCAGCATCAATTGGCATCATCCAACAACATGACAATTTGACAGACAAAGCTGATATAGAAAGCCTGTGGCTGATAACTTGAATCAAAAATCCCTGTACTGAATGGAGCACTGGGTGTTATGCGCAAACAATGAATCATGGAACACTACATCAAAAAACTAATGATGTAATGTATGGTAATTAACATAACATAATAAAAAATAATAATTTTTAAAAAAAATAGTGTCGTATTTCCATAGTTCTCCTATGTCAAGGAATTGCCTATGAGATAAGCCCCAATGGAAAAGAGTGAAATAGTATTCTGGGTACATGAGCATCTGAATGGTTCTCAGATGGGCAGTGACACCATTTAGATAGAATGGCTTGAGATATAGCTTGTTTCCACTCTACCTACTATGACCGGGAAGGAAAGAAACTTACTCATACATTCATTCAAAATACATTTGATGAGTTCCTATCATGCAGAAGTTAGTAATTGCTGGAGAATGCCAGTGCATGATACAGGAATCAAGGTCAGAGGAGTCCTCAGATGCTTCATCAACCATCATCATAAAGACTGACTTCATGCTTGAAAGTGCACAACTTCTTCTTGCCGCTGTTGTCTGTATATAACAGTGATTTTATTATACCATGCGTGTCAGAGCACTGGACAAAGGAGGAAGTGGTCAAATCCCAATTTCTGTGCCTGCCAGCTGTAGGACCTTAGATAAGTCATGGAAACTCTCTGGGATTCAGTATATGCAGGGCTAAGAAGACAGCCAATCAGAGATCTAAAGCAATGATATTTTTCCCCATCGTATGAACACTGCTTTCTCTCCTCTATATTTGAAAGGATTCCAGGGGTCAGGAAGGTTATGTAATAATATCACTCCAAGATGGCAGCAGTCAAATTATTGCCTGCTTTTCTACCAGTCCCAGGTGGGCAGGAAGCAAAACCAAGTTTTACTCTTTTCCCTATGCAATTTCTGTAGTAGCCACTTGGGGGTGCCAGATGGTCTATTTTTGTTTATGTGAAGGCCAAAAAATAGTCCAGAAATATTGTTTCTGTGTAAGACTACCAGAGTCTCCTCTTTGCTGTTTATAAATATTTTCAGTGTGGGTTTAACCCATAAAAATATTTTTTGGGGGAAGAGTCTGGAAATCTTGAAAATGGGGAGAAAAATAAAGGAGAAATGAAATTAAGGAGTAAGGCTAAAACAAGTATGGATAGAAGAAACAAATGTGATACCCAGTAAAGTTTCACAAATGCCAGATTCAGAAACAAATTCAACTGATTGCCTTTAATGGTAAGTTAAAGAGGTGGTATAGTTGCTTGCAGTTTCAACTGTATCATCTATAAAATGAAGAAAATGATTCCTTACCCACCTGAGGGTAAGGATGATGTGACTCAGGCTAGATTCTCCCTCCAAGACCACAGATTCTGTTAAAGCCACTGATCACATGGATACTATATTTACATAACAGGATCCTCTCTTCCCACATGGTAGAAGGATTTTGAGGTGAACGGATTTATGTAGCCAAGATGGCAATTACATGTTGAAGTGTGGAGAGTCTTCATGAACCAACCACAATGCATTGATACCCCCCCTTCTCAGCCATCCCATCTCTCTCTTGACCTGTTACAACAGCTTCCAAGCTGGCCTCCTTTCTTCCTCTCTTCCTCTCTCTACCCCATCCTGTATCCAACTGCCTGAATACATGAAATCACATCACTCACCCCCTTAAAACCTTTCAATGGCCATCCATTGCATTTAGGATCAGATCTTAACTCTTTCCTTTAGATGTGTACAAGGTCCTACATGATCTGGTGTCCACCTGCCTCTGGTAGACACAGCTGGCTGACCATCCAGTATCGTGTCAGTTTTCCTCTATTTCTTATGAACACTCCAGTTTTGTGTATGACAGCATGAGCTCAGTTACAACAAACTCTCAGCTCTCTAGACTCGTTTAGAGTTAAGAGTACTTATATGCGGGGCACCTGGGTGGCTCAGTCAGTTAAGTGTCTGCCTTCGGCTCAGGTCATGATCTCAGGGTCCTGGAATCGAGCCCCGCATCCGGCTTCCTGCTCAGCGGGAAGCCTGCTTCTCCCTCTCCCACTCCCCCTGCTTGTGTTCCCTCTCTCACTGTGTCTCTCTCTGTCAAATAAATAAATAAAATCTTAAAAAAAAAGGGTACTTATATGACCCATTTCTAGCTAATGAAATATAAGTGAGAGACTTTTAGTGGGATCCTTCTGAAAAAACTTTTTTTCATCATTTTAGAAAAGGAAAGACTCAGCTTGCATGGGTCTTCTACCCTTCACCTTTTTCCTGCCTTGAATGGGAATATAATACATGCAGGTAGAACAGTTATTCCATGACCATGAGGATGAAGCCTGCATGCTAAATATGGAGGAGCAAAAGATAAAAGGATCTGGAGTCCCTGGTAGCATTAAATGTGATACCAGCTAGAAGTGTCTACCTCTAGATTTTTGCTAATATGATAATAATACATCTATATTTGATTAAGTGATTGTTGTCTAGTTTTTGCTTCAAGTTGCCAAAACTAATTTTATGTAATATACTATCTATCTGGTTTTATCTTTTACTTTGCCCCCTTAATCATTCCACATGTTATAGATATGGTGTGCTGTGCATCACAGATCCTCCCTCCAGAGCAGAAAGACTTACTTTCCTGGCTTTTGGGATGATTGTTAACTGACAGCTTTCTGCTCTTAGACTTCTCCAGAAGATGCCCTTACTTGAAGAGAGCCATCCTTCCCAAAGTAACAACTCCTTTCCAGGGCTGCACACATGCATGACATAGAAACTCAGGGATATAAATGCTCAACCCTAGCCCCTTCCAAAAGTAGACAGCCATGAAGGACTATCCCAATATCAGAATTACCGTGGAGTTAGTTAGGGCCTTTGTTGAGACTGTATTATAGCCCAACTACTCTCTCTTCTCAGTTCTGCTTTGTTCCTTCCCTTCTCTTCTATTTCCTTTCAAAGGTATTGAATGCCAGAGCAGTCCCTTATAAACTTCCTGCATGCTAATCACCATCTCAGAGTTTGCCTCTTAGGGAGACCAACTCTCAAGAGTTAGTACCAGGTGTAGTCTGAGGAATGGATGCTAAAGGGAGAATCTAGAACTGGATCATCCACCAGCCAGATGGCAGTGAGAATCCCATCACTGTTGGTGAATGGAGGATGGATAGCCATCAGTCCTATCACATGCCGCATCATCCTGAAGCTACTAGCTCAAGAGAGCAAGGGAATGGCCTACAGAAGGCATAGCAGAGATTGCGGCTCAGAGACCATCCTCTCAATGAGGGTATACCATCTTCCAGGTTATGGTGTACGCTCTAATTAAGGGACGCTTTTTTTTTTTATTGAAGTATAGTTGACATACAATATTAGTTTGAGGTGGACAACATACTTATTCAACATTTATATACATTACAAAATGATCACCATGATAAGCATAATTACCATCTGTCACCATACATAATTATTACAATGTTATTGGCTATAATCCGTATGCTGTATTTTATATTCCTGTGACATATTTCCTTTGTAACTGGAAGTTTGTATAACTTAATCTCCTACACCTATTTTGTCCATCTCCTCACCCGTCTCTCCTCTGGCACCTACCAGTTTGTTCTCTGTATTTATGAGTCTGTTTCTGTTTCTTTTGTTTTTTAGATTCCACATATAAGTGAAACTACATGGTCTTTGTCTTTGATTATTTCACTTAGTATAATACTCTCTAGGTCCATCTGTGTGGCCCCAAATGACAAGATTGTCTTCTCTTTTATGGTTAATACTCTATTGTGTGTGTGTATGTGTACACACATCATCTTTATCCATTCATCAATGAAATTAAGTGACATTTATTGATACTCTGTCAACAACATATAGAGTACATGGGTCCCCTGCTTCCATCACTCCTCAGGGAC
Source organism: Zalophus californianus (assembly GCF_009762305.2). Taxonomy (NCBI): domain Eukaryota; kingdom Metazoa; phylum Chordata; class Mammalia; order Carnivora; family Otariidae; genus Zalophus; species Zalophus californianus. The sequence goes on along the minus strand of NC_045595.1, from coordinate 30,920,686 downwards.
ACCCTTGGGGGAAAATTACGCTTACTTTTCTCACAACTCTGGCCTTTGCAGGTTTAGAGGTCTGTCTCCAAAAGGTGGAACTCCTCTGTCGAGAGACATAGTGAGACTCTCATTGAGCAAAAGTTATAGCTACAGTCAAGGAGTATCAGAATCCTCATGACAAAGGACCAATAGAATGAAGAGATATCACTATCCTGACAGGGCAATCACTCTGTTTATCAGGAAGAGGTAGGGTTGGTACACAGTGGGATCAAGGAGGGAAATGTTTGGCATCCAGTCTACCTTGATGGCCACTTGGCACTGCATTGCTCAATCTGGTTGTGCAATCAGGAGTACAGCAGCCACGGCCTGAGAAGGGCATTGGCACCCAAGGGCTCAGACTTCTTGAGACAACAGTCTGGGTCATACCACCATATCATCCCTCCTGCCTCAGTTTTGTTTAATGTTCTGAATTGCTTCAAGAATAAAGCCCAGATTCCTTGGCATGGTAGTCAAGGATTGCACAACCTTGTCTCAGGCCCCACACTATAAGACAGAGCTCTACACATTCTTTGCTAGGTCCACACTGGACAACCCGAACTTTTTTAAACTTTCCAAGAACTTCCATGTCTCCTTTTAAAAATCCAAGCCGTTCCTTTGTTCTACCTTTTCTGCCTAACAAAATATTACTTGGTTCAACTGTCATCTACTATACTGAACTTACGTTTTTCTAACCTTCCTTCCCTAATAAAGATGAGTCACATCTTCTACCGTACTCTTGCATTAAAAGACACTCATTTCTTTCAATTTTGAACCATAATTATTTTCCATGTGTAGCTTCCCTAACAGATTATATACATTAAGAAGGCAAGGACTATATCTTGTATATTTTTTGAAACAAATAAAATTCACTTACCCAACAAAAATATATTAAACATCTACCACAGGCAAGGCACTATGACAGGTATCATGGGGTGTGCAAAAATTAACAAATTCAGACGTGAATTATGCTCTCCAGGAACTCAGCCTACAGTCTAGCAGAGCGTCTTTGTATATGTAAAACACTACCATTGAAAGAAGAGAAAGTGACATAGTGAGAGAAAATAAAATTCCATGAGAATGTAAAGGAAGGGATAATCCTTTTGGCTGGATGGTCTCTCTGGGCAGAGTACCTGTAACATTGCTATACTAGTCAAGTTCTTGGATGCAAGCAACAAAATCCAGTTTTCAACTATTTAATTTTTTTAAGGAAATTTTTCAAAAGTATTGGGCTGGCTCACAAAATTTCCAGGAAGACTGGAGAATGAAGCTGAGAAAACAGGAACAAATGGGGTCCAAGCCTCAGCCAAAATCATGGCAGCAGTCAGATGAGAACAGTGCTGTGGTTACCACTTGCTATGAAATGGCACAGCTGGTCCCACACCCTCGTCCCATGGGGGCCTATTAGGTGGAAAACTCTCAAACATGGGAAAGAGTTCAAGAGGCCAAGCAATCAAAATGTCCCCAACACTAGGGCACAACAGAGTAACTTTACAAGAAATGTTAAATAAATCAATAAATGAATATGATCTAGGAACTGGAAACTCATACCAAAATCACCTCAAGGTCTCTAGCAGACATTACTAGGGCTTGCTTATGTCATTGTGCTCCTTGCCTTCTTGGGCCACCGAAGAGCACATTTCCTAACCACTGGGGGTTGGGCAGAGTGATGTGACCAATATTGGCCAACGAAATGGAGGAGAGGGAACCTGTGTCCCTTCCAGGCTCAAGCAGTAAAACCTCTCTGTGCAATTCTTGAGTCTGTCTCTTTCCTTCCCATGAGGGGTATGGAAGCCAGGTATTGAAATGACGGGGACACAGGATTGCTGAGTCACTGCACCAGGTGTTGAAATGATGGGGACACAAGATTGCTGAGTCACTGCACAGGGTACAGCAGCCTGGGATAGTGCCTGATCCACAGCAGATTTTGACTGATCCAGAAATACACTTTTACATATTAAACCACTGAGATTTGGGAGTTGTTATCACCATGCCTAAAGCCAACCTCACCTGACTAATACAGGGTTCTGACCACACAAACAAAAAACATCTTTCTGACACTTATTTTGAATGCTTTTTGTTCATGAAGATACAAATAATGTGATTGGTTTCTTTAAAGCCATCAATAGCCTCCCCATTACACCTTTAGTCAAACTTCACAGAACAGAAGTCAGGAGGCATTTTGTAAAAGATGAGAATCACCTTAAAATTTGAGATAGACCCTTATACTCAAACTCAAGGCATAACACCAATTCTTTCCCCCTCTGGATCAGTTCTTCTAAATTTTCATTATATTATTCTATTCTTAGGTTCTGTCATTTATCACTTTCCTTTAGGGCTTGGCTGAGCCATGAATCATCTGGAGACTGTATCTTGAGTTGATCTCCTTCATTTGGAAGCCAAAGCCATGCTCACAGCTGTTCATTGCTATTTTCTTTATCAGGAAGAGTATTTTGCTTAAAGGGTCTTTAAAATGGCAGAAGCTTGACCCATACCTGCCATTAAACCAGAAGCTTTATTAAGGAGCCACTCTGCAAGAAACAATTGGGTAAGGTGTCTCACAGAGCCATATAAGATACTCTTCCACTACTGCTTTGGGGGCTGCCTCAATTACTACCATCAGCTACCACTTATTGATCATCAACAATGTGCTTGGCCCTATGCTAACCAAGCCTTTAAAGATATTCTCTAGTTATCCCTACAGTGTCTTGTGGTATAAATTCTTATACCTACTTTGCAAGCAAGAAAACTGAGGCTCAGAAAAGGTGAACTTTCCTAAACTTTTATAGGTAGGTAGTATTAATGTCAAGACTCAAACCTGGTTTTGCTGACTAAAGAGACCATGCATGTAATCACAGAACTCCACTGACTTCCAGTTGGGGAAATAGAGTCACAAATGCAGTGCTGAGATTCCTGCCCTCAGCCCATCTGTATATGTCTTAGCTGCTTAATGCTTTGCTTAGAACATAAAAGGTCCAACACGGCAGATGCTTTTTTAGTTTGGAAGGTTCATTTTCAATAATAATTATAATAAGACTCAATAGTCTTCTCTTTGAGGAAGAAAAAGACATGCTAATGCTAGTACATTACAGTTAAGTTTCCCCCTTGATTTCAATGTTAAGTGGCTCTTGCAACAACTTCCTGAAAGTTTTTTTCCCCATCAGCCGGGTTTTAGCTGACAGTTTACATCTCTGCCTGAGAAGATGCCAGGCTGCTAACCCTCTTCACATCAGCAGTTCTTTGGGCCAGTGGCATGTTATGAAGGATGAGGGTGCAGCCAGCCAGCATGCCCATGAGAGGCTAAGGAAGAGTCATACAGGGGGATCTGTGCGGTACTCCAGCTGGCTGAACTGCCTCAAGATCCTCCTAAAGACATCCTTTCACACTGGGGAAGAATCTCCCCTTTCTGTAAAACACTCTCCATTAGGGGCTGGTGTTCATTTATATCTCTCTTAAATTGCCAATAAAGCTGCAAAGAAGACATGAGCCCTGTACGACTGGACTTGGGTGAAGTCAAGTGCTGGTAACATCCGCTGTATTTCACAGCCAGCGGATCAGCTCTGCCAGCTGGCAGCAAAATGTCTTCACACGTCGCACCGGGGGTTCTTTCCCCTGCTCTCCTTTCCTAGGGGGCTGCCCTTCAGCACCTGGATCAGAGAATGCCAGTCAGTCCAACACAGCCCTCAAGGAGGAGCATTTTCTCAGGGGTCCAGAGGAGATCCCCAGGGCCTGGGCGCGCTCACCACACTGCCTTCCCTCCAGAGTCCCTTGCATGGACCAAAGAGGGCAGGATTAGACCAATTTTTCCTAAAATGTATTCAATTCTTTCCCATAGCAATTGTTGATATGTAATGAATATAAGCATAGTGAATAGCTCTTCCATCTTAGGGCCCCTTTTTCTTCTCTCTCTAGGTGCAGTCTTTTAATCTCTTCACATTCTCTCCCTAGGTAAAAATCATCCAGCCCTGTGGCTTTAAATACTGACAAAATTCTTGAATTCCCAAATTATATTTCAAGTTTAAACTTCCCCTTGGAGTACGAAATTTACTTACCCAAGTGCCTGCTTGGCATCTCCACTTAACGGTTATCCCAGGCATCTCAAGCTTAAGATATTCAAATCCAGTTGTGGTTTCATTTCTCCACTCTGCACTTGATTCATGTATCTTCCAGTCTTCCCCATGCTCCTGTCAATCAAATCAGAACCCTAGTGCATTGAGCAGGGTCTGGTTGGGAGAGAGAAACCACACCAGTTATTTGAACAGAGAATTGATCAAATATAAAGAATTAGCTATAAAGTTGATGACTAGGTAGGTAACTGAAAAGACCAAGGAACACTAAGTTGTTACATAAGTAGCAGTCCAAGGAACAGCCACCAGCTCTAGGCCTGGAGAACAAAGAGTAAAGGTCAGAGTTCATTAAGAAGAGAGACACTGGAAAGGGTCAGAGATCTGAGAAGAGAGCAGCAGTTGACACTGGTATCCGAGAAAGCAGTGAGGCTGTGAGTGTTGGAAACTGCAAACTAGATTTAGGCTCTGCAGTGGGAAGGAAAGTTTCTGCTGGGGTGAAGAACAGAGAGGCTGGGGGTGACTTTCCTGGGAGGAGAAAGCCCACAGAAAGTGACCAGGAAGGACCGAGTCCTTTCTTCTTCCTGCTGTGCAGTCTATGGCGCCCCCTAATGGCAGAAGCACACAGGGAGCAGCCGGAAAGCAGGAACTCGGTTTGCTGTCCCAGCCCCAGAATCACACAGCGGAGTGTAGAGGGTGGACTTACAGAGGGATAATACCCTGATAATCAGCCCATCAGTTATTAATGACTTAGTAACTGAATTATCCTTTGTTCTTTCTTTCTGCCTAATTTCAGTACCAAATCCACTAGGAAGTTTTAATACTGCCCTAAAATAGTTCTTAATTTTGTTTAATGTTGTTTAACCCAGGTATACCTAAACTTATTTGGCCACAGACCATTCTTAACATAATACCTCTCAACCCTCCTAAAAAAACCTCATGTTCTATCAATAGACATTGGGTAATACAGGTTTTCATTTGTATCCTCTCTGGCCCTTGTTTAACTTCAGGAAAAATACCTTTGAAGCAGAAGATACCTAGAGTTAAGCTTTATTCTCTCAGGGCAAAGAGCAAAGGATTTACAGGTCCCTTTTTTTTTATGAGAACCCAGGAGGCATCCAAAGTTTAGAGACAAAGCTATGGTCTGAGTTCTAAAGAGACTAGATTCCAATGCTAACTCTTATCTGTAAAATCAAGGTTACAATTCTGATATTTCAGGATTGTTGGGAGGAGATAATGAAATAACACATACAAGATAATTGCTACAATATGCAGCACATAGTAGGTTCTCAATATGAATGTTAGCTCCCACATTTTCACTTAATCCCTTTGTCCATCTATTGGGGAAACAAATTGCTAACAGTCTGCTAAGAATAATGGAAACATATTGATAGCATAACTCTGGCATAGATTATATTAACCACCAGTGGATGGTGTTATTAGCCAATGACATATTTGTAATTTTTCCTCTCTACATCTCTCATCTTCTCAGCCTGCCAGTAAATATTAGACCTGGTCCTGCCCTTAAGAATACTAAAACTAATTGTGGAAAAACAACCAATCCAAATGAAATAACTAGAGAGAAATAAGATGCTACTAGGCAATAAGAGATGTCAGAAAGGAGGCATAAGAATGCACGTATCTGAGGTTTCTCTCATTAAGGATAGTGGGGGCATGGATATGCAACTTCTCTGAGGCAGCCTGCCATAACTGAGCAGTTTAAGAAGTGCTTTTGGATGGAGTTTGGGAAGTCTAACCCAAATAAAATGAAATTCTGATTTAGCAATGTGCCCTTCCAAGACCACAGCACATTTTAAGGAATCTGTCCTCATAAATTTCAAACGAAAGAAAAGATCCAAGCCACTTTCTAAAACCCGACTTCCCAGCAGAGTGCTTCATTACAGACCCTGGGAGGCTTAAATGGCAGGCTAATTTTTCTTCCTCCCCAAAATTGAAAACAGCTTGAGCTCTCGAAAGTCTTTGTCATCTACCAAAGCAGATGGAAACTAAGGAAGAGAACAACCTTACAACAAAATAACAGCAGGATTAACCTATGGAGAGACAGTGAATTCAACAGAATACTGTTTTTGCAAAAGACTGTAACCTTGGGTCTCCTTGCTGTAGTACTGTGGCATCATTCTAAAGGATGGAGACAAAATTGAAGTAAAGGAAAGCATTGTGGTACCTTTTCCACCAGCCTAATTCAGGAAAATAAATCTAGTCAGATCTGCAGAGTCTAGGGAAGAGTCTGAACAGTGGCAGCAAGAATTTATTTGTTACATATTAGGTTTGAGGTTATCAGTGAGCCATACATAAAGATGTCAAATATGAAGTTAGATAACCAAAAGTGTTAGTCATCTACACTTAGTATAAAATTAAATGAGGGATTTTTAGAATGGGCTCTGTTGAACTTGTACTTTATCAAGGGGACAAGGGAGAAGGAGAATGGGCAGATCACGTGTCTGGCACCCCTTAGTCAGCCCAGGCAGCTCCAATCTGTCATTTTAATATTTTAATTTTGTGTCTGAAAAATGGGTTCCACTGCTTTAAAAAGAGTGAAAATCACAGTTCTAGGTGATTTATGGCAATGTCTCCAGATTCTAAGTGTGACTCTGGAATTGGGAGAGTTTCCAATGCAAAACAAACCATGCCTAAAATTCCTCTAAAGATGGTTACCATCTGGAATTAGGGCTTTTTTTTTTTTTTTTTTTGTGAGGTGGTATTTTTTTCCCCATTATATTTGTTAACTTCCCCATAACCTAGTGACTTGATTATAGCTTTCAGTATTAGAAAGGCAGAGATTTTGATACTAAAAAGATAGCACTAATAAAGAGATGAACTTTTTTTACATGTGATTTGACAGATGAAATAGAAATGAAGTCCTAAGTTAGCTAACGAGTCATCTTTAATATTCAGTTTTTCATAGGAACATGTCTTGGTCATATAAGCACTTGGGAATCCACAAGGCAATATTCAAATTGTTGATGAGAGGTAGCCACTAAAACACATGTCCGATATGTACTAGGAAGATCAAAAGGAAGGACTTATGGGAAGATGGAAAGAAAGAGAAACAGAGAAAAAGAAAAAAAGAGGAAGAAAGGAAGAGAGGGAGGGATGAAATGAAGGAGGGCAGGGAGGAAGGAAGAGAGGGAGGGAGGAAAGGAAGAAGGGCAGGAAGGGAGGGAAATGGAGAGAGGGACAAAAAGAGGGGAGGAAGGAAGAGGGAAGAATGATAGAAACAGCTTATAGAAAATCAAGTTGTGTGACATAATTTTTTTTTACTAACACCCACCAAGTGGTTTTACCATCTCTCCATCATGTCTTTCTTCAGCCATTCTTTTGTTTCTCAGTTCTCTGGATAAGGACATCAAAAGGTATCAACTGTGAGAAAAGGGAAGGAAAGAGAATTTGTAGGGTTTGTAGGAAACCAGACCAACCAAATCTACTTTGCTTGTCGTGAACATGATTTAGAACAACTTTGCAAACTCTGATGATCCTGAGATAAAGAGGGAAAAAGGGGATTAAAGGAAAAGACCTTGTATAAGACCGCTTTGTCCACAATGTTTCACTTCAATTGAATGAAATTTCTCTTAGGCCCTAATCAGCCCTCATTTTATGAGGACTCTTCCATTTCAGCTGGATTACCTGTTCCTTGAGGAAGGGGACCACTAACATTAGCCTTTTCATGATTTTCAGCATGCACCACATAGTAGGCCTTGCAGTTGAATTAAATACAAGTATTTAATAACTAATGCTGGCCAGAGACATGTAAGTCAAGAAAAGAACAATTTTCATTGGTGAATAAGAGGTACAAATGAACTGAATCTCCATTTTGGTTGTACAAAACTAACACTCATAATTTACTTAAATACTCAAATAGTTTCTACAATTATGTTTGTTCTTTTAGTAGGAACAATGTCCTGTTAGAGAAAAAAAGTATTTGCTAATATGTGTTCTATGAAGTTTTCTAAACCCTATTTAGTTGTAAAATAAAGTCTGAATTAATCTCACAAATATTTATTGAGCTCCCAAGCCCATGATTTTAGGTAGCACTGAGCCAAGACCAACATTGTTGCTGTCTCATGGAGCCTCAGGTGTATAGAGGAGATGGATATTAAGCAACTCATTACCTAATTATCTGATTAAAATCGTGATGAATCCTACAGTGGAGAAGCTGAGGAGGTGATGAGGTTACAGACTCAGGAATTCGTTCCTGAAAAATAAATTATGCTTGAACCCATATATGAAAGTTAAGGATAGATTAAGTGAATAAGGAAAAGGAGAATCGTTTTTAAGCAGTCTTGTGTGAAGCTGCCAAAGTGAGAAGGAGCATAACATGCTGGTAGAACCAAAGGAAGGCAGTGTGGCCAAACCCCACAGTGAGGGCGAAGTAGCACAAAGAGAGTTGGAGAGGATGACAGAAGCCTGTAAGATTATGAGCAGCTTTCCATGGATGTATTTTGTTTTTAAGCTGGATGTGCAGATTACTCAGAAGTTTCTATGTTTGACTGTACATGAAAATTGTCAAAGTCTTGGATGTGTGGTATAGCTGATTCTGGGGTATGAGGACTTAATCTATTTTAAATTCTTCCTCCCATTGTTTCCTTTTTCCTAACCTTTAAAATATAAAATGATGTGTAGATGGATCTTTTTAGATAATGGCTGAGTTATATATTTTTTTAATTCTTTATTGAAGGGATAAGGTAAACCTTAGAAGAGAACAGAGGGACACTGATGGAGGCTACCATTTGCCAAATTTTGTTCTGTGAATATAATATGATGTTACCTTAAAAACAGAAGAATTATGTGGTTAAACCTTTGGGGGAAATAGTAGGTTAAATAAAGGTAAACGGGTTTCCTTATTGAAGGATTCCTCAGAGCCTTTACTATTCCATCTAATCAGTGTTTTCAACGAACATTCCCATCTTATACTGAACACAAGGATATAGTATGACTATGAAAGACATGATCCCTGACCCCATGGACTTTACAGAGGAGGAAGCATAGAGTGATCACCAAAGAGTTTCCAGGACTTCCCAAACTTGCCTCTGTGCAGAATTCTCTTTTAGCAGAGACTCTCACTGAACAGTATTTGAGAAATGCGTGCTAGTCCTGTCTAGAAGAATCAGTACTAGGCATCCCCAAAACACTTAGATTGAGTCATAAGGAAACAGACTTTTAAAAATGCCAGATGAGACCTTGTTTCCTGGAGGACAAACCAGATGACATACGGGAGGATGCCCTTTTCAAATAATGTAGGAGAAGCATCATTAGAAGACCCTGTGTGCCCCAGAGTGAGAAATGCTAACTGTCTCTGCACTGGATTTGACAAGAACATCAGGCAGTTCTCATGATAAGCATCAGAAATCCACATCTTTCTTCAGACCAACTCTGGAGACAGATCAGTTAATGTTCCCCAAGCAATTTAAACCTCATGCCAATTATGCAATAACTGGGTCCTGTTGTGGTGTCTATTTTTATGCAATTTTAATTCAGAAAAGGGTATCACTCTAGGTGTGAAGCTAATCAAGACAACCATCTCTTCATTCTGAAAACAAATGTGTATTCTGGAAGTTGATGACTCTGTGAGTGTGTGTATGTGTGAAGAACTAATGAAAAATTTCCTTTATCTTCTGACCATCTCCAACCCAAGATCTTGTTTGAAGTTCTTCCAGGAGAACAAACATTGAATTGGTGTTGCCCAAATAACTGAAGATAATGGGCATTTGGCTGGGGTAGAGTAATGGAAAAGGCCTTTTAGTTTCCATATTATTTTGGGCTTATTAAATTTCATCATGCTTGATGTTGGCGTTTGAATAAAGACTTCTCTTTCATGTTTTTTTTTTTTTTCTAAAATGCTGCAGACAGTATTTAGACAGGAGATTTCCTGATACAGAATTAAGAGAGACCAGAGATGACTTTTCTAGCAATTCTGGCATCTCAGAGTTTTCCTTTCCAATGAACTTTTATTTTTCCCCAAGGGCTCTACTTCTTGTAGATCCACATGATTCACACTATACTGAGTTATGGGGTATTGTTTTGTGATTTTATCTAGAAGGATACAAAAGATAACTTATTTCAGGTAAATCTGTATAATGAAGATGTCTTGGTACGTAAAACATACTCAAGAATGTTTATTAAATTGTTTAATCTTGTTAGTGACAAACGTTTCCTGTGAGTCATTTTCCTTTTGGTGATAATGCCATAAACTCAGGAAGTCAAAGGTCATATCCACTTGCTCTGGTCCCTGACTGCAAATCTACTTTTAAGAGAATTACTGTTGTCAGATAATATCACAGGAGAAACCAGACCAGAACACAGGATAGAAGAAAATTATTTAGTAGAACATCTAAATACATGTCAGGCTGACCTGTATCCTGGCACACACCATTGAGTAAAAACACTCAATGAAAAGTGATGATCCTCCATCCTCCCTACCTCATTCATCACTGACTAAATTCTGCACATTTATTAACAATAACCTTGGTTACAAGGATGACAAGAGTACAAAAATTAAACGTCATTTCTTTACCAGAAAATACTGTGCATTCCGAATAGGAGCTGGTACCTAGAACTGCACAACCAGTAACTAAATTTCCTCCATGATTCTCCCTGAAAGCCTAGTGCCTCTCTTCATGCATGCACGTCAACTTCATTCTGTCTTCCTTCTGCTGACATTTTCCCTACTTTTGCCATTAGAGCAAGATGATAGCTGTAATTGCAACGCCAGCCACAGCCCTAGATCTGCATAACCTCCTAATTCCTGTTCTGTGCCCTAATTTCAGTTTTGTAAAATAGAGTATCTGGCCCAACTTAGGTCACGTGGTTCTAGTGTTATCAGCTGTGGCCAAGATCAATGGCCCATCTGCTCTGCGGTTCACATATGGAGAGGCATCGTACACAAAATGATTGCCATTATACTTTTCATGCCTTTTCGAATCTAAATGGAAATACATCTCTATGTCATGTTCAAAAAGTTTTAGCTGAAACAATGTAAGATTTGAATGATTAAAATAAATCACATAAAACCTAAATATTATGTGATTTTCTACTGGGATGCATTTATGAATGTTCATTGGAGAAATCTTACCATAGCTTGTCATTTTCAGCAAGTGGTGCTTAAATGTTAGGGCACATAGAATCTCCCATAGATTTTGTTGAAAATAAGGATTCCTTTGCCCTACCTTGGAAAGTCTAAGCAAGTCTGAAAGATTTGTTCATGCTCTCTCTAAGTGATTCTGCTGTACATGGGACACAGTTTGAAAAATATGGGTCTAGATTAAATAAAAGGAAAAAGAAGCAGGACTAAGAGTTTAAGAGAAGGGCCTTCAGTGGAGGGGAGAACAGAAGAAAACTGGCTTTTGATTGTTTCTGGGGAATCCTTTCCTTGCTATAAGCTTTCTCAACCACCGGGAGAACCACCAAGCCCTCACTCCTGAATCAAACTTTCTCAGAGGATTTTCACTACTATATTTAACATGCTCCTTGGATTTGTATCTAGCAATGTCCAGTTATTCTCATGAAAAGATGTGCAGCATCCCACTTCGGATGAGAAGACTTTTCTAGCCAAGGAAGGTAACATACTACCTGTTCCTGCCAGGCTGATAATAGAGATAGGTATTGCTCATTCAGGCTATGAATGCAAAGCCAGCTTTGCAGTCAGGCAGAGCTCAGTTCTCCTCTGATATCGGCTGAATGAAATGATACAGATTCTCTTTTCAAGCACCTGTCAAGGGAAGAACATACTCCACAAAGGGGGTACATAAGTGATCTTACACTCGGAGACAGCACTGTGACAATCATCACATTGTTTTGCAAGAGTCAACTTTAACAATGACAGGAGTTTCACAGAAACTGCAAAATTTCAGAGGCACAACCCGCCATGAGTGAGGAGGAACATGCCACACAGGAGTTTTTGTACCTCTCCCTTTCGGCCCTAGGCTAGGTGTCTTTTGGTGTTATATGAAAAAGTAGCAGACACTTCTTTCTGGAACATTTGTTCACAAAGGCTCTAATTTCATTGATTGATCTAGTCTAGTGATTAATTTGTCTGTTTTAAAATATTGTAAAAATATTAAGGCACAGTTTTTGTTAAGCCGTGCCGGGAACTATGCTATGTGCTAGAGATATACCTGAATGCAAAACTGGCACAGCCCCGGGGGGGTGTGGCTCAGTCAGTTGAGCATCAGACTCTCGATTTCAGCTCAGGTCATGATCTCAGGGTTGTGAGATTGGGCCCCACATTGGGCTCCATGCTTAGTGTGGGGTCTGCTTGAGATTCTCTCCGTCTCTCTCTTTCCCTCGTCCTCTGCCCCTCCTCTCACTTGCCCTCATGCTCTCTCTCTCAAAATGAATAAATAAAATCTTAAACAAACAAACAAACAAAAAGCTGGCATAGCCCCTGTCTATGAAAAGGGGAAATGAGGAAGACAGATGTGAAGACAACAGTCACAGACAATATAAAATTACAAATGAGCTGCTTTGGAATGTGCTGTGAGATGCTAGAAAATGGAGAAATTACCCTGTCAGAAAGGTTACAGGTAGTGAAACAGAGTGGTGGGCTAACAGTTGGAATAACCAGTTGAGGAATAGCGAGGAGGAGGGGTATTTATTTGCAAAGGTTAGCTTGGTATGGGGGGTGTTGGGGAGAGATCTAGGCAATTCAAGAAGCTGATGAAGGAGAGAGCAAGGGTGTTGTTCTAGGCTGAATTGTGTCCTTCAAAAAGATATGTGGATGGTGACTAACATAACATAAAAAAGTAAATAAAATTAAAAAAAAAAGATATGTGGAGTCCTAACCCCCAAAATGTGACCTTATTTGCAAATAGGGTCATTGCAAATAAAAGTGGTTAAGGTGAGGTCATACTGGTGTAGAGTGGTTCCTTAAGCCACTGTGACTGGTGTCTTTCTAAAAGGAGGAAACAGATACATAGAACGAAGATGGCCATGTGAAGACAAAGGCAGGAACTGGAGTTAGGCTGCCCTGAAGCAAAGAACATCTGGGTCTACCAGCGGCTGGAAGAGGCAAGGAAGTGTCCTCACCTAGGGCTTTGGAGGGAATAGGGCCCTGCCAACAATGTGTGGTACTTTCTTGTGTAGCCCCGGGAAACATGTGTGCAGCAAGACTGGTATTAAACCAGCCTGAAGTGCAGAGCAGGCCAGACCACACAGAGCCTTGAAGATCTTATTGAAGGTGTTACTCTTAAGAACACTGGGGAATCAGATCATTGTTTTGAACCAATACGGCGATAATGGCTGAATCCTGTGTGAGAGGATAAGTTTACTCCATGGTCACTTGAATTTCTTCATAGATGAATTGGAAGAAGGCAAGAATGACAGTTAACCAACATTCCAAATCATTGATATTCCAAATGGCCACCTAATAAGATCACAGTTTTCTCTCCCACTACCCCAGATTTTAGGAATCAAGCTTTCTTTACTGGCTAATACTGGACAGCTGAAGCAGATGTTTCCAAATTGCATTCCAGGGAACAGTAATTCTAAGATATACATTTCAGAAAATATTCCATGGCCAAAGAAGTTTAGGAATTTCTAAGTTTCTTGGGGTGTTTCTTCCTGCTTGCAGAATCATAATGTGCATTAACATATTGTCGTCTGTTGGAAGTTCTGTAGAAAGACTTGAACCTCAATTTCCAAATATGTTTGACCATGAAATACTCTTGGACCAAACCAAAACCAGAAATAGTTGAAATGTACCTGTTAACTTTTCAAGGAATTTACTTTTGGAAATGCAGAGAAGTTTTTAAAGATAATATTTTTGTGCCCTTGCTCCACTTTCAGAACTAGGAATTGCTATCCAGTTGCAATCCTGCCCTACAATTTTTCTCTTCCCTGTATGCATGGCCTGCTGGGGGAATAGCTGCTTACAATGAAGCTCAAATCTTCCTTCCTCTTCTCTTCTCTTCTCCCATATGAGTCTCATTTGAGAGATCTCCCCTCAAGCAATTCTTCCATCAGAGTGTGGAAAAAATAGTTCTGAACAAAAAAGAAATTGTAATGCTTTTTCAAATGACATGTTTAAATGTGATTTGAAATGGATAGCTCCGGACTTCAAAATGTTGGCCATCCTAACCAAGAAAGATAGTGCTATACCTGGAAAGGATTCTGAGGGTCATTTGGCACAAAACACTCATTTTGTTTTTAAGTAAGTGAAGGCCTGGATAGCCAGAGACAGTACCATACCACGCAGCTCATCGGATAGCACAGCAGGAGGGAGATTAGACATGTTTACTCTCAGCCCTACCTCCTCTTGAAATATGTCTTCAGGGGCCTTTAAAAAACCTAAATAAACTCCTGATAGTACTTGAATCCAGATATTAATCGCAACTATAAGGAAGATCACCAAGAAGGCAATCAACTAATTCAAGAATCTCAGTAGCACATACCTTCTTTGCGAGTGAAACTAACCAATTCAATAAACCAACAAAACGGGGAGGGAAAATCTATAAACAGTAATACCTTGTAAAGTTGTATGTTTTAATTGTCCATGTAGCACATAAATTATTTCCTTTAAGTTACCACAAATAATCTCTTTTCACACATTCATATATTCATTGTAAGTTCTCTATTCTTGGTGGAGATATTTTTTTCCCCTTCTGAACAATAAAATAATAAGAAAATGACTGAAAAAAACCTGCTTTGGCTCTTTTATATTCTCACTCCTTTCCTTCTGCAGTCTTTGGTTGCAGGTAAAAAAACATCTCCTGCTCCATACCAACCACCCAAGAGAGAAGAGTCATATTTTGCTATCTCTGCCCTTTTTACCATCCAGGCTGCTAAAAATCCTTACTAATGCATTTATGAAAATAAGTCTTAGCTTGTTCTGTCATTGCTACCCCACAGAGATACATGTTTTGCATACCTGAATCTGCACCTAAGCAATAGCCTTTCAGAAAGGTGATGGGCACAGCAGATGGGAAGATGGCATCAATGCATGTGACTGTGCCCCATCGTGAATTTAGGCGGGGAGATATGCAAATGCTGTGTTGCCCCTGGTGTGCACATCTTACAGACACTTCAAGAGAAGTGGTGGTTATGCAACACGACACCTTCCCCCAAACCAGTTTTCACCTTGTGCTCCATTGAAGAAACAGCAATCTGTTCCAATATTGGAGCATAATCAGTCTAAGGAAACCCTTGAGACAATTTGTTCAGTGCCCATTTCTTCTTACTCAGGAATTTTTAAGGATAATTTTGTCTCTATGCAATTTTCTACTTACTAGATAGTTTTAGAACCTAATCCACACATAAAACATATTTCCAGATATAATTTCATCAACATTAAATAGGAATGATGCCGCCTGGACACATCTAGATTTACTCATTTCCACCCACCTCCTACTGGCCTATTTTGCTTCTTCTGTCGAGACAGAACATTGGTGTCATCCCACTTGGGCCAAAGTAAAAGCACATCCAGTTCTCAATGTTCTCTTATCTCAGAAAGCAGATAAATATTTCAGAATGTTTAAGGAGCTGCCTTCAAACTGCCACCACCACGCTGGTAGTAAACAGCACAAAGAAATGAGGGTTCTTCTTCCAGTTCAGGAAAGATGAAGAGAAAGACTGAAAATTTCTAAAAAGAAACAGAAGCCTAAATCAATCCCCCACTACTTACTCGCCGAGGGACCTTGGACATGCCTCTTCATCCTTCTGAGCTATAGTTTTCTCATCTTTAAAATAAGTCATAATATTTACTCAAATATTAGTTGGGAGGCAGAAGCAACTGAGGTTTTACAAAGTATCATTATGGTTACTGGCATAGCTCTCAGCCTGAACACTTCACCTTCCTTTCTCTGGCTCTTTTGAACTTCAGCATTCCACCCAAGGTAGCTTCAGAAATCAAATACCACCTGTGTATCCAAAAGAAAGTTATTTGTGAAAGTTTAACCTAAAAAAAATCCTGTCTTCCAGAGTCTATTTAACATCTAGAGTTAAATAAAATATCATCACGCCCTTCCGCCTAACTTCCGCCTACCCCGCCCGCGCCCCCGGACCGGAAGCGCCGCGCTCGAACCCCAACCTCCTCGTCTGGCTTGAAGCATGGGCGCCGGCAAGATGCCGGCTTACCACTCTTCTCTCATGGACCCTGACACCAAACTCATTGGAAACATGGAAACTCTGTTGCCTATCAGAAGTCAGTTCAAAGGACCTGCCCCTAGAGAGACAAAAGATACAGATACTGTGGATGAAGCCATCTATTACTTTAAGGCCAATGTCTTCTTCAAAAACTATGAGATTAAGAATGAAGCTGATAGAACCTTGATATATATATATAACTCTCTACATTTCTGAGTGTCTAAAGAAACTCCAAAAGTGCAATTCCAAAAGCCAAGGTGAAAAAGAAATGTATACACTGGGAATCACTAATTTTCCCTTTCCTGGAGAGCCTGGTTTTCCACTTAATGCAATTTATGCCAAACCTGCAAACAAACAGGAAGATGAGGTGATGAGGGCCTACTTACAGCAGCTGAGACAAGAGACTGGACTGAGACTTTGTGAGAAAGTTTTTGATCCTCAGAATGATAAACCTAGCAAGTGGTGGACTTGCTTTGTGAAGAGACAGTTCATGAACAAGAGTCTTTCAGGACCTGGACAGTGAAAGGAGCCTGAGCAGACACTTTCCACAGCCGTGGGCAGCCTTTCACAGCAAGGTGTACACAGTTATTTGCCTTTATTTGATAAAGTTTTATACAGAAGAGAGAAGAGAGCATGTCTTCACTTGAAGAGCTCTTTATCAAGAATTTGGGGCGGGGAGGGAAGAATGGGTGATTTGAAATTTTCTGCAGTATTAAGCTGGTGCTTAATAAAAATAAGTAAGAATAAAGAAATTTCTAACATTCCATGTCAAAACAAAAACAAAAAAAAATATCATCACAATAATACATTGGGGAAAAATACAGACTAGACAACAAATGGACTCCACAGAAGGCATAATGGGGGCTATGTCCATGAATAAGAGCTTAAGAAAATCAAAGTATTCAGTCAAGCATATAGGCCATATCAATTCCACTATTTCCAACAGATAAAAGAGTTAAGGGAATATTGGACAGACCCAGGAGGCAATTAAATGTTAGTGGTTAACATGCATAAGTTTGGAGTCAAATACAACTATATTCCAAACCCAGCTC
The DNA here is from genome assembly GCF_009762305.2 of Zalophus californianus. NCBI lineage: Eukaryota > Metazoa > Chordata > Mammalia > Carnivora > Otariidae > Zalophus > Zalophus californianus. Next base: position 30,903,456 of record NC_045595.1, on the reverse strand, counting down.
TACCACATACTAACTGTGCCATCATAAGCCATTTAACCTCCGTAAGCTTCAGTGTTTTCATCTGTAAAAAGGGGGTAAAAGTATTTAATTTGTGGGGTTATTTTTGTGAGTAATAAAAATACTGCAATGAATAGAGTTCTGCACAATATCAGCCAAGTGGCAAATGTTCAATAAATGACATCAATTATTATTGCTGTTTTTTTCTTTTTTCTGGATACCTAAGATCAAATCTGATTCACTCATAATCACAGAGCTTCAGTCTTCTGATGCTCCAAAATGCATAGTAGGAACCCAGTGCTTGGGTATAGAAACAAACAAAAGAAGAATAATATTCTCTTCTCTGATGAATATTCCTCCTCCCTTAAATAGTCAGGAAATAATATGGTAAGCATCAGTGAGACCATCAAGAAACATACAGTAACTTGGAGTCCATGCTCTGCAGCTGTCACATACAGGTGTGAATTTTGTAAAGCATGCTCATTTTAGTTCAACTACCTGCTTCTCTTCTAGAGCGGAACTAAAATATTTAGCCATGCAACCAATGGGGAAATTTTAATTTTTGTCCTAGTCAGTTGGCTGGCATGATAGTTGAAAACATAGCACTTGTCAAGGCCATTCTTTTTAAAGATTTATTTATTTATTTGAGAGAGAGAGAGCAAGCGAGCTCAGGGTGGGGAGGGACAGAAGAAGAGGGAAAGAGAGTCCCAAGCAGACTCCATGCTGATTACATCACCCAGGTGCCCCAAGGCCATTCTTTTTAGATATCTAAAAAAGATAAGAAATCTAGATCTCTGGGTTAAATGGTAAGTATTCAAAGTGAAATCCACCAGATGTACCAATAGTTTCCTGGGTAAAAGCAATATTTTTTTCAGAAGGATCCCATTTTTCTCTATTTCATGGGAACACTGATAGGCAGTTGTAAATCATCATGTTGCCAAAGATTGAACATCTCAGCCCCAGTCTAGGGCAGTGTGGGGGGGTGAGCAAATAAGATCAGTTGATGTGGAACAAAACCAAAGGGAAATATTTATTATATTACTGCTTTGTGTGAATACCAGTAAGGAAAAGAATATGTGGGGGGAAAAATACAATGAACAAGCTCAAAATCTCAAATGAATAGCTCTTGCTGATCCTGAACTGAATGTTCCAGGAGTCAACAGCTGAAAATGTTTTACTAATTTTACATTATTTTTAAGTAGGTAGTATATATGGCTCTTCATGTTATTTAAATATTATGTGTGTGTGTATGTGTGTGTGTGTATATATATATATAATTTAACATCTTGGGGAGGCCAACATAGCATGTGACTGAAATACTGTGAAATTATTTATAAAATTTATAAAATTCAAATGAGACTGCCTCTAGGTTTTGTATACAAATCTGTATAACAGTTTTAGGGGCGCCTGGGTGGCTCAGTCCATTAAGTGTCGACTCTGATTTCAGCCCAGGTGATGATCTCAGGATTGTGAGATCCAGCCCTGAGTCAGGCTCTGTGCTCAGCGGGGAATCTGCTTCTCCCTTTCCCTCTGCCCCTACCCCCACTCGTGCTCTTTCTCTCTCTCTCTAAAATAAATAAATAAGTCTTTAAAACAAACAAAAACAAATGTTTATAACAGTTTTATTTGTAATCTACAAAGCTAAAACAATCCAAATATCTGTCAGCTGATAAATGGATTAAAAAAAAAAAAAGGTAGCATAGCCATACTGTGGAATACTACACAGTAATAAAAAAGGAATGAATTAATAATACACACAACAACATGGATGAATCTCAGAAGTATAGTCCAGAATCAAAAGGCTGCATACTCTATAAATACGTTTATATAACTTTCTGGAATAGGCAGAAAACTGAAGTGATTGCCAGAGGCCAGGGTGGAGTAGGGATTCTCTGCAAAGGGGCACAAGAATTTGGGGAGGAGATACTATATATCTTGATTGTGGTGGTGGTTATGAAAACTCATAGAACTACACACTGAAAAACAGATGAATTTTACTGTATGTAAATTGTATCTTGATAAAAATAAAATTAAAAAAATACCTATGAGGTTTAACAAAAATCCATGAAGGGGTCGCTGTGGCTCCTTCCTGAGGCAGCCTAACTGACAAAGCCAGGCCTCATTGAGTTCTAATTACCTGCTGGCTGACCAGACCTTCGATCACTTCCACTTGGCCTCAGTACACAGCCGGGAGCACTAGTGAAAGTAACAACCCCTGGTAATTGACATATAAGATTATATTAGTTTCAGGTATACAATATAATGATTTGATATTTGTATATATTGAGAAACAATCACCACCATAAGTCTAGTTAACATCCATCCCCACCTAGAGTTAACAATTTTTCCTCCTGTGATAAGATCTACTCTGTGCAACTTTGAAGTATACAATACAATAACTAACTATAATCACCATGTTATACTTAACATCTCCAGGACTTATTTGTTTTATAACTGGAAGTTTGTACCTTTTGACTCCCTTTAATTCATTTTGCGCACTGTCTAGCACTGTGTCTGGCAACCACCAATCTGTTCTCTGTATTATGGGTTCATCTTTGTTTTTGTTTTTCTTTAAGATCCCACATGTAAGTGAGATAACTCAGTGCCTTTCTCTGACTTATTTCACTTAGCATAATGCCCTCAAAATATCCTTCTTTTTTATGGTTGAATAATGTTTCATTGTGTATATATGTGGCATCTTCTTTATTCATTTATCCACCGATGGACACTTGGCTTGCTTCCTTAGCTACTGTAAATAATGCTGCCATAAACACAGGGGTGCTTATATTTTTCGGATTAGTATTTTTGCTTTCTTTGGGTAAATACCCAGTGGTGGAATTACTGGATCACATGGTAGTTCTATTTTTAATTTTTTGAGGAGCCTCCATACCATTTTTGTAGTGGTTGCACCAATTTACATTCCTACCAACAGTGCACATCCTCATCAATACTTTTTATCTCTTATCTTCCGGATAATTGCCATTCTAACAGTATGAGGCGATATCTCATTGTGGTTTTGATCTGCATTTCCCTGACGATTAGTGACGATGTGGCAGAATTATTTAAATGACGTTTTCATCAGCTAGTCCAAATTGAGATGTGCTGTCAGTGAAAAAAAACACACTGCATATTTTGAAGATTTGGTACAAAAACTATAAAATAACTCATCAATTTTTATATTGATTTTCATGTTAAAATGGTAATCTTTTAGATATGTTGAATTAAAATATATTTTAAAAATTAATATTTCTTCACATGGACTCTAGAAGATTTTAAGTTCCCTATGGAATTTAAAATTTGAAATTTAAAACTTCACATTATATGTGAAATTTTGTGACTCACCTATATTTCTATTTGATAGCACAGCTCTATAACCTTGGTAAATGACTGAATTTCAGTTTCCCTATACGTAAATTATTGTAGGGATCAAAACTAATGAAAATTAAGAAATTAGCATAGTGTCTGGATCTTAGGGGACTTTCAAAAACGAATGCTATAATTAACACAAAGCTATAGATTTCAGTAATTATTTACATACTGTACATATATTGAAGAACTGTCAAATTATTAGATGACCATAATATAAAGAAATAAGTTTAGGTAGAGTACAGCCAGATTATAGGGTTTAATTACTGTAGAGGCAGCTTTTAGGCAACAGGCTTGAGCAATAGAGACTTGAGCAAGGCAAAAGGGCCCACAGTGACCACTGAGCTGAACGCAAACAGGCTCATTAGGCCATAGGCCCTAACTGACTAATGGGCTACTTACAATAGGGTACAGTTACCAAAAAAGGGAAAATTCCCTATGTCCCCATGCTCCTTCACTCCATTCTCATGGCAGACATTCTCTCCTTTCTCCCTTGAAGTGTATTCAGTAAACTTCTGTCTTTTTTGTTCTGCGTTGGTGATTTCTTTTACTTTGGGCACTGCTGGCCCCCACCAGATCAGGACACCCCACAATTACCTGCCCTTATAGTTAATTTAAAAGCAGATTCTGGGGCACCTAGGTGGCTCAGTTGGTTGAGCGGCTGACTCTTGATTTCAGCTCAGGTCATGATCTCAGAGTCGTAGGATTGAGACCCGCGTGGGGCTCCATGCTCAGCAGAGAGTCTGCTTGTTCTTCTCCCTCTGCGCCTCCCCTGTTCTCTCTCTCTCAAATAAATAAATAAATCTTAAAAAAAAAAAGTTCTTGTGGGCAAGTTAGAATTGTCACCCAAAGGTAGTGGTGATGGTGGTGAGGGGGTCATATAAAGGGACTTTGAGGAAGAAAGTCAGTTCTCTGGAGTTTGGGAGGATTAAAGCTTTGAGTGGTTCTAGGAATGGTAGAATGACCCTGTGAAACACCCACAGGTCAAAGAACCCTGAAAGGGAAAAGCAGCATAAACTGAAGCCCAGGGAGCTGGGCTAGAGCATGGTGCTTAGAGTCATGGGGAACCTCAACCTCGAGCGTGGCACAGAAAGTGTGGACATCAAGCTGAGAGCACAAGGAGAGAGACTCTGGTGGATTGAGGACCAGAGACCCTTCACCATATTTCTGGACTAGATAAATTCAAACATTTCGGTATAACTTTAAGGTAGGAAAGTCTCCCCCCACCTACACACATGCACACATGTACACATGACATCAAAATGCAAGATGTACCAACTCTGGCAAGCGACTGGGTTACTTTAGAAAAATAAAGGAATGGTACGTTCCTGCACCTCAAGTTCTGTCTCACATATCATGGTGGATCCCTATATACAATCTTGCATACTCATAGGAAAATATTTTGGTATTGTTAAAAAACAAATTCTGGGTAAATTTAAAGATCTAAATGGCTTTATTCAATGATTCATGAATTTATCCCATCTCACAAGTAGAAAGGAGTTCTGAGGAACTGTACAAAACAGAAGATTTTTATAGGAAGGAGGGTGGGGCAAGATGTTATTTGCAAAAGAAGAGAAAGGATTGTTTAGGGAAGGTCACCTTCCCTTAGGAGAAGGATGGGGAGTCTCATCATGTAGGTTACCTCACTAGTGCTGATCAGGAAATTCCAGACAGATTGGCTTAAAATTCCACTTCTAGGAGAGGCTGAAACTATAGGTAGGTTAGGGACTAAGTCTTGGTGAGGCTGAACCTAAGTGACTCCATTTGGGGCCTGTTTCTTTGTAAGAGTATGATCTATTTTCAAGTGTTATCATTAGTTGTTTCTTGGCATGCATAGAAACTAGAGGGGGTTTCAGTGACTATTGTGTTACTTTTCCATACGATTTGGGGACAGTGAAAAATATGCATTGCTTTAAGAATAACAATAATGTATTACCATTTCACAGAAAAAGCCCTCTCTATTAGAGTTGTCGGTAATGCTTCTAGGACTTTCCCAGACTTAGGTACGAGCTTGTTACTCTCCTGAGGGTTCTCAGAGTATGTCCTTAGATATTTGTTTGTGGCTGATAATTATGGAGGACATCTCTGTCTCTGGCCCTGACCTCAGTGGCCTCACTGATCAGGATGTTGCCACTTGGAAGGGGAGGGGCTGGGCTAAGCTTCAGAAGTTCCTCCTTGAGGAACAGAATACACTTAAGCCCATCTTTGGCTTTCAGTTAGTTGCTCAAGTAGCTCAGACATCAATTTTTGATTGAAGAACTCTTTCCAGGAACTCTGCAAGAGTGAGTTCTATGTTTCTGCTGCATCCTGCTCCTCTGACCGTATTGGTTCAGGGCCGGACACCTGATTCTAACAAGAGCACTCTGATTCTCTGTCCCCCGGTAATTTGTCACGGAGACAAAAAAAGAGTATTGGTCCCAGGAGTCCCAGACATGCGGACTTAGAACTCAGAGGCAGAAGAAGAAACCAGAAAGCGGAAAGTTGGAAGCTGAGTGAGAAATGGCAGAGAGTAGAATTTCAGTCCTGGTGGCTCAGCTGTGCCAAGTTCTGGTCTCTGCCCAAGAACCCCTGGTCTTTGGGTTCTGTGAGACACCCTTGTATCTTGTGAGGGGGCAAAGAGTCCTGTCCTCTCAAAGGTTCTTCTAGCTGGACTATGAATCAAACTGACATGAGACAGAATTACAGGAAAAAAAATCAAATTCAGTAGTGTACATATGGAGAATCCACATAGACATGGAAATTCCAAAGGCAGGCAAAATGAGGTATCTATGTCATTCTGAACTAAGGAGAAGGGAGTAGGGGTTTGGGACTTCAGAGGGAAGGAATATAATTCACAGGAAGATGAAAAAGCAAATATTTGGTAAACAAATATTTGCCCTGCCACATAGATGGGTTACTCTGATAAAATTTATCTCTGATAATAACTCTTATTCTGAAAAAAACCTAATTTAGATTCTTCTATGTAGTTAAGGGAGGGACAAAAGTTTTTCTTGAGTCCACAGAATCTCAGTTAACTTCAACTCAATAATCCACATGCCAGAATGGCCCACCTTAGGGGAGTCTGCCCTCGACTCCTATACTTATAATAATTTCCCTCCTTTTGCTCAAAATAAATTTCACTGGTTTCAGTTGCTTATAGTCAGAGGGTCCTAAGAAGGAAGGAAAATAGTCACCTACTTACATCTTAAACAACCAAGGAATAATCCTCACTTGGGAGAGTCCATAAGTAGTAGGAAATATTTCTCCCCCTCTTTTCACGTGTAATAAGGGATCATAATATCTCATTTCTCTGCAAACATTATTTTTGTGATGATTGTTATGATTCTCTGACAATCCTACATAGACTGTCCAGTCCCATCTCTGCATCCTTTGGCTTCACTGCCAGCTGGAGTTGATGCTAACACTATCCTACTTTCATGCATGTTTTAACACAGAATAATTGCATCCCATTTTTCAGCCTAAATCAGAATAATAATCTGCAGTACCACTGTTAGGAAACAGAAGAGGGCGCCCTAAGAATATTTAAGAAGTGAGAAAGAGCATCTCTTAACACCTTTAAATACTACAATGAATTCTTTCTCCCAAGCAGAGGAAAGCAAAGCATGATCAGTTTTGCAACTAACATTATTCCGTGGAGCCACATGACTAAGGGATAAAGAGAAAGAGTACCTAAGTCAGTCCCTCAGAAAAAGGCAAGGCCTAAAAAAAATTTAATATCTGTTAAATATGTTTGTAGTCCCAAATAATAATCTAGTTTTATTGTCTGGTGGCTTAGTAAAAAAAAAAAAGGTGGTCAGAAATTATTTCTTTTTAATGGATATGGAGAAGAAAATAATAAAATTAGCATTTAGAGAAATTTCCATATGCCAAACACATGTTTAGGAACATTATTTTATTTGATATTCTACAAAAACTCCTAGAGGTAGGTAGTCAACCTCCCCCGCCTCCCAAACCTCCAGTAAACTAAGGGATCATTTTAACTGGTACCTCTTTCACTTGCTCCAAATAGTCTTCTCCATAACAATAGGCCTGAAATAAACGCATAAATTATTTAAGAAATCTTTTTTGAATTAAGCAGTTGGAGAAAGAAGAAGGAGAGAGATGAAGATAAAGAAGGAAGGACAGGACCAGAAGGAAGGGGCTCAGGGAGAAGGTGGAGGGAAGGAAGAAAGGGAGGGAGGGAGGGAGGAGACAGAACAGAGCCACAAAGGAGAGGGACAGGAGGGGAGGTGGGCAGGAAGAACTTCTCCCGAGCCTTCAAAAAGACCTTCTTGGGTCTGAGTGGCTAGCCTACACTTTATTTTCATGCACTTTAATAGCCCCAGTACACTTATTTCTGAGGCCCCCAGTTGGCATCAGACAATGTCAAGGTAGGCTACAACATCCAGGTCCAGAAGCGCATGTTCAGGAGAGAGTCAAGTGCAGCTACAGGAAGGGGGAACAATCAAGGGAGGGGTATTGATTTAGCAAGATCTGAAAGCAGCCTTCACAGAAAGGCTTTACCCGCCTCCAGCTGTTCATTTAGTTAATGAATATGAAATATTGACTCAAGGATGGCCCCACAGGTGTTCAGGAAAACAATCTCATTTCAAACCAGTCAACTGCACATAGCCTGAGAGTGGGTGGAGCGAGAGAGTTCTTTACCATCCCCCCTTTCCCAGAGCCTCAGGTTAAGGTGGGTCTCTGGGTCCAGATTCTCAGCCTGCCCCCACCCTGTGGGGCAGGTCTTGAGGTAAAGACAATGGGGCACACCTGTTCCTCCCCTCTTTCTAACACTTTAGGAGATGGGCAAACTGAATCCCAAGGTTTGGTAATTATGATAGGTAAAATACTTTAAAAAAATTAACCCATGAATTTATTTTCAAGTGTATTTGGAGAAAAATAAGCTTCCACATAAAGCCCTCAAATTCACAAATATTAGAGTAAAGCCAAATGAGGCATTTGTATTTTTTAAAGTAAAGTAGATATTTTATAAAATTATAATAGAATGGCACCTGGCTGGCTCATTCAGTAGAACGTGAGACTCTTGATCTCGGAGTTGTGAGTTCGAGCCCCACATTGGGTGTAGAGATTACTTAAAAATAAAATCTTAAAAAAAATTTAATAGAATAAGTAGTATGCAGATATGACTATAGATATTGAGGTCAGATTGTTAAGGGCTGGAGTTTGAGAAACACAGATTTAGGGCAGATGAACTGGGAGGATTAGAAGAAAGGATAGATGGATGTGTAATTTAGTCAAGAGTGTTGGATAGATGGATGAGTCCATGGATGGATGTTTGGCCAATTGGATGGTTGGATGTGTGATAAATCAGACGTGTCGACACACTTGAGATGTTCCTTTAGCTTAATTATTTGCTAGTGCAAAGTGGATGTCATTGGATTGAAGGGAAGTGGAAATGAGTCCATCTGGTTCTCAACCAGTGTACCTCAACAAATAGATGTGGGCTAGTCCCTTCACAAGTGAGTTGGTGACCTATGTTAAATTGTTTATTTTCCTTGTGATTCAGAATCTCACCAAAATTGTTTAAGAGTGTGGGTTCTGCGGTCAGATTCTTATGCTAAATTGTAGCTCTTACTCGTTATTGACCTTGGACAAGTTGCCTTACCAATCAGGGTCAAAGTCCCCCCAGTTGTAGAGTGAGGCCAATTACAGCACCTACTCCAAAGGGTTGCTGTGAAGTTTACAAATAAAGACAAATAAAACAACCAATCCGTAAAATCCAAATTGACATTAATTGATGAATGATTTTGTTTTCCTGGAATTAAATTGATGATGTTGAAACGTAAAATGAAAAAGATATTTGCATGTTTCAAGTTTCACTTTTCAGTTTGAATCTTTCAAATTTCAGGCTAACATTATTATCAATTCTGTTTTTTCCCCCCATTTTAACAATGAAGTTATTTTTAATCTCTAATCATTAGTTTGATGAGGTATTCAATTTAATCATGTACCCCAAAATACAATATTGAATTTTTAAATAGCTATCTAAGGAAAAATTTATTTTGACTTATATACTACTTTAAAAATAACCTTTTTTGTAGGCAGCCTCCAAAATAGTTTCCAATTATCCCTCCTTGTACCCATGCCTTTTGTATTTTCTTCCCCTTCGGTGTGGGCTGGACTCAGTGACTCAGCTCTAATAAATAGATTGTGGTAAAAGTGATGGGCTATCACTTCCATGACTAGGTTACAGAAAACTCTGCTTTCCATCTTGTTTGCTTTCTTTCTGTCTCTCTCTCCCTCTCATCCTTTCTCTGAGGGAAGTGAACTGCCATGTTGTGAATAGCCCTATGGAGAGGTTCACATGGAAGGAACTGATATCTCTGGCCAATAGCCCATGAGGGCCTGAAAGCTGCCAACCCAAGTGTGTGATGGTGGAAGTGGATCCTCCTCCAGTCAAGCCTTGAGGTGCCTATAGCCAGGCTGATCTGTGATTACAATCTTGTGAGAGACTGAGTCAGAGGCTGTGCCTCATAGAAACTGTGAGATAATGTTTGGTGTTATAAGCTGCTAAATTTGGGGATAATTTGTCATGTAGCAATGGAGAACTAATACATCATCAAAATTGAAAAACTGTTTTAGAAACTTTGAGAAACATGGTACTAAGGACACCAAGGTTCCTCTATCTTTTGTGCATGTGAGCTTTGGCAATTAACTCACTTAACCTTTCTGACTTCCATTTCCTAGTCTGTAACATGGGAATGGTAAACCCCACAACTCCATAAAATTGTTCATTTATTTCACCTTTTCTATAAAACTTGTAAGAGAGTTTCTTACTCCACAACGTGGTTCATGAAAGGATAAGCTCCCTATTTGCTCCATGTCACGCATGTGGAAAGGAAGCACCTTTGTAAGGCTGTGGAAAGTACATACCAGTTTTTGAAACCTAGAGTTTGTTTTGGGAAGACTAAACTTAGATCACTGTGCTCAACCTGACTTTGAGTTTAAATAAGAATTCAAGTCCAGGTGAACCTTGTGTGGCCCAGTGGGTGGAGCATCTGACTCTTGATTTTGGCTCATGTCATGATCTCAGGGTCCTGGGATCACCCTGAGTTGGGCTCAGTGGGGAGTCTACATGAGGATTCTCTCTCTCCTTCTCCCTCCCCCAAGGCGTATCCTCTTTCTTTCCCTCTCTCTCTGAAATAAATAAATAAATCTTATAAATAAATAAATAAGAATTCAAGTCCAAATATGTATAAGTTCCTATTCAACTGTTACCTCCTCAGGAAGGCCTTCCCTGATAAACTTGGGTGAAGCAGCTCCCCCTACTCTTCAATAAATATTCCCGCTCCCATCTTTTCATTGCACTAAGCCATAATGGAATTTATTGCATTCATTTTTTTCTTTTCTGCTCCTCCCTCAAAAAAGTTAATGTTTTGAGGGCAGTGACCTCTCTGCCTTATTCTTTGCTAGAACATTACCAGCATGAAGTAGGAGCCTAATATATGTACTACTTTCCTGACAGGGGTAGGAAATGTGTTTGCTGCCTTCATTATCTTGCCAAGAACTAGTTGCTGAGCCTTTCAGGTAAAGTACTTGATTGAAAGTAAAGAAATCATCATTATGTTCAATTTAGGATTTTTCTGGTTTTCATAGCATTCAGGATTGTTTATAGGAGAGGCTCTGGACAGAAGCCAGTGAAGAGTTACAAAAATCATTTGCAAGATCCTTAGCCCCAGAAGCTTTAGAAAATGAGCAATGGACTAATAGCCTTGAGGCCCTTCTACCTGCCAGCAACACCCTTTGAAACATTTCAAAACATTTATTATTCTAAGGGGGCACTTACCCTGCTCTTTTTTTTTTTTTGTCATTGTTACCATTTGTTCAGGAAATGGACCCATTACTGGTTTATGGTGGCTAAGTGCAGATTTTCAGAGCCTTCAACTGAGAGAATGAAAGCCTGACTTCCAAAATTCTTATTTGGACATGTTAATTTTCTTCTACTGAACCTTCATTTATCCTGCTCCTACTAGAACACATCCTTTGTTTAGTGAGTGTGTGTGTGTGAGGGGGGTGGTTAGGGAGCTGTGAAAAGGAAGAATGAAGGGAAGTGTGGATATATTCAGGGTTTTTTTTAAGTACCATAGTTAAAAAGTATTTTCATGTAACATTCCAGAAAAAGTACATGACTTATGTCACTTCATTTGAGGCTCCGAAAGGATAGCATATAGTTGTATTAAATAAATTGCTTTAGAAAGATGCCTTAAAAAATAACAACTATTCTTAATTTCAGGGACTTCACTAAGTCTTTAGCCTAAAAAAAAAAATAAATAAAAAGTCCAGCCTTTTCACTTATTTTACTTCGAAAGTAAACATCACAAGATGAAAAATTAATTTCAAGTTTTCATTGAGGTGAGAAGGGGGGGCTGTTTTCCTTCTTACTTAATCCTTCTTCCCTTAGGCATGATTCTGGAGCTGAATAAAGACAATATGTTCCAAATTGCCAATCACATTAGTCTCTATGTGGGCTGCTTAAAACATGCAAATGACTCTGAGAAATGTCTCTCATCCTACAAAGATAAATGAAGGTGTGCATCACTATCAATGGCAATGGAAGTCAAAGGAGGACAGAAAGCATTGATAAACGAGGCGTCTTTGCCTTTCCCCATAGACATTCTGTAAGGAAACACGAGTGTTGATGGATTACATCAGCTTCCTAACTGTACACATACCGGTAGCCTTTCCTGCAGCCTATCTTCCCCAGCCCTGCCAGACACTTCTTCCTAAAGGATAGTTTTGTTTACTTCAGTCTTGTGCTCAAACACCTTCAATGGCTCCCTATTGTCCATTAAGTCAATAAAGAAAGCCCCACCTTTTCATCCCAGTGTTCAAGGCCTCATTAACCTTGTCATCCTTATTACCCACAGCTTCTCAAAGTAGATCTTATATTCTAGTCAAAGTCAACCATCAGGGATCCTTATTACGTGGGTATTTATCAGAATTTCCATGGTAATGATATTCCAAAAGGAAGTCAAAGCTATAAGAACAGGAAAAATATTTGCCAAGGGAAAAAATATATATAAACTTAGAACCTCCTTGAACATCTGTACACTTTGAGTTAATCTCTTGGTTTCTCATTGATCATCAGACAGTGTCAACGTCCTTCAGTACAAGGTAAATACAACTTGAACTGATTGCCAGTGGAACTGTGAACATTATAAAAACAATGAAACATTTTATGAGGTTCATAAAAATGATGTAGAAGAAATTAATTGAGCTCTCACATATTTTTGCAAGTATGACCTCCTCATGGCCAATCTGTGAAACTCAAGAATAAAGTAAAACAGGTCATCTCATGTTACCATAAAATTGTGTGAAAAATATTACACACAAACACATACACACACATCTTGATCCATTGTTTAAAATTTAGCACATCACTGTGATTATACTTGACAAATTGTAATATATAAATATAATATTGTAAACTAAACTTATTTTTTAAGTTTTTGTTTTATTTTTGAGATACATTTTCAATCAGATTTCCCTGCATTACTTATGAAATTTTGGTTCCCACTTTAAGTGGGCTCCCTTTAATGACATAGCAAGTTCCTTTGGTCCTTTCATATCTCAAAATACTCTACACTTTTCTATTCCTGCTGATTTGCACATCTTCCTGTTATGACTCTCCTTATCCTTCCAGGTGCAGCTCAAATACCACTTCCTCTAAAAATCTGTCCCAAACTCCTGTAATAAAAAGAAAACTTCCTCCTCCAAACACACAGCAGATTTCACTTGTAGCAACTATGGGGGCATTTCAGAAGTTGCCTTGAAGCATGGAGCCCAATGCGGGGCTTAAACTCATAACCTTGAGATCAAGACCTGAGCTGAAATAAGACTTTGACACTCAACCATCTGAGCCATACAGGCACCCCTGTACATTTCCTTTCTGTGGGCTTTCCAAAAGTGAAAGTAATAATTACAAACTTTCCTGTCACTGAAATGAAGGGAGATTTATTACTTTTCATTGTGGACCTCTGTTCAAAAGGAAAAGGTTTCATGTGGGAGATAATGCGTCCCCCTTGCAGGGTTCCAGCACTCTGGCTAGCTCCCCTCTGTCTTAGCCCTACTGCATAGTTGTTGATCGGCCACCCAACCTCTGCGTGGCCAAAAGCGGAACCTGGCAGCTGGTACTCTGATGGAGTGGTGTCAGATGGAGCTACAGGCCTTGTCCCTGGTGAATTCTACAGTTTATTTGGGTTCGTTTCTGCAGAGCTGGATATCTGTTTCTCAGAGCAGCACTGACCAGTGATTCGCAAATTGGTCCAAGCTTGTGTCCGAGATCCTTCAAGGAGAGGATAGAAAAGACAGTTCTTGGCTGGAACCTCTGTAACACAGATTAGTGTTATGTGTTAATCTTTGTGGAGAATGCAGAATTTAAAATACCAAAGAGCAGGGATGCCTGGGTGGCTCAGTTGGTTAAGCATCTGCCTTTGGCTCAAGTCATGATCCCAGGGTCCTGGGATCAAGTCCTGAATCGGGCTCCTTGCTCTGTGCGGAGCCTGCTTCTCCCTCTGCCTGCAGCTTCCCCTGCTTGTGTGCTCTCCCTCTCTGACAAATAAATAAATAAAATCTTTAAAATACCAAAGAACAGAAAGTTTAGTGGTCATGAATCAAACACAGCAACAGTCCTGGTGGGATCAGCTGGAGATTGCACACCCCCTTTAAAGGGATTCAAATTCAAGTATTTTGTAAACAAGAATGTGCTTAATGCAATATAATTAGGAGTTTGATGTAGCCTGGAGGTGCCAGTTTGCAAATCCCAATTCAGGGGAATGATGAATCTCTATTTTAAAATTATTCTTAGATTCATTCATTCACTCATTCACTCATTCTCATTCATTTTGCTCCTGAGGAATCTTACAAATATCTCTTTGTACTGATGCCAGGGCTGTCTTTCCTTATGCTAAACATCCAGTTCTTCTATAAAGCAAAGGGCAAAGTAGATATATTTTCCTGGAGTTTTAAATGTTGAATTCCAAGCTTGTGTGTGTACTTGGAACCAGCCTTACAACTACAAATTGATTCTTGTAAATCTTCTAACATGATAGGAAATGTATCAACTACTGATCAATGCTGCTGTCACCCGATGGCAGGCTGAAGCTGGAACCATGGGCTGAATGGCCAGGGTGTGTCTCTAGTTGCCTTTGGGGACAAGGGGCTTCTAGAGGGGGAAGGCTACAGGAAACCTCCACTCCTGTCTTTCCTGGAACAAAATTTGATGAATGTTTAAGCAGTTCTTCACTGACGGGTTCGGGGGACTGTTTCAACGCTCTACTGAGAGGACAGGAAGGTAGAGGAAGAAAAGAAATATTAGGTGCTCTGACTTAGCTGCTCTCCTTTGTACTGCATAAGGGGTAAGCCCCCGGTGTTAACTGTCTTCAGTCAGATTCTTAATTTGGCTGCAGATGGCATCATCTAGGAAGCTTAAAAAAAAAAAAAAGACATACAGATGCTTGGGTCCTAACTACAGAGATTCTGATTCTATAGGCCTGATAGAGCCCGAGCCTCAGGATTTTTAAGATGATTGTGATGTGAAGCCAAGGTGGAGAAACACTAGCCTAGACCTTCAGATGTGTGTGTGTGTGTGTGTGGTGGGATGGGGGTGGAGGGTGGTCTCTGAGTGCTCAATCCAGCACCTAATGCTTTTTTCCCCTCACTTCTCACTGTGTTCTCTTTAACTGTTTTGCATTTTCTCTCTAGTTCATTTCCTCCCTCTTATATAAATGAACAAAATCCAGCCTCCTTTTTAGATGTCTTATGTCTGGCAACTTGACAGCCTTAGATACCCCCTGCGTGTTAAAGCTTTTGCCTCAGCATTAGATTGTGCAGCATTTTCTCCCTTGTCCCTAAATATGTTACAAATGTAGTTATAAGGGCTGCCTAATATGTTGTCATGTATATACATGATCATTTATTATAAAACAGTCCCCTACAATCACACATTTTGGTTATTTCCCACTTTGTGATATCATAAATGCAACCACCTATTTTAAATACAAATATTTGTCCACTTCGCTGGTTATTTCCTTAGGGAATCTTCTTAGCAGTGAAAATTATTGGTGCAAAGATAATGAACATTTTTAAAGGCTCTTGGTATATATGGTCAACCACTTTTCAAAGGTGCTGTACTGGTTTATGAAGCCAACCAAGATGATGTTCTATAATTAATTCTTCCTTTGTTGCTGAGATGGGTATTTCAATTGCCCAGCATAATTTAAACAGAATTCGATGAAATCCTGTTTTGTAGGCTGTACCATTCAATAACAAGTATTAAACATGTTGTAATATTAATAAATATTTATTATATATTCCAAGGAGAGGAGCTGCATTTTATTTGTTCACTTGTAAAACTTCATTAGTTCACCGTACCCTTCAAATTAGTCAAAGCCTTAATTTATTTTCATCTTGAGTAATTTCCTTTATAATTGTAACAAAATAGAATACACTTATGAATCATAAAGTGAGTCTGTGGCATAATGCAGGAGAATCATTGAGAGAGTTTTTGAGCAATGCAAGTTCCTGGATTCCTTCCATAGGAAACTCACATTTATTAGATTTGGTCTAGAGTGTGAGAATCTGTATTTGTATAGGTTTTCCAGGCGAGAGCATCCTGTTCAGGCTTGGGTACTACTGCAGTGGTTATTATGAGAATGTTGTTATGACTCTCCTATCCATATGTATCACTACCCTTCTTAAACTTTTCACCTCTTACAATTTCATCAAACAATTCAAGAATTATTTGACCATACTACTTTTTTAAAAATTTTATTGTTATGTTAATCACCATACATCATTAGTTTTTGATGTAGTGTTCCATGATTCATTGTTTGCGTATAACACCCAGTGCTCCATTCAGTACGTGCTCTCTTTAATACCCATCACCAGGCTAACCCATCCCCCCAGGCCCCTCCCCTCTAGAAACCTCAGTTTGTTTTTCAGAGTCCATAGTCTCTCATGGTTCGTCTCCCCCACCAATTTCCCCCCCTTCATTTCTCCCTTCCTACTATCTTTTTTTTTTTTTTAACATATAATGTATTATTTGTTTCAGAGGTACAGGTCTGTGATTCAACAGTCTTACACAATTCACAGTGCTCACTATAGCACATACCCTCTCCAATGTCTATCACCCAGCCACCCCATCCCTCCTACCCCCCCACTCCAGCAACCCTCAGTTTGTTTCCTGAGATTAAGAATTCCTCATATCAGTGAGGTCATATGATACATGTCTTTCTCTGATTGACTTATTTCGCTCAGCATAATACCCTCCAGTTCCATCCACGTCGTTGCAAATGGCAAGATCTCATTCCTTTTGATGGCTGCATAATATTCCATTATATATATATATATGCCACATCTTCTTTATCCATTCATCTGTCGATGGACATCTTGGCTCTTTCCACAGTTTGGCTATTGTGGACATTGCTGCTATAAACATCGGGGTGCATGTACCCCTTCAGATCACTACATTTGTATCTTCGGGGTAAATACCCAGTAGTGCAATTGCTGGTATAATGGATTGAGGGAACATAAAGTTCTAAGAATTAAAATTAATAATAAGATTAAACTAAAATATTCTTGTAGATGAAGTAATTGTGGCAAGAGATGATTAACATTTTATTATTCTGTTTAATATATATGCAAATTAAATAATATCACAAATATGTAAAATCATAAGGCTTACGATATATAACAGAGACCAGTGATCATCAACAGGATGGTCTACCATTCCAGGGTGAGCTGGTAACTGTGTCTGAAGCATCATTTTACAGATTGCTATCATGTATTGATGAATTGGTTGCAGCCTCTCATGTTCTTTTTGTTCCTGGGAATGGCACACTATGTCCCAAGTCAGTTGTCTCTGTTTATTGTGATATACATATGCATGTGTGTGCACATGCATGCATGCACTTATACATATTAAAGAAACTTTGGAGGAAAAAAAATCAATGTTGCTATCTTTCTATGGAAAAATATTTCTATACATACTACAGAGTGCACTAGTACAGAAAAATGCAATTTGGGAAATGCTGACTGTCTTCATTAGGACATATACTGACTGTTGCAAAGGGAAACACACTCTAACTCATGCAACAAAGAGGTTTAAGGAAAGAATACAGGAAACATCTCGCATGAATACAGTACACAAATGACAGCGAGGCTTCAGCGGATCTGACTATCACTTTCCGCTGTATATGATGATGTCTCATCTGCCTTCTTTGAAATCCAGGCTTTTGTTCAGTTCACATCTCTTTCAACCAGTCACCTCCAAGAACAGCACCTGCCTGCTGTACATCATGATAAGCCCATTGTAGGTGCTTGCTAAGTTTTGGTAGTTGAGATGATGAGTGTATCTGTCTGTAGACACTTGGAATTCAAAATGTTAAGCTGCTTGAGGTCTCAGGCTTACAATCTATCTCATGGGTGAGGAATGACCAAATGAACTCTGAGATTCTGGGTGGAATGAGCTCTGATATATTAGGCTGACAAATGAGAACAGCATGTAGATTATAAAACAAAATCAAAAGAGTGAGATAATTAAAGTGGCAAAACAATGATTTTTATGTGATTTTTTTTAATGCAGACACACACACACACCCATGACTCCTAGCAGTGCACCTTGTTTTTCTTTTAGACCCTATTGTTTGAATTCTAAGTGGAAAAGAAGAACATCTTCAGTAGAAGTACCTATTGGTGAATAATTCAGATGTGATAAAATATTTTAAAACACTGAGGTTGTTCTTCCTAAAGGATATAACTTAATTTTACTTTGATAATATATAATTACTCTAAAAATTGCCATTATCTAATGAAAATTTCTTGTGTCCCAAATCTACCTTTCCCAGAAATAATTACTATTAATAGTTCAATGTATGTATATACATGTCTTCTGTATGCACATACATTTTGTGTTGATGGGATAATGTCATATAAGTATTCTACAATCTGCTTTTTTCACTTGATATATTGTTGACACCATTCATATCAATAGATAGATGTGGCTGCAGAATTTTCCATCATATGGATGAAACATGATTTGTTTCAGCACTAGTCTTTTCACAGACATTGATTTTCCTTCTGAATTTTTGCTAAATATCTACACAACAAATTACAGTGCATATGTATTTATTGTCTTATCTCATTAATTTTTTGGATAATTCCTAAAAGTAGAATTTCTGGATTGATCTCTAATTAGTTTGTGCCAACATCCATGTGGAAGACAGAATAATGCACCCCTCCCCTCAAAGACATTTGTGTCCTAATTCCTTGAACCTGTGAAAATGTTAGGATATATGGCAAAGGTGAATTAACATTGCAGATGGAATTAAGTTTGTTAGTCAGATAAATTTAAAATAGAGAGATTATCCTGGGTCATTTAGGTAGTCCCATGTAATCATGAAGGTCTTTAAAAGTAGAGTAAGGAGGTGAAAGAGAGAATCAGAGGATGATCTGACTACAGAAGAAAGGGACAGAGAGATGCAACGTTGCTGGCTTGTGTGTCACCTTGCAGGTCATGATATGTGGCATGTTTATTTTTTTAACTGCAAAAAAAAAAAGAAAATATAAATCTTTATTGAAATAAGTTAATCTAGTGAATAGGTCTAAGAAAGCACAAATCAGGTAGCTAGGGCAACAAAGATCCTCTACCATGTCAAGCTCTGTTGCTCATGAGATCTCAATCTCTATCATTATCAGCTCCAACTTCCTTCTTGATGGTGACTTTTGCCCATTTCTTCTCCTGCTCCTGTTTGACTTTCTACTCCCAGGACCATCTGTCTCTAATCATGGCTATGGCCATTTCCAGATTGGAACTTGATCTTCTCTGGCCAATGAATGGAAGTTGGCCAGCATTTCTTTTTCCCTTTTTTTTTCCTACTTTTATTGAAGACATGAAGGCTGGATCTTCAATATCTAACTTCCAGTGATTAGGGAAAGACCACGAGAATGTTGGAGATGCTGGCCCTGATATCACTTAGTCTCTGAACCAAAGTCAGATTTCTTGTTAGGTAAGAAACATAAACTTCTACTTATTTAAACTACTGTTAATTATTTATTCTATAATTTTCTGACAATACATTTCTAACAGATAGTATCCCCCTTCTATCCTTACTCATACCTTACCTTTTTCTTCTGTTCTAATATAATCCTAACCATCCTTAATCTACCTCCTTAACAAAGCTTCCTTTGCTGTTATGGCTCATGGGAATCTCCTCCTCCTCAACCTCTCTATCACTATCCAAGCCAATTGGTTGGTATTATGTTGTATTTTCCTCCAACTGCTTCATGTGTGTCAGCTCTGGCTGTTCTCTAGAGCAGCACTGTTCAATGGAACTTTGGGAAATATTTGTATCTGTGCAGTCCAATATGGTAGTCATAGCCACATGTGGCCATTGGGCACTTGAAATGTGGCTAGTGTAACTGAGGACCTGAAATTTTACTTCAATTTATTTAATTTTTATTTTATTTTATTTCATTTTAAATCTTTTTTTTTATTTTTTTAAGATTTTTTTTTATTGATTTATTTGAGAGAGAGAGAGAATGAGAGATAGAGAGCACGAGAGGGAAGAGGGTCAGAGGGAGAAGCAGACTCCCTGCTGAGCAGGGAGCCTGATGCGGGACTTGATCCCAGGACTCCAGGATCATGACCTGAGCTGAAAGCAGTTGCTTAACCAACTGAGCCACCCAGGCGCCCAATTTTATTTCATTTTAAATAGCTACATGTGGCAAGTGGCTACCATGTTGTTCAGTGCAGCACTAGAAAGACAGTTCCTTAAAGAAAACAATGATTAATAAATGTCTTTGCTTCTAGCAGAGAAGTAGACACTAAATATATAATCAGTCATTTTTAGATGACCTTTAATTACTCCACGTTGCCAACAGCAGTGGTTGTCAATCCATTGGCCTATAGGAAATTAACAGGTAAGGTAAAGGAAAGAAGGTTCCTGAGTGCAACAACAGGGAAAAGTGAGTTGCCTAAAGGGGGTCGTGACTTTTCAGCCCTAGATGATATTGTCATGTCGAAGGAAGAATCAAAATGGCCAAATATCCCAATTTCCAGATTTTCTAGAAAATTGAGAGTATTTGGTCTAAAATATCAGATTTTAAAATGTTGATAGTTAATTCAAATTTAAAAGAAAATAACTGTGGGTAGTACACATAAAAGACATGTTGGGCAAATGTGGCAGTGGGCCACCAGTTTGAGGTCTGTGACCGATGGGGTAAATTTCAGAGTCTTCCCAACCTAGGAGAACTGCTAACATCCTAGCTGGTCTCCTGCTGTTCATCCCCAGTGTAATCTGCTCTAGCAACCTTGGACCACTTACACTTCTAAACACATCTTGTATTCTTATGGCTTTATGCCTTTATTTCTGCTTTTTCTCATTGCTTCTACAACACCTTCCCCCTGCACATACTTCAACACTCTTGTCTTCATAGGAGATCCTATTTAGTCTTTGGGGTCAGCTCAGCTGTCTTTCCTTCCATAGTCTTCTCTGAATCTGCACAAAATCAAACGTCTAACACAGCCCATTGCACAGATAGCTGTTATTTTATTTCTTATATGACATTAGAGTAAGTTACTTACTAACCAGCTTTAGTAATAATTGCTGCCAGTGTCCAAGCACTGTGCTAGGTATATAACTAACTGTGTTAAGGGATTTATATAACTTACTATCTGTTCTTCCCAGGGTTAAATTAATTCTCTGCTGCTACTTCCTTCTCTGTAAAGGTTGGGTAATGATAGTAACCACCTCCTTGGTGATGAAGAATGAAAGAGATATTGCATGTCAAGTGCTCAGTACAATGTCTGGAGCACAGTGAACACTCAGCGAGGGATTGCCCTCATTGTCATTTCTTACCCTGGAATTTGCCATGTACGGATGCCCATATGGTCACATGGTCACTTAAATTTTAAGTCAGACCATCTAACTAACATAGATCCAAATTTGGTTGCAAAACCCCTGGAACTGTTTTAACCTGAAATAGCAAGTAGATAAAACAATTTTGTTTATAGAATTTCCTTTATAACAATGCTATCATGTAGTATTATGAATTTGAACTTACAGATGAAAATAATTGAAAAACAAACAGGCAACATTGTCCAAAGTCACATGGGTATTGGAGCAAGGATTTAAACTCAGGTCTGTTTAAAATCAAAGTCCAACAATGCTAAAGCCCTGGAGTTGGGCTGATTACCTATTTCTCTTGCTAGGAAAGTGACTAACACTAGGATTGACTACATGAATCGGTTAGGGTTCCACTGCCAGAGCAGGCATCCAAATCTGGGTCTCTTGACTCCAGGGGATTCTTCCATCCTAGCAGGATGCCTCTCCCTGACTAAAGTAGCAGTTTGCATTCAGGACCACTCTAAAGGAAGGATGGAGCTTCTGAATGACCTTTGCATTTCCTTAAGCCATAGTATTTTGAAATAATAGCCTGGAGCAGACCCAAGGATCATCCTGCACCGCACTCAGTCTCTAAAGATGCCACAGGGAATGACTGCTCTCTATGACAGCTGGGTCAAAGGGGAAGGATCACTGGCCTGGCTTCAAAGAGTCCCAGCAGACCTCTTGGGAGACTTATCCTAGCTTTTTGTTTCTTCCTGGTCCTTTGAAAAACCTAGAATATCTAGAAGGATTTGTTTCATGTCAAACATAACAGGCCCTGAGCTTCCCAGAAGAATACTTCCATTTTTTGAAAGAATAGGGTTCATAATGTTGTGAGGCTTTTGACTTCTGGAAATTTTTAAGAGTGGCAGAAAGTCACAATAAATCCTTTTTTATTTTCTTGGGGGAAAATGGATTTATTTTATTTTTTATTTTTTTACTGTGGTAAGAACACAGCACAAGATTTATTCTCAACAAATTTTAAGTTGTACCACACAGTATTGTTAACTGTAGGCACAATGTTTTAATACAACAGATTTCTAGAACATATTTATTTTGGATGACCGAAACATTATACCCATTGAAAAGCAACTCCCCAGTTTCTGTCTCTGCAGTCCTTGGCAATCACCATTCTACTCTGTTTCTACGGCTTTCACTATTTTAGATACTTCATGTAAATGGAATAATGCAGAATATATTCTTCTGTGACGAGTTAATTTCACTTAGCTAGATAATGTCTTCTAGTTTCATCCATATTATCACATATGGCGGGATCTCCCTTTTTTAAGGCTAAATAATATTCCATTTTATGTACATACATTAGTTTCTTTATTCATTCATCTATCAATGGACATTTAGATTGTTTCCACATCTTGACTATTGTAAATAATCCTGCAGTGAACACAGGAGTGCTAATATCTCTTTAAGATCCTAATTTCAGTTCTTTTGGATATAAACCCAAACATGGGATTGCTGTTTTACTATTTTTAATTTTGGGGGGAACTCAGATTACTATTTTCCATAGTGAGCAAATCATTTTATATTTCCTCCAACAGTGTATAAGAATTCTAATTTCTCTGTATCCTCACCAATACTTTTATCTTTTGTGTTTTAATGGTTGCCATCCTAACTGGTGTGAAATGGTACTTCACTGTGGTTTTGATTTGCATCTCCTTGATGATTAGAGATGTTGAACATTTTTTTCATATACTTGTTGGGTATTTATATGCTTCTTTGGAGGAGTGTCTACTCAAGTCTTTCCCCATTTTTAAAAATGAGTTATTTGTTTTTATGCTGTTGAGTGATAGGAGTTCCTTATGTTTTTTTGATATTAACCCCTTATCAGATATGTGGCTAGCAAATATCTTCACCCATTCCATGGGTTGCATTTCCACTGCACTGACTGTTTCTTTTGCTGTGCAGAAGCTTTTTAGTTTGATGTAGTCCACTTGCCTGTTTTTGCTTTTGTTGCTTGTGCTTTGGTATCTGATCAAAGAAATCACTGCCTAGACTATTAACATGAAGCTTTTCCCTCACATTTTCTTCTAGGAATTATATCAAAAACAAAAATACAACATATAAAAATTTATGGGACACAGCAAAAACAGCCCTAAGAGATAAGGTTATAGTGATAAATGCCTACATTAAAAAAGAAGAAAGATTTCAAATAAACAACTTAACTTTATACCCCAAGAAACTAGAAAAAGAACAAACCAAGCCTACAGTTAGTAGATGGAAGGAAATAATGAAAATTAGAACAGAAATAAATGAAACACAGAATAGAAAAACAATAGTGAAAAATCAACAAAACTAAGAGTTGGTTTTTGAGAGTAAACACATTGATAAATTCTTAGGTTAACTAAGAAAAAATGAAGACTAAAATAAAATAAAAATTGAATGAGAAGGCATTTCAACTGATGACACAGAAATAAAAAGGATCTTAAGAGACTGTTATGAACAATTATACCAACAAATGGTTAACCTAGAAGATATGGGTTGATTCCTAGAAACATACCCCCTGTTAAAACTGAATCATGAAGAAATAGAAAATATGAACAGACCAGGGATGAGTAAGGAGATTGAATCAGTAATCAAAAGCCTCCCAACAAAGAGAAGCCCAGGACAAGATGACTTCATTCGTGAATTCTATCAAACATTTAAAGGAGAATTAACACCAATCCTTCTCAAACTTCTCCAAAAAAATTGAGAAGGAACTTTGGGAACCTCCAAGCTCAGTTTATGATGCCAGCATTATCCTGACATGAAAGCCAGATAAAAATACTGCAAGTTAGGAAAACTAAGGCCAGTATCCCTGATGAAGTTAGATGCAGACATCCTCAACAAAATACTAGCAAACAAAATTTAACAGTACATTTAATAGGATTATAGTACATGACCAAGTGGGATTTATCTCTAGAATGCAAGGATGGGTCAAGTATAAAAACCAGTTAACATGATATACCACATAAACAGAATGAAAGATCAAAATTGCATGATCATTTCAATAGATACAGAAAAAGCACTTGAGAAAATTCAATATCCTTTCATGAGAAAAACTCTCAACAAACTAGGTATAGAAGGACTTTCCTTCAAAAGTATATATATATATATATATATATATATATATATATATATATATATGTATGTATGTATACACACACACACACACACACACATAGAAAAGAAAATCTGGAAAAATAAACAGATAACAGACATTATCTTTGAAACATGGATGTATTAAACATTTGTCTTTTTTTGTTGTTGTTGTTGCACAGCACCCAAAATCTATTCTTTTTTTTTTTTAAAGATTTTATTTATTTATTCATGAGAGACAGAGAGAGAGAGAGAGAAGCAGAGGGAGAAGCAGGCTCCCCACTGAGCAGGGAGCCCGATGCGGGACTCGATCCCAGGACCCTGGGATCATGACCTGTGCAGAAGGCAGACGCTTAACTATCTGAGCCACCCAGGCGCCCCCCAAAATCTATTCATGTGACTGGGGAAATCACCCCCTTTGTGGCCATCTTTTCTCATAGGTATCTGAAAACACCAGATCCTGGCTCTCCTAGCCTTTCTTGTAGCTGGGATACAGGCACTAAGACTCCACCATTCAGATGGACTACCTAGACTCAAAATTGAAAATATTGATATTAAAAAGTAGAACTGCTCTAATTCCTTCCCAGGAAAGTGTTGCAGATATGGCAGCTGTTGCCAGTTTCTGGAGGCCTCAGTGGCAGAGGAAATGTCCAGTGGTACAAGCCCTGTGGTGTCTGTGAGACAAGGTGTAGTGTGTGTGCCCGGCACCTTCATGGAATCAGTTCTATGGCCTGATTTTGAACATTGTTCCTGAGTGCCAGCATCCAAATTCAGTTCTCTTAGTGATTATCTGAGTTTTGCAATATCATTTAATACATTTTAATTAGATTAACTAGAATTGCTTTATGTTACTTAGATGGAGAACCCTGGCAGATATAATAGGATTGGGGTGGCATATTTTTATGTATCTGCAGTGTTTACATCTTAACATTCATTTATGATGATAAATAGACAAATGCTCAAGCATTTAGTGTTCAAAAGAAAGAAAATATGGAGTATAATATTGTGATGAATGGTTCTACCCCTATCCATTTGCTCAATTAAACATACCCTATACTTTGCTTATGCTAGTTCCTACACATGGACTGCCTTCCCTACTTTCCAACCATGAAAATCCTAAACCCAGAAATGCTCATCAGATCTCTTGTCAGCAACACTACCCTTATCCTCTCATATAGGTCTCATTCAGGCTCCGGATGCAGACATAAGGAAATAAACAATCAAGGAAGGAGATCAGGAGAGAACATAGATAATCCTGACCACAGCTCCAGACTGATGTTCTTATGTTGACCATCCTGTCTTTCCTTTCTGGGGAATGAGCCATGTGTCTACATTCCTATTTCCCCAGCATCTAGCAGAGTGCTACATGAACATACAAGAACTAGAACACACAAGGTATTCAATGAATGTTTGTTGAATGAATGAAGAAAGGGAGGGACAAGAATTAAAGATGTCTTCTCACAGCATTTCCATTCCTTTTCCATCTTTATTTTTACACGCGTCACCAAATGCCTAGATGAATCTGAGTATAACCATAAACCCCACTTAAACAATTTGGTCATTTCCAGGTAAAGCCATTTACACCCAGTCTCAGTATCATTGCATTGGACTTTGTCCACAGCTGTAGGGATTGTCATGCTGACAGATCCTACAGGAGAGAGCTGAATGTTTTGGTGCAGCATCTCCACTGTTAACAGCTGGGAAAGGGGACCCAGGACTTCCTGCTCAGAGGTCCAAGTGCTGTTCAGAGCTCTGTCTTGAGAGATGAAAAAAGTAACCACAGTCCCTGGTAGCTGAAAGTCTTTGGCTCAAAGTCTGAAAAATCTCTCTGTTGAGAAGCAGACATCTGACAGGAGCTGCAAAGTTGGCAAATCTAATTTCAGACTACCTAGAAAATAAAAATAGGATCCCAAGTTCAGCTGTAATGGCTTTGAGGAGGAATCAGAGGGCTTGGCAAGCACAAGTGTTTATGTGAGCTGTGATTAGGCAGGCAGCTCTCTCCCAAAGCAGTTCAGACCTTGAGGGGCCTTTTTTGCATCCAAGGGGAGTCACAGCATATCTGAACTAAAGGAAACACAAATCACACATCTAACCCCCTCATTTCACAGATGAGTAAACTGAGGGCAGGAAAGAAATTACTTTGCAAAGAAAACAGTGAAGATAACATGTTAGGCATAAACATCTGCCTATCAGCCAAAGGGTACCTTTGTTCCCCTATGACAACACTGGGTTGCAGGATTCTTCTTCTCTGGCCTTTGGTGATGTCAAAAAGCTGGTTGACCTAGGAACTTGAACTGTACAAATCTACAAAATGGCTGGATATTTGAAAGTTTGATCATACAAAATGGCCCGATGTTTGAAAGTTTGAACAATTTTCCCAAGAAGAATCCACCACATGAAGTGCCGATTTTCCTTATAGTATTTTTCATCAAGCTTTCTTGATCAACTGATATTAATTTAAAAAGAATATTAGTTCATCCATCAATATTCATCCAAGCTGTGCTTGGAGGTAGCAGACACCTTTTAGCTTATATGTCTAACTCACAGAGATACTCTTGGAGAAATATTCCTCTCCATACCCCACAGGACTGCCATACCCCATAGGACCGCTGTACCCTCACTCTCTAGACACACTTGCATCATGTGACTGTTTTCCTGCTCACAGTTGATTGGTCCAGGGATGATGCCTAGCTCAGGCTAGACCAATCACTTCTCCTTCCTATGGATTATGAAATCTGAGAGATTTAGGTAATTAGCCAGTTATTTGGGCTGATCTCTTAAATGGAGGCAGTACAATCTGGAGAATTATGGGGATGGTTTTGCTATGAATATGGAAAAGTAAAGAAAGCCTGTTGGAGGGAAAATAATGAGAGGAGAGAATAGTAAAGACAGTGAGAAATAGAGAGGCCAGTGAAGGGAGAAACTGCAAGCAGAGGGAAACAGGAGCAACAGAGAAAGACAGAGAGGAACAGGAAACAGAGCCAGAGGCAAAGAAAAGAGAGGGCTAGGACCAGGGTGAGAGACAGAGACAGAGCAAGAGATTAAGAGATTAAAAACTGCCTGAGTTTCAGATTTCTTTTTCAAGTCATTTGAGAGGCCCAGCTGCTTCAGGGTTCCATGGATAACACAATGTTCTCTCAATAATTCCCCCTTTTATTGTTTGAGCTTTGTTGTTCTCTGTTAATTGTGACTAAGAGTTTTAACTCTAAACAGCTTGGCACTCATTCAAAAAGCA
Organism: Zalophus californianus; assembly: GCF_009762305.2. Lineage (NCBI taxonomy): Eukaryota > Metazoa > Chordata > Mammalia > Carnivora > Otariidae > Zalophus > Zalophus californianus. Next base: position 30,875,877 of record NC_045595.1, on the reverse strand, counting down.
GTGCTAGTGAAAAAGAAAAAAGAAAAAAAAGTACAAGCCAAAAAGTGACCCATTATGGATTTTGACACATTTGGAGAATACTTAGGCTTCTTCATATCCATTCAAGTACTGCCTAATTATCTGAGGTTAATAAAACCTTCACCATCAAAAACAATTTAATTCAGCTCTGTGACTGGGAATGTCAACTAAAAATTCTTCTGATATAATCATATGATGGTAGAGCGAGTAATCGTACCCAAGTTTGAAGGAAATAGAATGGAGATTACCAAAGGGAACCACATGCTTGGTTAACACACTAGAGCACAACCAAAGGTGCTGAAGTCTTCCTTGAGAAAATATCTTTGGAAACCAAAGTGGGAGTAGGGGAAGTCGGTGGTGCCCAATGGTGGAGCAGATAAATGGGGATTAACGCATTGTATCATCACTGTATATTGTATGTAGCCTCACCTGACCACGCTATATATTGTTTACAGTCACTCCCCTGGGACTCAGTTTTTACAACTATATAGTACTGCCTAAACATATCATGCATTTTCATGCATCCATCCATCCATTTCTACCTTTCCTTTTGCTTGCAATGCTCTTAACCTTACTCCTTCACAGATAAACCCTTGTGCAACACCCTGCTTGAAACATTGCCCATTCTGGTGCCTTCCCCAGGCCACCCCTGGACAAATCTGATCACCTTTCCCTCCATTGTCTCTATTGCATTTGGCACTGATGTTTATTATATGCCAGGAACTGTTCTAGATGTTGGAACCAGAGTAATAAGCAAAACCCTTGATTTACTGGTGCTTACATTCTACTTTGGGAGACAGACAGTAAGCAAATAAGCAAACAAATACATAATCTTCAGTACTGATTAATACCCTGAAAAAATATAAGCTGTGTAAGATAGGTGATTGATGGGGAAGGGAATGGGATCTTATACTAGTAGTTGTCATATATTAGATCTATTTGTCCCTGTGTCTGTTCAGCCAACTGTGAGCTCTGAGAAGGACCTTTGCCTGGCACATAGCAAGTGCTCAATAAATTTGTAAAACAAGTAGGACATATCAGGACCGCAAATTTAGTTTTTCACAGTCAACAGAATGCTCTTCCCGGTTTTACACACAGCAGGTGAGCTAGAGAGTTAACCAATTTCCCAGTGAATGATAGAAAATTATGTTGTTCACTCAAAAATATAAGCATCATATTTTTCTGACTTCACCCAGGAATGCAATTAACCAGAAAGCTCTCGTACTGGTACCAAACATCAATATTCCATTTCTCAGTTTCATAAATAGCTGTGTAGACTTGGCCCCACATTCCACTTTCACTGGCTTCAATTATTTAATGCCATGCTTTCTCGTCCAAAATCTGCTGTTTATTATCTGTGTGTCTTGTGTTGTTTTTTCAGCCACCAACCCAGCTAGGTTGTAATTTTCAATCCAGTACACTGGGGTTTGTTGTCTGACTTCCATTCCAAATACTGGTTAATTTGGCTATGGGAAATCCTGAAGGGCTGAACTCCTTGGCTGAAATATGATGCATTTTGTTGAATAAGAATATCCAACTCATTTCTGATTATAGGCATAAGGATGCAGGTATAGAAAATGCTCTGTAAGTTGGAGCACAGCAATAAAAAAGCCAGAATCTTGGATTTGGAGGATGATTAAAGGCATAGGCTTTGGAACCAGCTAGGGCTTGGTTTGTATTTCTATTTTGCAACTTATTATTATGGTATTTTTGGACAAATCAATCCAGCTTCTTCCTCTGAAAATGAGGACAATATTACCTATTTTGCAGTGTTGCTGCAACAATCACATGTAGTGTCTGCAAACCACTTAGCTGAGTATCTCACACATTGTAGGTACTTACAAAATAAAATTATTAGGGGCGCCTGGGTGGCTCAGTCATTAAGCGTCTGCTTTTGGCTCAGGTCATGATCTCAGGGTCCTGGGATTGAGCCCCACATCGGGCTCCCTGCTCCGCAGGAAGCCTGCTTCTCCCTTTCCCATTCCCTCTGCTTGTGTTCCCTCTCTTGCTGTGTCTCTCTCTGTCAAATAAATAAATATAATCTTTAAAAAATAAAATTATTAATAGACCTTGAGTAAAGTGGGCAATATCGTTAGAAGGAAATCTATATTTAATAGACTCTGCCCTTTAGATCATGTCTCAAAATTAACTGTGTCCAGCCAAACTCACGCTCTTGGAATCAAAGTAGGAATTTGTATTTAAGAACACAATGTGGGACCACATAGCCTGGGTTTAAACCTCTTCTAGTTATATGACCTTGTGCAAATTACCTACCCTTGCAGTGCCTGTAGTCATAGTACCTATTTCACAGGATTATTGTGAAGTTGAATTAATACATCCAAGTTACTAAGAATAGGAATCAGGAACACCAGCTCCTAGGCCCACTAATCAGAAGTAGGATCTTAGAGTTTGCTTCCTTGTGCCTTAGTGTTTCCTGTGGGAAATGAAGGAACTGGCCTCTAAGATTCTTTTTATCTCTGGAATGCAATTCTGTTGCTGCTTGAGATGAAGCTAGTGTTATTGTATCCCTCTGTTTAGCACCATTAGAGAACTTCATATGACCCATTCATTCTTTGTTGAATTGATCTGACCACTTGGTACTACCCAGAAATTTCCTGGGTGAGTAACATCCTCATCTCAGCTAGACAGACACTTATTTAAGGGCAGAGATGGTGCTCATTTTGTATTCGTGCTAGTGCCAGACTGTGAAAAGTCTTGAAGATTTTATCTACTTGATCTAAATAGGATGTCCAACAATATTTACTTTTCTGTTAGAACAGTGGGAGACAGAGAGAAGAGGAAGTGTTGACAGAAGTGAAATCTTGTCACTCTGGGGGAATATGCTCTGAGACCCTCGTATAACCTTTAGGTTCACAATGTGAAAATGTTTGAACAGACTTAGGATCATCCAACATGGAAAGTTCAGGATTCCCAAGATTAACCGAAACCACTGGCAAACCTCATTTGAATATTTAAAAAAATTAAAACAAAATTTTTTTAACAGTTTAAATCTTTCTCTTGATTGGGGCGCCTGGGTGGCTCAGATGGTTAAGCTTCCGACTCTTGATTTTGGCTCAGGTTATGATCTCAGGGTTGTGAGATTGAGCCCTGTATCAGGTCTACACTGGGTATGGAGCTTGCTTAAGATTCTCTTTCCCTTGGCCCCTCTCCACCCCCTCACTAACAAATAAATTCATACATACATACATACATAAAAATTTTTCTCTTGATCATTTAAAAAAAATCTCTTCGACACACTTGCTAAAACAATGTTATCAATCTACCATTTTTTTCATTATAAAAGGCTAATTTAAGTCCTAGAATTGAACCATTGATAAACTCAACATTCTGTTTTTTAATTTATCCTAAACATCTGACTCAGCACCATCTTCTTTTTTGTAGACTGTTCACTTCTCCTTTATTTATATCATCAGATCTAGCCTTTTTTCACTAAGACACTGTTCTATCAATTGCTTCTCAATTGTTATTCCATACACTGGTGGAGGCATAAAGAGAAAGCCCTGATGATATGTGGATGTTGGGCAGTAAACTAGATTCACTCATCAGCCAAGAGACTCACTGTACATCAGTAAAGTTCTTTGGTGGCAAGCAACATAAATGAACTCTACTGACATTAACTAGAGAAAGGAATTTACTTAGAAGGAGGAGTGGGGAGACCACAGAATAAAAAAGGAAAAGTTGTATGTCAAGTAGTTGAGGCAGAGACCAAATGGCCCACAAATCCTAAAATATTTCTTAGCTGGTCTTTTACAGAAAAATCTTGGTAATCTCTACTCCAAATAATGGGAATGAATGGACAGTATTGTCAGGATATCATGGAGGGCATGGATCCTCCCTAGTCACTTTCAATTCTCATTATCTCTTGTTTCAAAGATTCAAATTCCTTGGAGAAAGAGTGATGGACTGAACTTGGACCACATGCCTGGACCTTTTCTGGGGTTGGTCTGGGTTCCTCGGCTAACATTCCCACTAAGGGAGTATCCAACAGGTGAGGCACAGAGCCCCAAAGTAAACCCAAGGAGCTGTTGCTAAAAAATGGAGAATACATGCCAGGCAGGCAAAAATAACAGATGTCCAGTACACACACTCCCACATAGCAGCCCTGCAGCAACTCAGATTCGTGCTTCAGCAAAATTAAAATACACACCACACACACACACACACACACACACACACACACACACACACACACACACACACACACACACACACACTGCAAGTCAGGAGCTTCCGGTTGCTCAAAAATAGTCAAACCCAGAAACAATACTGAATTTCAAGGATCTATATTCCATTTCCTCTAGCCTTAGAAAGGCCTCAGAAATAGCACTATAGATAAAACCAAAATAACAGGCCTGACATTGATGAGCAAATCATGTCACCTACTCCAGACTCAGTATCCCCAACTTTCCTTGCCTACCTAACAGAGCTGTGATGAGGTACAGGCTCAGGTATGGAATGGGTGCTACAGGCTAGGTATTCAGTAGAACTTAGCCTCGCCTATACAACTATTTTTACCACTTCTTAACACAGTGTCTTTGGGTTCTAGAAAAAAAGAAGGAAGGAAGGAAAGAAAGAAAAGGAAGGAAGGAGGGAAGGAAGGAAGGAAAGAAGGAAGGAAGGAAGGAAGAAAGAAAGAAAGAAAGAAAGAAAGAAATTCTGCCAATTGCTTTCTCCAAAGCAGGGCAATATTGTATCTGAAAACCATGTGCTACTCTCAGGTTAATGATGTATGGATAAAACTGGTGACTTGGGTAGGGATAGATATTCAAGAGGAAGTGGGAAAGGCTTAATCCTGGCCTGAAAAGAAAACTACTTGTCCAGTCAGTTATAGGCATGGCATGACTAAGCTTGTCAGCAGAACAATGGTATAAGTTAATGGCTTTCTCCCAAATCTGCACCACAGGGTATTTGGAAGCATGAATCTGTACCCTCATGACCTATATATTTCTCGAACCCATATTTTTTTTAATTTTATTATGTTATGTTAATCCCCATGCATTACATCATTAGTTTTTGATGTAGTGTTCTGTGATTCATTGTTTGCGTATAACACCCAGTGCTCCATGCAGAACATGCCCTCTTTAATACCCATCACCAGGCTCACCCATCCCCCCACCCCCCTCCCCTCTAGAACCCTCAGTTTGTTTCTCAGAGTCCATATCGAACCCATATCTTGATTTTCCAGCCTTCTTGATAGTTACATGTGAATGTTCATTTCAACCTGGTATATTTTTATTTCCTTTATAAGCTTATTCCAGCTTCTCTACTTCTGTAAACAGCAGAACCATAGTTCTAATTGCTCAAGCGAGAAATCTTGGAGTCTCCTTTTACTCTTACCAATTATAATTATTCTATCAACAAATCTTGTCAGCTTTGCCTCCAAAATATATCTTGAATTAATCTAATCCCTATGATTTCTACTGCTAGTTCCTGCCTAAGCCATCATCTTCACTCTCCTGGCTCTGCAGCAGCTTCCACTTTTCCATTCTTGACCTTTACAACCCAACAGCAAAAGTGACCTTTGTAAAGCGTAATATTAGATCCCATCACTTTCCTGCTTAAAAGCTGTCAGTTGCTTTCTGTGGCTTATAGGATCAAAGGCAAACCCCTTCATGGCTTACATGTTTCTTCCCTCCTGTGCTTGTCTCCCTGTCTTCCTCAGGATCCTCAAGGCATGCTTGCCTTTCTTCACTTGCTTTTTGCTTTGCACCTGCCTGCATATCCCTTTATCTGCTGGTCTGATTTCATACCACCCAACAGGCTTAATTTCCCATACCAGAGAAGTTTACCAAATCAGCTTTCCCTGTTTCTTTCTCTTATAGGGTCCTGTTCCCTCCTCTGTAACATTTATTACAGAAAGATGAACTGTTTGCTTACTTGTTTAATACATGTCTTCCCTGTCATGCTGCAAGCTCCACAGAGATGGGGGGGGACCTCACCCATCTTATTCGTTATTAATCATCAGCCCTGACCACAATGCCTAGTACATACTAGACACTCAGTACTTACTAAATTACAAAATAATGAATGCCCAAATTGGCCTTTGATTCTTTGTGGTTTCCACTATCTCATTTATTTCATCAATTTCTTTCCTCCCATCTGCTTAGAGATTTGTAGTTTGCAAAGCCCTTTCTTTGTCTTTCTTCATTGAGAAGAAAGCAAAGAAGCTGAACTCATTTTTATACACTTGACAAAAACAAGATTCAGGTTGTTTAAGGGGCTTGCCTAAGGCTTAAGGGCAGCGCGTGTGTGGCAAAATCAAATCCAGAACCCAAGATTTCTGAAAGCTTCATTCAGTGCCTTGACTCTTTTGTCCTAAGTGGTTAATTGTTATCAACAAAGAATTAAAAATACAGTGAAATACAAGAAAAGGGTAGTCACACAGAGACAGAAAAAGGCATATGTCCTATTTAGTCTTATTTTCATTGCTTGCCTTCTCAGGTTAACAAGCAAATAAGGCTCTTTTTGCATTCTGCTCTAAGCAAAGCCAGACAGAAAAGCCTGCCTCTGGAATTTTATAATTGGAAACTCTTCTCAGGTTTTATGAAGATTTATTATAAGTGAGGCATTGTAGTGGGCAATAAAGCTAGCTTCATTGACTGCAGCAATGATGGAAAGTAATTAAAAACCTGTGGTCATACTAGATTTTAATTAGTGTAATGGACATGTCTAAAATGCAGGTATATCCATTCATTATTCTGTTAGAATTCCATATTCTCTAAAACATTAATATGTGAAAGTGTGTCTCAAGACAGAATGACTACATATAATGGATTATTTTAAACATGGACATTATTTTAAATATTGGCTGAGGACAGTTAATATTTTCAGAAATATTATCTGGGTGATTTCTCATGAAAAGTTTCTGCTGTCATAGAGCCACATTAGCCCCTTCTTTCTCCATTAGCGTTCTACAACAGCAACTTATCCCTTTATAATTTGTAGAAAAGTGCATTAGCACCGTGTCTTAGCGTGGTTATTCAAATATTATGATTGATTGATCTATTCATTTTTATTTTTGAAATTAAAAAAACTTATGCAAAACAACATGCCTTCGCCCAATCACACTTCTTGACTTATCCAAGGATGAAATAATGCACAAAAATAACTATTTTGATTTAAATATGTAAGAATGAGATTATCTGATTAACTACCCATAGCAAATAATTATCAAATGTAGATTATCTGTAAAGATGGGCGCCAACAACTTCCCCCATCCTTCTTTGTGCATGTCCCTACTCCCATCAAGAAGTGGAACCTATCTCCCTCCCTTAAAGCTGAGATGGGCCTGCCATTTGCTTTCACTGATGGAATGTAACAAAAGTGGCACTGGGAATTCCAAACAATGAGCCCTTAAAACTATTAGCGGCTTTTAGTTGTGTCCTCTTAGGATCTAGTTGCCATGTAAAGGATCTCAGGTGCTACTACTAAATGATGAGGGACCTCATGGAGAGAGGCCCAGCCAGTCCCAGGCATTGCTGCCACCTGCAGTGAGGCACCAGACACATGAATGAATCAGCATAGGTGTGACTCAATGAGTGCCACATAAAGTAGTGACAAGCTATAGCCACCTCTCATGCTCAAATTTCAAAACCATAAGAAAATAAGTGCTGACTGTTTTAAGCCACTATATTTAGGGGAGATTTTTTTATGTAGCAATAGATAACTAAAATACCAAGATCATCACACTTGTCTTGCTCCATGTAGACATAAGCTAGTGTTCAGTTCAGTACACATTTATTAAGCAACTACTATGAGTACTGGTTATGATTACACAGTTACAGCGTTTAAGGAGCTTCTTATCTAAAGGTAGATACAGAAGTAGAATCACAGAATTACAACATAATATTTTAAGTGCTCACACTACGCTGTGCAGTTGAGGAATATTAAGGCCAATCTACTAAATCAGAGAAGGTTAAGGGAAGGGACACCTGATCTGAGTCTTAAAGAATTAAGTAAGAATTATTCAGATGAAAAAAAAACCTGAGGTTATAAAAAGCCCTGGGGGAACATGAGTGGGGAGGGGCAGTAGAGGTCATAGTAGGGGAACTGAAAGAAGTTTGGTATGACTAAAGTGTGACATGAAATAAGGAATGATGGGAGGTAATCCTGGGGAAGATGCCAGGCATCATGATAAGGAACTTTGTCTATTCATTAAGCATATGGAACAGATTATATGTTGTGCATGAATCAGAACTAGTTTATTAAAAGGAGTCATCAGGATATGTGCATTAATGAGATCCACATCTATCATTATAATAGCCTGGACTCTTAAGAGTTGTGACAGAATCTTAATAGATTCTGTAGTAGTATATCTCAAAAGATAATAGTAGATTAAGTAAAAGAGAATAATTTTGGATCATGTGGCAAGGAAGGAAACTGAGGCAGTTCACGGAATTAGAAGAGCTGGAGAAAACTGGGACTCAAGGAACCGAACCAGAACCCTAAATCACCAGGAAACACTTGACCCCTCACGACACATAGCTTATTATCTCTTAATGTCCCAGGGGCAACTACTGTTAAGTCCTTTAGCTGTATCTTCTGGTTATTTCCCCATATTTCCAAAAACTAAGCCTAAACTACTTTTTTCTCGAAATCTCAAATTTAGGTATTGTCCACTTCCTCTTTAGATATATGAAGATTTTAGTTCTATCACATCCCATTTCCCTTGCCTCTACTCCTTTCAATATAATTATGTTGCAAGTGTTGATTAACTATGCATCGGTGCTTTTATTATTATAACTATGTAAATATTTCTTACTGCTCAGTGAAGTGGTGTACCACCATTACATTTAATTTCTTATATTACTTTTGTCTTACCTGAAGTTAAAATTGACTCCTTTTTATTGCTCAGTTTTATGTAAATCAATGAACTCTGGCCACACATTCTAATAACTCTTCAAAACACTTTCAACACACTTTTTTCCGATGTCAAACTTAAAATCTCCTGATTTTAGTGTTTTCTTGAAGACATTTCTCCACTGTTTTGTTCCAAGCTGGACTACCATCTTTCTAGCACAACTTGAATCCCAAGTTTTCTCTTAGCCACCGTTATGGGAATTCCCTTAGCCTGGGTTGCAGATCATCTTTTCTGGATTCCCTCTATCTTAGTCCATTCTTACATTTTACCAAAGTAAAGCCAAAGAGTGCATTGAACATAATTACTTTGGAATATGAAAATCTGAAAACTGTTTGTCCATCCTCATACTTGATTGATAGTTTGGAAGGTACAAAATTCTAGCTTGAAAATAATTTCCCCCCAGAATTTGAAGCTATTCTGTCATTGTCTCTTAGCTCTCAGTCTTGTTATTGAGAACCTTGATGCCATTCAGACTGCTGATATTTTGTGTGAAGTGTACCCCCACTCACCCTGGGGAGTTTTATGTTCTTTTTATCTCTGGTCTTCTGAAATGTCATGATGATGCTTCAGCATAGATCTGTTTACCTCTACATCATTACCTGTGATGTATATTTAGTGGGGTCTTTGAACCTGGACACTCATATTTATAAGTCCTTGAAAATTTCGTAAAATTTTTTCTTTCTTTATTTCCTGCCAAAACTTCAGGCAGTGAATGCTGCACTTCAGTTGATCATTTTATTGCTTATTGCTTTGTGCCAGTCTTGAATTATTTCATGTGTGTTACCGCAGTGGAAGCTTCCTCACTCTAAGCACTGTATTGGAATCTCTTGTGTGGTTCTCACAGTGGCCTGGCATATTCTATAGTGAAAATTTTTAATGGAATGACACTTACTTTAAGATCTGGACAGACTAATCAGAGATGCCCAGTCATTTCACCCAATTTTAAACTCTATTGCCTTTTTATCTTTTGAGATTAAAATCTAGATCTGTTTTGTTCCAAAGTTTACAGTATTCTTCAGTCATTTTTGTAGCAGAGCCTAGTTCCCTGTCCCTATCCCCTCAGCATTAGTCTCCATGCAACAGGTTGCTATAGTAGGACAAATAGTGTCCTGCCAAAATTCATATCCACCTGAAAGATCAGAATGTGATGTTGTTTGGAAAAAAGTTCTTTGCAGATTGAGATGAGATTATATTGGATTATGGTGGTCCCTAAATCCAGTGACCACTGTCTTTATAGAAAGAGGAGAGGACACAAAGACATGGGCACTAAGAGACAGTGAGGTGACAATGAGGGCAGAGTTCAAGTAATATGTCTACAAGCCAAGGAACACCTAAGATTTCTAACAACAACTACCATCAAGGAAAGAGGCACGTGGAATGGTGTTTTCCTCAGAAACTTCAGAGAGAACCAATCTTGCTCACACCTTGCTTTTTTTTTTACTGCTGGCATCCTGAACTGTGAGAAAAAAATTTCTGTTGTTTTAAGCCACTCAGTTTGTGAGGATTTGTTACAGCAGTCCTAGGAAACTAATACGGCTATTTACCATGAACCTCTGTGATGAAGGATTATTTTTCTCATCATGGGAGCACCTTTGGCTTGCATATGAACAAACCAAATTTGCTTGGAAGCCACCCTCAAACATAGCATAAAAGGTCTCGTGGGTTAATATCCCAGTTTACTCACCTTTGTTTTGACAACTCTGAAGTATACTCTATACTACCTTCCAGACTCTCCCAAATGGACTGAGTTCTGGTTGCCTATCATAGTAATTAACTTGATAACCCATACAGATCTTCCTTGACTTACAATGGGGTTACTTCCTGATAAACACATCATAAGTTGAAAATATCATAAGTCAAAGTGCATTTAATACACCTCACTTACCAAACATCGTAGCATACCACTCTCAGAACACTTAGATTAGCCTGCAGTTGGGCAAAATCATTTAACACAAAGCCTAGTTTATAATAAGGTGTTGAACAACTCATATAATTTATTAAGTCCTCTACTGAAAGTAAAAAACAGAATGGCTGTATGGGTCCAGAATGGTTTTAAGTGGGTTGGTTTTGGGACCCTTGTGATCGCAGTGCTGACTGGGAGCTGCTGGGCTGCCACTGCCCAGCATCATGAGAGAGCATTGTGCCACATATGGCCAGCCCAGGAAAAGATCCAAATTCGATATTTGAGGTTCGGTTCCTACTGAATGTGTATTGCTTTAATGCCATCATAAAATCGAAAAATCTTAAGTTAAAAGTTGGGGACCATCTGTACTTTAACAGCTTTCTTTCCTTCTCTGCTTCCCCATCCCACAACCCTACTGTTGTTCTGAGATCACCTCCCAAATTAACAACTTCAGCTCTAATCCACATCTGAGTCGGCTTCTGAGGGATCTCAAACCAAGCCATTCCCTCCGTTCTCAGTTCTCTTTTTCTAGAATTCTAGTTAATCAACTCATGAGTTTCCATATTGTTTACCTCCAACTGTCCACCCTTTTGTAGTTTGTTACCAATGTCATTGTGTTACTTTTTGGAGGAAGAGATTTCCTTGTATACATATCTTCTATTTTTTCCCCCATCATACTTTTTATTTCCAATAAGTGTTCTTTTCTTATAGGCATTTCTTGTTTCATGACAGCACTGTCTTCTCTCACCTACTTGAAGATATTTTTTTAAATTTTGTTTTAAGTTTTCTTCTTCTCTTTGCATTGTCTCTGTTTATTCTAGCATCTGTTACTTTATTTTTCCCTTTCTCTTATAGATTAATGGCTTCTGTCAAGTATTTGCTTGATTTCCTGAGTTAGGTACCAAAAAGATGAATGGAAAGTATGTGTGAATGGTTGGGGCTTGTTACCCGGTGGGCTCATTTTAATTTTCATAGCCAGTTGGATATTTTATTTGGGATTTTATTTGAGATCCCCAAGCAGATCTTTTGTGGGGGGCAGTTCAGTTTCTCCAAAGAAGGATCCCTCAATCTTATGCTTGGGGCTAAGGCTATACCAATAGAAAAGCCTGCTTGTTAGAATATTCGATGGGATAAAGGTAGGGGCTATGGATCTTATTACAGTAAGTAGGCTTTCACTTAGGTCTCTACTTTTTATTTGTACCTCTCTCCCACCCTCGTTTATGCTTTGACTCCCAAGTCTGAAGCCTCTTTGGTTCACTACCATCAAGGGATCATTCTTTCCATTTTGTGAAGGGTTATAGAAGTAGAGGTCTAGGGACCTGCAGGTATAATTGCTCCTTATACTGACTTTCAAAACCACTTCCCTGTTCTCAGCCTGACTGCCACCGTCTGAAAAACCAGGTGCCCTCAATTCTTGAGCTTAAGAAGTTCTGTACAATCTGATACCATTCCTATAACTGCCTTCTGTCTTCATACACTATGGTTTGGGAATTATACATTTAATTTAATCCAAGATGGAGTTTGTATCTTTGTATTCCTTCATGTTCTGGGGGTGATTTTCAAAAGGAGGAAGTTGACTTACTTACATTATTCTCTTATATCATTATCTTAAAACTGGAAGTCCAGGAAATAGATTTTAAGTGGACAAAGCAACTGATTTACAAGCAGGTGATTTTTACATTAATTAGATACATATCAAAACTAAAATTAGCAGCATTTAAATAAAATGTTATTCCTGTCTTATTGCTTTTTTCATGTAAACTTATAGTCATAAACATTTTGAGGGCAGGAAACCCACACAATTTTATTATTTTCTACATTACCTCTAGCTGTTTGACAGATATTTAAAGTCAATTGAGAATGGATAAAAGAAACCACGCATGCCTGCAATATGCCTCCAGGTGTAAACATTCCCAGATCATCATTCACATTCACAACCTTTGCAAACCCATTTTTCCCATTTCTTTCCTACCCATGAGCACTTCTACAATTCGCACAATGGAAAGCCCACTTCATCATCAGACCTAAGCTCTGCATCTCCTCAGGAAACAGTCACTGTCTCATATGTTAAGTCCAACTATCAGTGACTCAGTTCTCTATAAAAAGCAATTCACACTTCCCTCTACCCCTCTCAGAGTCCATAAACATGAAGAGCTTCTGGGAAAGGGAAAAAAAAAATGTGGCTTTTCAAGGTGAATAGATAGGGAACAGTACGAGCACAATGCATGAGCTCTGCTTCCCCGGGGAGAGCAGGCAAGCTGGCCATCAAAGAAGGGCAGAATTACCCAGAAAGTTCTCCAATAGAGAAAGAAACCCATGTCAAATACATCAGGCAATCACTGAATAGGTGTTCTCTTCTTAGAGCCCCTCAGAGTCCAGTAAAATCTCTGAGAAGTCCTATAGTGAGTAGAACAGCTTAACTTGGTTTAATTAAAGAGTTTAAAAATACATTTGAGAGAATAGTTTATTTTTCTCATATTAATAATTAACTGTGCCAAGATTTGGTTTCTTCTCCTGTAAAAAAAGATAATAGTATCTAGTTCATAGGAACATTTTAAGTATTTAATAAGATAGTCCATTTAAAGCATTTAAGTGGTACCTGGCTTACAATAAGCCCTCTGTAAATTTGAATTGTAGTTGTTTGTTTAATTGTAGTAGTTATGGTTTTTGTTTATAACAGCGATATTAATAATATAATATTTTATGGGCTCTACCTTGGGAAATGCTATATAAGTACGTCAATATTTGCACACCACAATCAATGAAACTTGCTAAGTGAGCAATTCTGAGACTATTGCAAGGCTCCCACTGGATCAAAAGTTCCAATATATTCCCTAAAGTTCTCTGCCTTAATAATATAAGGCATTATTAGATTCATGCTATTCATGCTATTAGATCCTGTTGGTGTCCAGGCTAATCTCAGTCTAAGAAGAGTCACAGAATCATCAAACTGGACTTCAGGGATACAATGTGGATGTGGGGAAAGAGCATTGATTTTGGACCCAGAACACATCTGGACCCAGATCTTAGGTCTAGTCTTTGCTCTCTGTGTAAACTTGGATAGTTTACTTAACCTCTTTGGGCCTAATTTTCTTTGCTAGAAAACAAGGAAAGTGATTTCTAGTTCACAAGGTGGTTGGAAAGATTAATTGGGATTATCTGTGGAAAGTGAATGGCTCAGTGCCTGGAACATACGAGGTTAATCCCTGCTTAGTTTCCTGTATGTCCAGGCTTTTATATTACTTATGCTGATGGCCCCTGTACTCCTGCTGGAATCCAGAAACTTAGTCTTGCTTTTTACAGAGTAGAACATCAATTGTATGCAGCTTGCACTCTCCCCCCTACCATTCCATCACCTCCTTACCTTGTGTCCATTGACCTCAACCCTATGGGACATTATCCATGAGGTCCAAAGTGCTAACATTTTACTACCTTAACACAACTCAATGGTGGCATCCACTGAGGCAGGCCAACAGGGAAGAAAATGGGGATACTGGGGCCATTTGCACAACCAGACAAATTTATATTCTAATAAACTCCTAATATAAGACTTTCATATATAAGCCTTTTCTCATTTGGTGTGCCTAACAGCCTTAAAAGTAGATGCTTCACTTTTTATTATCCTCTTTGTATAGAAGGAGGAACAACTCAGAATTGGTTTAGGATTTCTCCAAGGTCATATTACATAACAAAGCTAGTATAGAATCAAGCCTTCTGGGCCCAAATAATACATATCAATAATGCATAACGACTATGACAAGGTCCATCTTGGACTATTCAAGCCCCTTACCTGCATTTCACATTTAATCTGGAAAAGATCTCTGGAGGAAAGTAACATTTTCTCCTTTCCATAAGTAAAGATATAGGGGCAGCAGGAAAGTGGCAGAGCCAACGTTTGAAATGAGATCTGTGTGACTCTAAGGCCCTCGCCCTGCCCACTAAATTACCCAGACTCCTGCCAGAACCCTTGGATTTTTTTTTTTAAGATTTTATTTATGTATTTGACAGAGAGAAACACAGCAAGAGAGGGAACACAAGCATGCGGAGTGGGAGAGGCAGAAGCAGGCTTCCCGCTGAGCAGGGAGCCTGATGTGGGACTCGATCCCAGGACCCTGGGATCATGACCTGAGCCGAAGGCAGACATGACTGAGCCACCCAGGCGCCCCCCCCCCCCCTTGGATGCTCTTAATGGCATAAAGGACTTCAGTAAGATGTGTTCCAGTCAACTAGCCTCCAGGGCTGCAAATGACTTTTAATGAATACTTGCTGTACACAAACACCTAGTTGGCTGTTTTTTAAACACAGGTTTTGAGATGTCTGGGAAGACTGGCAGGGTGAACAAGACTTTCATCAGAACTGAGTTCAGCCACATTGCAAAGATCTGCCAATAGCCGAGTCAGTATTTGCCTAGCCCCCTTGGTTTCCTGGGTTCCACTCTGCCTCTGATTATCCTGCTTGTACCTACCTTCTCACAGGACACTCTCCATTCTGGGCTGCTTTGATTCTTTCCTTCATTTCTTTCAGATCAGAAATGGGCAATGCAAAACAGTTAACATTTCTGGAGAATTTATCATGAGGAGAATTTATCAGTTTATCTGGAGAATTTATCATCATGCAAAACCCTTTACCTTCATTATTTTGTTTAATATTCTGAAGCCTTCACAGAGCTATTCTTATCAGCCCACTTTTGTCAATGAGAAAAGGCTTGGAGATGCTGTGTAACTTGCACAAGGTCACACTGGGTGTAAGTGGTAGGGATACAATTTAAACCTTGTCAGTCTAATTGCAAATCACAGCCCTTGTGCCATTTTGCTAGGCTGCCTCTTCTTTAGAGAGAATGAAAAAAATACCACATTGAAACCAACTCACAGGAAACACGAGCTGCCTTGTCATTTATCCTTAAACACTGATTCCAGTAAATCTGAGCACAGGGCTAAGAACAGTTTGGATGACGTTGAAAGCATACACTAGAAGTGAAATTGTGATGATGTTTTTACCAACTTTTACATCTAAAGGCTCCGCCCCCATGTCTTCTTGTGGATTACAGTGGCCCAGGGTGAAGCTGGAAATGCCTCCATCAAATGCCATGCCTTAAAATCTTAAAAGGTTCACTCTCAGGCTGCCCAGAGAAACATGAGTAAATGCTCTACTTCCCAGTGAGTAATTGATCCCCCTCCTGTGACAATCTTATGTATTTTTCTTGCTGGATTGTTTTGATTATAGAATATATTCATTTTTTGTTGTGCTAAAGAATTATTACAGACTTGAGGGCTTAAAACAACACAAATTATCTTACGGTTCTGGAGGTCAGATGTCTTAAATGGGTCTCACTCTCACCAGAGCTGCATTGCCTTCTGAAGGCTCCAAGGGGGAACCCATTTCCTTTCCCGGCTTCTAGAGGCTTTCTCCACATTCCTTGGTTGTAGCCCCTTCCCCTCTCTTCAAAATTATTAATGGCCAGTCATACCTTTCTCATGCTGTATCACTTGGACACTAACTCTGCTTCTTCCCTCTTCTACATTTAAGGACCCTTGTTAATGTCAGCTGATTACCAACTTTACTCCATCTGAAAATTGAATTCACCTTTGCCATGTAACATGACATAATGACAAGTCCTGGAGATTAGGACATGGACATCTTTGGGGGCCATTCTTCTGCTTACCACACAGAGCAATTTATACGTTCTAAGTCTTTGGATGGATTCCTTTGGATAGAATCCTTCAGAAGTGTGCATAGTTAAAAACAGAAATGAGAACCTAAGCTAGAAAGATATTGATTTCAAAATGTGATGAAAAAGATCATCAATAGCATCATCCATTATATGCAGGAACATTTCAGCATACAAAGCACTGTTGCATGTTAATGCATTAATCCACACTGCAGAACTCTAAAGCGGTCACTGAACACTGTATCTTATAGATTAGGGAAACCAAGGCCCAGGGATAACAGGAGTTGTGGCCAAGCTGGGTGCAAACCTAAGGCTTCTTACCCCATGACCTGCTGTCTACTTTCCATAGTTACTCCAAAAAATGCTCCCACCTCACATGGTACATTTTTTGACAAAGGCTACAGCCTGCTGGGACTTAAAGTGCTGATGAGCTAAGTATGTCTTGTAGGCTCAAGGCATCTTCAACACTGGAACATCCTGAGTTCAGCCTTCCAAGCTCATCCCATGGATGAGCTGCTAATGCAGCCAGGCTTCTCTTGCTTTCTTACCTTCCCCAAACCCTAAGATGAGGTCTGTTCTCTCTGGGGACTGGGTGGCAAGGAGTCCAAGCCCTAATTCCCTTTTCTATCTGTGAGCCAAGGACAAACAGCCTAGTCTTACCATTTGCCACTGCCTGTGGAAGGTAGGGAGACGAGCTGACCTCTCAATTTAAAAGATAGGAAGGTCCTCGGGAAACCAAGATGTGTTGGTCAACCTAAGAGAAGGAGAGAAAATATTTTTTAAAAATCCTGAATTGGACCTGCTGTTCTTTATAAAAAAAACCCATGGATTCTATTAATTGTTAAATCTTCACTGGTATTAAAGTAAATATGTGTGAATTTTCATCAACTATATCTTTGTCAAAACCCAGTTCTACTTCTTACCAGCTATTAGAAGAGGTCATTGGAAAGATGTGCTGCTGATTGACCACTGAACTGTTCCCAGGTGATCAGAGGCTCCTCGTCTCCTCCCCTGTCCTTGGAATGGGGATTTCACTTGCCTTTCCCACTCCCAAAGGCTGCTTCAAGGACATAACCTTGAGATA
Organism: Zalophus californianus; assembly: GCF_009762305.2. Classification (NCBI taxonomy): domain Eukaryota; kingdom Metazoa; phylum Chordata; class Mammalia; order Carnivora; family Otariidae; genus Zalophus; species Zalophus californianus. Next base: position 30,858,323 of record NC_045595.1, on the reverse strand, counting down.
GTGATGTGGTGTTGAAAACGCCTGCACAGTATATGTGACTGAATCCAGTTAAGGTTGCTTTATAAACGTAAAAGATTTGTTGAGTGACAGAAAGCCACCAATCAACCTGGAGGGGACTGCCTCTTTCTTAGGTCTCTCCCTGCCTTCTGAGTACAGGGGTTGGTTTCAGATTACATCTGGGAAGCTCCTGAGAGGGTTGCAAAGCAACACTAGCTGAATAACTTTGGACAAATTGTTTGCTTGAATCATGCTGGATTTTCTAGTTGCAAATGATAGTATTACCAAGAATCTCTCTCTCTCTCTCTCTCTCTCTCTCAATCTCTCTCTCTCTCTCTCTCTCTCTCTCAATCTCTCTCTCCGTGTCTTGGTGCCATTTCTCCTCTGTGCTGACTTCATTCTCAAACAAACTCTTCCCATTTGATGGAAGGAGTCTTGCAAACCCTGCAGAAAGAAAACTGCTCCCCATAATTCCAACAAAATTTGGATATTGACTAGCATTGAACCCATTGGATTTCTAACCCAGAACAAATCACTGTTTGGCCTGGGTCACATGACCATCTCTGGAACTGAAGGCTTTAAATCTCTAATTCCACTCTCACTAGGAGAGGTGAATGGGTGTTCCCAAGGTAAAAATCAGAAGAATGAGAAATGGATTCCAGACAGCAAAAACTCAGATATTCTCCATCATTGCCTTATTATTATAGTAGTGTCTGAATTTGGTTTTTTGGAAGCCAACACTGGCCAAGGAATAAAGGGCTATCAAACTACCATCTAATGTGACACCTGAAAAACTTCCCCTGCAGTAAAATGTTGGCACCCTGGTTCATTCTGCTGGCTTGAATTTCCAGGAGGAGATAACACTGCCCCCATTAATAGGGAATTTTTAAGGCACCCAAAGAACAGGACTGTGATAGTTTTAACATCTGTCCATAAATTCTTTGATACTCATCCTTCCAAGATCTGGAGCTGATTCCACACCCCTTGAATAGGGATTGGGCTTAGTGAATCATTGAAAATGAATAGAATATGGCAGGAGTGGCTATATATGACTTCTGAGGTAGGTCATAAAAGGCACTGTAGCTTCCTCCTTGCTCTCCCTCTTGAAATGTTCATTTCGAGGGAAGTCACCTGCCATGTTGTGAGGACACTCAAGCAGGCCCATGGAAGGGACCATGTGGCAAAGAATCAAGCCTTCCTGGAAAACTTCCAAACTCATTCTATGAGGCCAGCATTATTTTGATCCCCAAACCAAACAAAGACCCCACTAAAAGGGAGAATTACAGACCAATATCCCTGATGAACATGGATGTAAAAATTCTCATCAAGATACTAGCTAATAGGATCCAACAGTACATTAAAAAGATTATTCACCATGACCAAGTGGGATTTATTCCTGAGTTGCAGGAGTGGTTCAATATCCATAAGTCAATGTGATATACCACATTAACAAAAGAAAGAATAAGAACCATACGATCCTCTTAATAGATGCCAAAATAGCACTTGACAAAATACAGCATCCTTTCTTGATAAAAACCCTCCACCATGTGGGGATAGAGGGAACATACCTCAACATCATAAAAGCCATATATGAAAGACCCACAGCAAACATCATCCTCAATTGGGAAAAACTGAGAGTTTTTTCCCCTAAGATCAGGAACACGACAGAGATGTCCACTGTCACCACTGTTGTTCAACATAGTAACTGGAAGTCCTAGCCTCAGCAATTGGACAACAAAAAGAAATAAAAGGCATCCAAATTGGCAAAGAAGAAGCCAAACTTTCACTCTTTGCAGATGACATGATATTCTATGTAGAAAACCTGAAAGACTCCACCAAAAAATTTCTAGGACTGATGCAAAGTTACAGGATATAATATCAATGTGCCGAAGTCAGTTGCATTTCTATACACTAATAATGAAGTAGCAGAAAGAGAAATTAAGGAACTGATCCCATTTACAATTACACCAAAAACCATAAGATACCTAGGAATAAACCTAACCAAAGACATAAAAGATCTGTACTCTGAAAACTAGAGAACACTTATGAAGAAATTGAAGAAGACACAAAGAAATGGAAAAACATTCCATGCTCATGGATTGGAAGAACAAACGTTAAAATGTCTATGCTACTCAAAGCAATCTACACATTCATTGCAGTCTCTATCAAAATATCATCAGCATTTATCACAGAGCTGGAACAAACCTAAAATTTATATGGAACCAGAAAAGTTCCTGAACAGCCAAAGTAATGTTGAAAAAGAAAACCAAAGCTAGAGGCATCACAATTTTGGACTTCAACCTCTATTACAAAGCAGTAGTCATCAAGACAGTATGGTATTGGCACAAAAACAGACACATAGATCAATGGAACAGATTACAGAACTCAGAAATGGGCCCTCAACTCTATGGTCAACTAATTTTCAACAAAGCAGGAAAGAATATTCAATGGAAAAACAGCCTCTTCAACAAATGGTGTTGGGAAAATTGGACAGCCACACGCAGAAGAATGAAACTGGACCACTTTCTTACACCAAAGACAAAAATAAACTCAAAATGAAAGAAAGATCTAAATGTGAGACAGGAATCCATCAAAATCCTAGATGAGAACACAGGCAGAAATGTCTTTCACCTTGGCCGCAGCAACTTCTTGCTAGACACGTCTCCAAAGGCAAAGGAAAGAAAAGCAAAAATGAACTACTGGGACTTCATCAGGATAAAAAGCTTTTGCACAGCAAAGGAAGCAGTCAACAAAACAAAAAGGCAACCTACCGAATGGAAGAAGATATTTGCAAATGACATATCAGGTAAGGGCTAAATCCAAAATCTATAAAGAACGTATCAAACTTAACACCCAAAAACCAAAAAATCCAGGCAAGAAATGGGCAGAAGATATAAACAGACATTTCTCCAAAGAAGACATACAAATGGCCGACAGACACATGAAAAAATGCTCCACATCACTCAGCATCAGGGGTACCCAAATCAAAACCACAATAAAATACCACCCACACGGGTCAGAATGGCTAAAATTAACAATTCAGGAAACAACAGATGTTGATGAGGATCTGGAGAAAGGGGAACCCTCTTACATTGTTGGTAGGAATGCAAACTGGTGCAGCCACTCTAGAAAACAGTATGGAGGTTCCTCAAAAAGTTAAAAATAGAGCTACCCTACGACCCAGCAATTGCACTACTAGGTATTTAGCTGAAGGATACAAACATAGTGATTCGAAGGGGTACATATACCCCAATATTTATAGCAGCAATGCCCACAATAGCCAAAATATGGAAAGAGCCCAAATGTCCATCAACAGATGAATGGATAAAGAAGATGTGGGATATATATATATTTATATCCATATCCACAATATATATATGGAATATTACCCATCAAAAAGAATTAAATCTTGCCATTTGCAATGATATGGCTGGAACTAGAAGGTATTATGCTAAGTGAAATAAGTCAGTCCGGGAAAGACAAATACCATATGACTTCACTCATATATGGAATTTAAGAAACAAAACAGATGAACATAGGGGAAGGGAAGGAAAAATAAAATAAGATAAAAACAGAGGGTGGCAAACCATAAGAGATGCTTAACTCTAGGCAGCAAACTGAGGGTTGCTGGAGGGGCGGTGGGTGGGGGAATGGGGTAATTGAGCATTAAGGAGGGCACTTGATGTAATGGGCAATGGGTGTTATATGCAACTGATGAATCACTAAATTCTACCCCTGAAACTAATAATACACTATATGTTAACTAAATTGAATTTAAATAAAGAATTAAAAAAAAATAGAGGCTTCCTTTCAACAGCCAGGGAGAAATGAAGGTGTCTAGTCAACAGCCAAAAGAGTGCACCATCTTACTGGGTATTGTATGCAAACAATGAATCATGGAACACTTCATCAAAAACTAATGATGTTGACTAACATAACATAATAAAAAAAAACAAAAAAAGAGTGCACCATCTTGGAAGTGGATTCTCTAGTTCCACTCAAGCCTTCACGAATAGTTGACATCCTGACTGCAACCTTATGAGAGACTCAGAGCCAGAACCACTTAACTAAGCCTCCCCCTGACTTTCAGAAACTGTGGGAAATTAGCAATATTTGTTACTGTAAGCCACTAAGTGTTAACATAATTTGTTATGCAGTAATGGATAACTAATATAAGACTAGAGAGAATTAATGTAATAGTATGGAATAAGTATTAGAAGTATCAGGAAACCTGAGTCTGTGTTCTGGATCTAAAATTAAGCAGTAATATCTTTGTACTAATAAATCATTTCTCTGATCCTGAGTTTCTCCAGATGTAAACTGGGAAAACAGTACATCCCTGCATAATTTACAAGGTACTAGATATAATCCATACATATATGATGTAGGCATAGCTTATAGGTAGTAAAGAAGTAAAACTGACTGCAGTTACTTGATTAATTGCATATAATCCTATCACAATTAACATTGGAAAATACTTTTAAATTATTAATTCTATAAAGAATTGGGAATCTTAGAATTGGAAAGGATTTCAATGTTTAGTTCATTTCCTTGCATCGTTGGCATTTAAGATTTGTCTTTCAACCACAAGGTCTGAGAAAGTTAAATGAATAGCTCAAGGTCACATAGAAGTAAAATCGATCCTAAAAGGTAGCCTTTCTCACCTCAGTTTCTTTATCTATAAAATGGGCATAATAATGCTAAAAGTTGTTGTGACTGTAACCCTATTGAAGCCATGACCCACACAGCCCAGATTAAGAGCAGCATCGTGGTCTAAGAACACACTCCTCTGAAAACTGAAAAATAATTTCAAAACAACAAGGCATTTACTTGTGTTTTAAGCCACTATAGAAATATGTGGGGGGAGAAGACATCCTCATCCTTTATAGTCTTCAGCTGCCCTCCAGTCACCTAGTACAAGCATACAACACCCCAAATCCTCTCATCTCTCTCCTTCCAACAGCTTCTTCCTCCTACATATTTATGGGATTCTTTTCAGGAGAGGAAACTGAGTGGGCGGGTCCAGAATCCTTTTTGGTGAGCACGGGGCAAGTCACATGTCGATCCTTTTTACCCACCATTGCTGTCACAGGTTGAATTCACCTTGAAGTAGACTCTGAGGCAGAGTTTAACATGTAAAAGATCTTTTTAAGAAGAGGGCCTGGGACCAACCCCTAATGAAGGGCAGGGAAAGAAGCAGGATTGGGCAGAGGGAAAAGTCAAGCTGCTATGCTGGTCCAGGGACGGCTTCAGCTGACCCAAAGGGAGCTCTGGAGTAAAAAATGGCCCATCAGAGCTGTCCTGATGGTCCAGCCTTTGTAGATTGACCTTGATCAGTCATGGTTGTGAGTCACTGGGGGAAGGCAGCTCTCTGCAGCTGGAGCAAGTCACAAAGGGCTGATGGGAGAAGGCTGCCTGCCAGCTGCACTTCCAGTAGCTGCAGCCACAGCTGGAAGGGGGATCTGGGTGGCTCATCACTGTGTTTGCCATGCATGATATCTGTGCCTGGCTCGTCACAATTAATAAATAATAACCCTTAGCTGGCTCTGGCTCTAGGCCTCTTTCTATAGCATTCCTGTGATCCCTCTTCCTGTAATCATGACAGAGTTTACTATCCGCATCCTCAAACTGCAGAGGACCCAGACTGAAACCAGTGGGCACAGGGTGAATCTCAGGAAACCCAGACAACAGAGGAGACTCTGCCCTTTTAATGTACTATTGTTTACTGGGCAGAGAGTCTTGTCCTTAACAGACCATTTCCAGGAGCTCTAGATCATGCAGAGACTTTGCTGGAATGCCTGGGGTCTGGTCCAGGGCAGGAAGCACTAGAGGAAGGATGTGCTGCCAGGCACTCTGCTTCCTTATTCAGCTTTTCTTCTTTGCTGTTCGCAGTTAGCACAGAGCTTCCTTCTGGCTGCATTGGACAATGCCCATGATGGTGCAGTACTCTATACTCTGAGCCAATAAAGTGGATGAGTGTTTATGCTGGAGGTAGGGATCTCCATAGGCAAAGTCTTAGCTGGCTCCTCAAAACCAGGCAAGGGTGAGCTTGCTAATCATCAGTTATAACACTGTACAGGAGAAATCAGGTCAAATGAATATCACAGGCAACCTTGAAGGAAAAGAGAAATGACCAGAGCTGAGCCTCAGGGAGACACAAAGGGAAAAAGGACAGCTGATTTCCCTTCCCTGGGAATGAAGGGCTTATTGGCAGTTTGGATGTAGGAGTTCATTACTTCTTTTTCTCTGCCTCTCTCAGGCCTTGCCAGGAATTTATGGACAGAAATAAAGAAATCACCATTTTGCAACAACTGAGGGGCAGCCTTGGGCAGACCACCATAGCAGGAGCTTTCATTTACTCATTCATTTAACAAATATTTATTGCAGTGCCAGGTGCTGTTATAAGGTCTGGAGTACAGCAGTAAACAAACAAGAGCCCATATACGTAGCAACCAAACTAATATTATAGGTCATCAATCTAGCAACTGGAATTTGAACCCCACATTAAGAGCATTGACCTCAAGTCTATAATCTTTACCACCACACCATCTACAGTCCTCTACTCCCACCATACACCTCTTCCCCTCTTGCCATTTTGTTTATTTTTTGTTGTTAACAACATCTAAAGCCCCAAGGTTTGTTGCATGTAAAATTTGCTACAGACAGACAGACAACCTTGGAATTTCTAAAAAATTTAAATGGCCACATTGGATATTTGTCAGAATAATGGAATTATAGACCTTCAACACTGGAAGAGACCTGACACATCATGTGACCAGTCCACTCTTCCTCCTTCCACCCTGTCTCACACTTCATTTCTTTAACCAGTGTTCTTCCTGAGAATCACCCGGCTTCTTCTGACACATCCTTGTTCATCAGAAGCCTGGTCCATTTCTGGACAGATCTGTGTGATAGAATTGTATTATGTACAGCCAGCTAAAACCAATTTGCTTTATCATGGCCTACCTTCATGGTCTGGTTCCACTCTCTCCAATAAGGGCCCCCCTTGCTACGTAAGCTACAGAATTCCATTCAGCTCCTTGAAAGTACCAAGTTCTTTCCACTTTTTCAGTTGCCTCTGCTTGGAATGCTGGTTCCCAGTGTTCATCTGGCTATGATGAAGGCCTCCTTCAGGTGTTCATTTAAATGGCCTTTCCTTAGGAAAACCTTTAATGAATCCTACAATTAGATCAAAATACTGATTTTCAAGAGTCTCTCTTTCAGAGTTTGTTGGATGAATGAGTGGATGGAATGGCTAGTGATTTCTACTTATGACTTTTGATTCTACCTTTTAGGCTTTACCAAACAGGCTTGGTTCTGCTGCTTCAAGAGATCCCTTTCATTGTTTGAAGAATGAGTTGACACCCTGTCTGGCTTTTTTGTAGTTTTCCACGGCCTCAGTTCCTTCTGTGTTCCATTGCAAATCAAAGCATGGGCACGGCCTCTGTATTCTCCATAAGGCACCTCTCATGGTTATATTTGATTCAAGCTGATTCTGAATGGAATGGAATTTAATGCATGGGAGGAAAAGAATCCTTGACAGAAGCCAGCTGTGAATGAAAGGAGCAATGAATGGAAACAGTGACGGGAAATCAGTAGCGATACTGCCAGAAGCAGCTAAGTATAGAAGAGATTCACACTTCTGTTATTTATACCATTCTTGCAAATACCTACAGACATTTTACCAATCAGTCCTTTCCCCAAGATGTCCAGTGTTCCCCCTGATACGGGGATGCATCTATCTATAAGATTAACTTACTCTAGATAATAATGGTTATAACCATTTCCCACTTCTTTACTTCTAGTTTTTGTAAGGGGTGTTGAAATTGTTACACCCAGGTGTTCCTCCTAGCCCTACCCTTCTTAGAGCTAGAACCTTGATTGAAAGAATCATGGAACTCTTTGAGAATCAATTTCCTCATCTGTTAAAAAGAAGATGATAGCACCTGTGGTAGTTGTCCCTAAAAGATCAAATGATATAAAGCAAAAGTGCTTTACAAGCTGCAAAACACTATATTGATATAAGGCATGCTTAGAGAGATGACTTATTTTACTTAGGGAATAAGATGGAACATGTTTTAAATGAACCACAAATATACCTTTGGGAAGGGTTTAACGTAAATGTTAAGCAGGTCACGTTTCACAAGTGGGATATTGAGGGATGTCTCTAGGGACGCTGAGGTTCGTCTACTTATGAAACAGGAATTTGTGGTTTGGTTTCAGAAGGCAGCCAGCATGTGGTAAGATCAGCAAGAAAAATCTTCAGAGGGTGAATTCTAGTTTATAAAGACAGACACCTCACACCCAGAAGTGTGGCTTTTCCTAATGCATACAGAACTGGATTGGGCAGAGGAATCCTAACTTGTGCTGTTTCCATGTTGACATAAAAAACTCTCCTTCCTATGCTTCAAGGGAAAAAAAGGATGCAAAATGATCTTTAGGCAATATACTTAGTAGTTCAACACAAGCTTTTGAAATCAGGTAGACAAGTTTCCAATCCTAGTTCTGTATCATGTAAGTGACATGATCTTGGATGGGTCCTCAGTTGTTCAAGGCTGATTTTCCTTACCTCCGTGTCTCTATCTTCATACAGTGCCTTGCATCTAGTAGGAGCTCAATAAATTATGGGGTTTCTTTTTGTTGGCCACACAGAGCTGAGAAAGTATCACAAGCAATTACAAATACTGAAATGTAAAGTGTTATTTACTACAACTATCTAACTCAAGTTATACTGTAAAAGAATCAAGATAAAAAAATGAGTTTAAAACATAATAATGGGAAGCATTTTTAATTTGTAATATGAACTCATAGGTGTTATTTATTAAAGTTGCCCTCAAATACACTCTGGAATTGATGTCTTATTATATTCTAAACCTAGCTGCTGTTCTCCAAGCTACTGAGATAGTCTATAGGAAAAAGATATTGGAAGGATTTAATGAGCTCCCACTCCCTCTGGGCCATCTACCCAACACCAAATCTCAAGATTCCGTCTGCTGATTGGTTCCTCTACTTCCCCTCTTTCCCCTTTATCCATTCCCACAAACCAAAGTAATCCCCTTAAAAGTGATATATCATGTTACCTCTACTCCCACTGACACTGATGTATTGCTTAAAATCCTGCCATGACTTTTTTCTTGCACTTAAAATACAATTAATTCAGACTTCCTGCCACAGCCCATGAGGTGCATATGACTTTCTTACCTCTCCAAAATCACTCTTTGTCGGGGTTCCCATTGGTCGGTGTGCTCTAGTCACACCAGATTTAGAACAACAGTTGGAACAAACCAAGATTTCCTTTCTATCAGGAACACTCCCCTTCGCCCTCCCTGTCCCTATTCTCATCCCCCAGAGTTGAAGTTTCTATTTAAATGTCCCCTACTTCAGTGAAGCTTTCTCTAACAAGCCTATCTAAAATATCTCCCCATCTGAGTTACTCTTTGTCAAAGCCCTTTGTATACTTCTTAACACTTTTGTTATAAGCTGTAATCATTTTATTTATTTCTACCTTCATTGGCTTTTGGTCCATCTTCCCCACTAAGTTATAAGCTTCATGAGAACAGGAACCAGATTTTGTATCCTGAACACCCAGCATCACGTAGCGTTTGACATATAGAAAAGCACTTAGGGAAAATCGTTGTTTGACTAGCTGAATGAATAAATCCAAGTTTCACCTGTTTTCGTGAATGGCAGGTCCCTGAAGACAAAAGGCTGACAGATTGATCACCACCTTGGTGGTGTTTAGTCATTCAATGTTTACTCACTCGAGAGAAAACACTTGCACATCACAGCTAAGCTTTCTCAGTGAATTTTTGAAAAAAAAAAAAGGAAGAAGGTTGTGCATGCAGCCCATGAATTATTACTGGAAATTCTCCAAGTTAAGCATGGTGCTGTGCAATCAATTCCCTACTTCCTGAACTGACAATCCAGACGAAGAGGGGTTGTGAAGTCTCTGGAGATGAGAGGTGTAGTGGCCATGGAGATGTGCCCCTCCGACCGCTGCAGGATTCATAGTGGGCTGATGGCATCTTAGATCTGCTGTGACATCCGTGCTGAGGTCTGGCTATTGCAGCTAGTAACTGAGCCCAAGAGAGGTGCCAAAGCTGTACTGTTTCTGCTCTATTCCACACGTCTAAAGAGTAATCTTGTTCAGGGATGGCCCTTTGGCCAAGACTTTCTATAACTTTCTACATTCTGAGGCTTTTCCTACCCAATCCTGATTCCCCTGCCTTCTGTCCCAGATCCAGTTCTTCCTTCTTTCCCTTCACAAGGGGAGACCCGCACTGAGATCTGAAGGCTCTGCCACCCACTTCCACTCCCTTCCCCTTCATCCTTCTCTCAGTGAACATTTTGCACATCAATTGTCTGCTTCTTAGAGGACCCCACTGACACAAAGGGCCTTCATTGAGAAAAATAAAGAAAAATCATGAATACAAATTTAAATATGCATCCTTGTAAGCAGTCTGTGAGGAAATGAAGACCTCTAAGACTTTTTTTCTTAGATTTTATTTATTTATTTGTTTGTTTGTTTGTTTATTTATTGGGGGAAGGGGGAGGGCAGCAGGCAGAAGAAGGCTCCCCGCCAAGCAAGGAGCCCGATGCAGGGCTCCATCCCAGGACCCTGGGATCATCACCTGAGCCAAAGGCAGATGCCTAACCGACTGAGCCACCCAGGTGTCGAGAAGACCTCTAAGGCTTAAGCTTCCTTAGAACCACAGCAAATCCACCTCTGACAGAGGTTGCCTCCACAGCAGTTCCCGGCCTTGGCTGCACATTGGAATTGTCTGGGCAGCTTTAAAAAATACTGATACTGTTTTCCACCTGATTCTGGAGTGTGGCTTTGGCATCAGGGTTTTTAAGAGCTCTCAGGGTGGGGATGCCTGCATGGCTCTGTCGGTTAAGCGACTGCCTTCAGCTCGGGTCATGATCCCAGAGTCCTGGGCTCCCTGCTCAAGAGGGAGTCTGCTTCTTCCTCTCCCTCTGCCCCATCCTACCCCTCCTTGTGCTGTCTCTCACTATCTCTCTGTCAAATAAATAAAAGTAAAATATTTATTTTATTTATAGATTTATTTTAAAGATTTTATTCATTTATTTGATGCAGAGAGATAGAGCACAAGCAGGCAGAGTGGCAGGCAGAGGGAGAGGGGGAAGCAGGCTCCCTGCTGAGCAGAGAGCCCCACCTCGATCCCAGGACCCCGCAGTCATGACCTGAGCCGAAGGCAGATGCTTAACCGACTGAGCCACCAGCACCCCAAAAACAAAATCTTTAAAAAAAATTTTTTTAATTAAGAAAAAAGCAGCTCTCAGGGTGATCCTCACATTAGCCAGTGTCGAAAACTACAGATGTTCAGGGATACATGGAAGGGCAACTGACCACAAGAATTTCTTGTTCCTTGCCTTACTTGCTTTGAATATATAGCAAAATTCTGATGCAGTGTTTCTGCCCCTAACTGATTTTGTGATGCTGAGCAAGACCCATGCTATCTCTAAGGTTTTCTATCCAGATCTGGAAAATAAGAGTTTCATTACCTATTTCACAGATCAAATAAAAAAATGAATATTAAAACACTTTGAAATTACTTTTGGGTTATTAGTGGTGGTTATGTAATGTGGGCCTTACCAGACACAAGAGTCTTTATAAGCATGGTGTGGGAATAAGGGTCTTGGTTAGAGACATAAAACATCCTTATCACTTAACTCATTGAGAAGATAAGCTCTTAAGAGCAGGGACCATCTTGTCTGTGTGTTTGGTATATTAGTCAGTAAAGGGTAAGGACTACACATTACAGGAAGGCAGTTAGTTTTTGCCAAAATGAGCTAGTAGTATTTCTCAATTTCTCTTGGGTATATCACTTGCATCAGATTCTCTTGAACATGCTGGTTAAAAATGCAGCTGTCTGGGCCCAAGGAAGGCATACAAAAATAAGGATGAGGGAAGGTGAGGGGTGGGAGAGAGTCTGCATTTTTAATAATCCCTCCAGGTGATTCTTATGCAAACCAAGGTGCCACCTCACTTCTGGTCTGCTTGGAGCCAGAATTTGTCCCTAGTTAAAATGACAACACCCTCCATTTCCCTGTGAAGAATTAATTTCATCACAAACCTATTTTAGCACAAAATCTAGCCCACTTGAAACAACCACTTGATTGCAAATTATCAAGAGTAGATTTTGTACATTGAAATGAAAACAGTTTTAAAATGGGCTTTAAAAATGCAATGGACTAAAAAAAATAAACACTCAACAAATATATTGTGCAATTTAAGAACATAAATCTAAAATTCTTCATTATTTTGTAGCATAAGTCTGGACAAAATCAGGAAAGTAAAGGAATAGCTCTTCTTCTTAACACTACGTACTCAGGTTGGCACAGTAAATCTAATTCCTGTCTTCATCATTTCTTACATGGATCTTGAAATATCTTCCTAATTGCTCTCCTGCGTAAATCTTCCCCACTTCTTGGTCTAATATGACCATCCCAGTACAGCAGGGTGATCTTTCTGGAATGCCATATGATTCCCTGCTTCATAGCCTTCAGTGTCCCATTGCTTAAATCCTTGTTACTCTAGATTTGGTCTATGCACCAGCAGCATTGACATGGCCACAGAGCTTGTTAGAAAGTGCAAAGGCTCAAGTCCCACCCCAGGTGTACTGAATCAGAATCTACATTCTCACAAAACCCCAGATGATCAGTATCTTATTACAATGTGAGAAGCCTCGGTCTACAGCATAATGTACAATGGCTAAGCCTGGTAGGCAAAACTCCTTGTGGACTGTCATCTGCTCCTCCCTCTAGCTCTGCACCATACCTTACCCTCCTTCTACCTTCAGGAACCGGAAAACCATCCAGAGTTCTGTAAACATACCATGCAATTCCACTTATTCACACTTTTACATCTGCTGTCCTCACTGCTGGAAATTGCTTGGGCATTCCTCCTCTCTGAAGCCTCCCCTGATCCTCCCTGAGGTAGATATTGACTTTTCCCTGTGAAATTCTTCTGTGTCATCTATGTCACGTTATGTTGTGACTGATTTTCATTGGTTTGCTTTCCTAGATTATAACCCTGTGGACCCATTTTTATTTTTAATTTTTGTATCCTATACCTAGTGCAATCTCTGGCATAGAATAAGTGCTCAGTCAGTATTTGATAAATTGAGTTGAACACAGGAAATGTATCGTTCAAGGACTCAATGACCTCGGAGGTCAGTGTCTCTGTGTATGGTTATATAATGCAAACTATGATGTGACTAACACCCCTTAACATTGTGCAGTGTGTTAAGTGTATGTGGCAGCTCTGGTAAAGATTAAGTTTAATCTCTGCACTAAGTGTCAGTGATGACAAGTGACAGAAACCAACTGAAGCTAGCTTATGCCCAGAAATGGAAATTTATTGTAAGAATAAAGGAATGACTTGGGGATTGTAACCAGAATTTAGAAAACCAGGCTGGAACCAGAAATTCAATCAGAATTTCATGACTTTCTTTCCATTTCTCCTGGCTGCTTCCCTTCACACCAGTATTATTTGTCTTCTAGTTGCAGAAAGGTTTTCTTTGCTCCTTGTCACATACAAATGTATGGTAACTCCATGGCCCCCAAGTTTAGGTGTTGTTGGTTCAGCCACTCACAAGGATAGGGTATACAAAAAATTCCAGGGAAAATAATCTGATTGACTCAGCTTGGGTTACTGTTGATCCATTGACTAACCAACTATGGTTGGGATAGGGCTATGCAGTTCAAATATGACTGCTAGGGGCATATTTTCTGCATGGTAGTATCCCCTGAAAGATGGGGTTGATCAGATGGTGACTGGAACCATATCCCAAAGGAAATGTTGTCCATTATAGTGTAATCATGTAATGGACTGGCTTTGCATACTTAATACTAATAGTATGATTGAGGCAGGGGCCTTGGGTTCCATTTTCATGAGAGTCAGGGAGATTTACTTGGTTCTTTGCCAAATATCACATTGAGTCCTGAACTGTTATCTCAGTAATGCTTTAGGTGAGTCTCCTTTCTTTCTTTTTTGTTTTTTAATAAAGATTTTATTTATTTATTTGAGAGAGATTGAGAGAGAGAGTGTGTGCATGCACAAATTGGGGAAGGGGCAGGGAGAAGCAGACTCCCTGATGAGCAAGGAGCCCTGACAAGGAGCTCCATGCCAGATGCTGGGATCATGACCTGAGCTGAAGGCTCTCCTAGGTGAGTGTCCTTTCATTTCCTCCGTGGTCTAGTTTCTAAAGAGAAGGAATGAGAAATGGGGAGTACAGACCCCAAGATGATAAAGACTAAAATCCCTTGATAGACTCTTACTTCACTGAGGGCAAGAAATGTTTCTTATTCATCTTTGCCTCTTCCCAGAAACTAAAACACTTCATGGGCCATATGAATCTTCTAAGTGGATTGAATTAAGATGGACTGGACTGCGCCATTTTTTATTCTAGACACAAAGGCTGATGAGAATAGTATGGAAAGCAGTGTATAAACAGGATGTCATGAGTTGCTGAATATGGAACAATTACAATAGAAACTTTGATTTGGTGGCTTCCAAATGAATAGGACCTTACTTTATTATGAATGTTATAGTGGTTTTGGAGTCAGGTATACTGAGGTTTTATATTGGCTTTGCCATGTATTAACTATATGTTCTAGGTGAATTATTTAACCTATCCAAGCCCCATTTTTGTCCTCTATAAAATGGAGATGGTGATAATACCTACCTTGTAGGATACTTGTGAGTATTGAATGGGAAAATGTATGTATCATGTACTTCAGTGCTCAGCATATAGTAAACATTCAATAATTGTTAACAATTATTATTATTTATGTATTTATTTCAAACATTGATTAGCTAGGGAAAACTTTGCCAAGACTCTAGGCATCCATATGAGGGGGTTAATATTTCTGGGTTACATCATAATCCCAAAGCATCCATGATGGCTTGGATGCAATAATAACTCTTCAAAACTAGCTAATTTACCACTAGGGAGCTTAGAAAGATAACACTTAATGAGGAAATGTACAACTAATCTGCATGAGTTCTTTCTGGAGCCTGCCCAATTCCCAAGGGACAAAAAGTTCAACTCAAAGTGTTTTTGGAAGCTAAAAACAATGCAAAGTAAAAGCTAGTGGCAGAATAACCAATTTTTCTCTCCAGTATGCCCCAAGCCTCCACCTCTCTCTCTAATCTTTAAATCACCTTGACTAAAACCTTGCCACTGTTTGAGTCAGTAGGAAATAAATACCATCTCTTATAATTAGATAAGATTTCTGGTATTCCAGAAATCTTGAACAAACTACCTTGGCTTCTTTTTCAGCATCTATCAGCCAAAAGGTCCTCAGTGCATTCTTTAGTCTTTTCAATTATGTCTCCAAACTAGATGCTCCAATTGCCAATGGGCATGTCTAAAACTAGAAAGCTTCAGTCTGAATGATTTTCTTAATAAGGAATGAGAAGACAGAGAGAAAAGTCATTGAACTGAAAAAAAAAAAAAGGGACAACTGGCTGTCCAATATTCCATAAGCAAGTTCTGTCCAAAGATCCAAAGTAAATTGGCTTGGGTCAATTTACTGAAGGTATACAAAATATTAACCAGTCAACCACAACATAAACTGAAGCACTTCTTTCATACACCCATTCATGCTCATTCATTTGTTTGGGTTTTGTCTGTTTCTTCCACCAGACCTCACACTCTGTGGGGCAGAAACCACAGATGTATCATTTTACTACTATAACCCCACTACCGAATATAGTGTCTGACATAAAGTAGGCACTCAAGAATGTACTGAATAAATATAGATTATTTCATGTTAATGGGAACATAAGTCTGTTGCCAGTTGTGTTCTCTGGAAACAGATGCTGAGTCAGAGTTTAACATGCAAGATTTTCATGAGGGATCAATACCTCTGAAGGGA
Source organism: Zalophus californianus (assembly GCF_009762305.2). NCBI lineage: Eukaryota > Metazoa > Chordata > Mammalia > Carnivora > Otariidae > Zalophus > Zalophus californianus. The sequence goes on along the minus strand of NC_045595.1, from coordinate 30,842,420 downwards.
AGGGAAAGGACCAGGTTGGGAAGAGGAAAAATCAAACTGTGATGCAAGCCTAACAAGACTTGGTCAACTTGGCAGGGAATCTTTGGGGCAAATTATGCCTGTAAGAATGTCTTGAATAACCAAGATGGTTGGCCCTTCATATTGCCACCTTGCTGAATCAATCAATGCAGGCTTCCCTAGGAAGGGCATGATCTCAGGTAGGGAGGCTTTCTGCAACTGAGGGCAACCTTGTCGGCTGACCCTGTTCTCCCACAGTGGACACCAAGTCCTTCCTTGATGAACTGGGCAATGCATCTTTGTGTATGCCATAGTCTATTACTTTTCTCTCTGGAGAACAAGGTTCTCTGTTAACTGAGTACATTAGTGAATCTCTGGATGTGCAAGAGAGATTCCAAACTGAATTTAGAGGTTAACCTACAGAGAGATGAACTACTCTTTATAATAAAGTAATAGGCTTTTTTTTTTTTTAATTTGCTAGAGATCAGTGAGTAAATGGATAAAAACAGAGAGGGTCAAGAAATTGGGCTAAAGACTCATGCCTAGTGTCTAAATCAGTAAAAATGGCTAAAGGACTTTTTAAGCCCTAAAAAGTAGATATTTACTTTTAAATTATCTGCATACAGACCTGCAGCCTCACTTCCCACCTCTAGTGACTGTTATTCTGTTCCTTTATTTAAAAAATATGCTTTCTGGGGCGCCTGGGTGGCTCAGTTGTTAAGTGGCTGCCTTTGGCTCAGGTCATGATCCTAGGGACCTGGGATTGAGTCCCACGTTGGGCTCCCTGCTGAGCAGGGAAGCTTCTCCTTCTCCTCCCCACTCTATGCTCTCTCTTGCTATCTCTGTCACTATCTCTCTCAAATAAATGAATAAAATCTTTAAAAAATATGCTTTCTGTCTACATATATCTGTTTAGTCCATTGGAGGACATTCAAAAGGTCAAGCTCCACACATTTTAGCTTAAGAAAATACAGAATATACCTAGTGTTCTTCTTCATCCAGCTGCTTGAAAATATAAAGAAGTCTTAGATCACAGGCTGTGTAAAAAGAGACCCCTGGCTTGCCTGGGCTGTCTTACTGATCCTGAGATTCTCCTGCTTTTATAACTCTGTTGTTTACATGAAAAATTTGCTCATTCCTATGATAAAAGATTAATTATAAGATATAAAATAACTCTATATGGTAGGAGAGCTGAGGGAGAGTACCCAAAAGGGACAAACTTGGGTCCCCTTTCAAGGCTGGGGTTCAGACCCCACTGGAGAAAGTGTAGTTGCTGCTCACCAGATGGTAGAAAAATTCCCTGGTTTGTTGGGCAAGAGCTAGTCTATAGTTGCTGAGCAAACAGGAAGCAACCCTTGGGGCAAGGTGGAGTGTAACTTGTAATTGGGCATTGCAAGCTTGCGCAGGGAGGTATGGGCGGAAAGTCTAGGTGTCAGTGTCCTATTGAAGGGACCATAGAAAGGTGAGTCTACCTGGGACTGTGAGCTCACCGAGAACCCAGATTCTGGGCTCACTACAAGGGCAGAGCCCCATTGGATGTCCTCCCATCCATACAATGACTGTCAGGGCAGTCTCTGCAACCAGCAGTAGAGCCCTTTTCCTCTTGCAGTGTCCCACCAGTGCCCTGTTTTGAGAAAGCTTAACACTGTGCTCACTGTAAAGGAAAAATACTTAAAAAGCTTCTATCCATTATTGTACAGTGGGTATTAAAGGGTGAATTTAGAGCTAAGAGACAGTCAATTGATAACTGCCTTATGTATAATTTTTCATAATCCCCAGGGCACCTGGATGACTCAGTTGAGCGTCCAACTCTTGGTTTCGGCTCCGGTCATGATGTCAGGGTCATGAGATCAAGCCCCATGTCGGGCTCTGTACTCAGTGTGGAGTCTGCTTGAGATTCTCTGCTTCTGCCCCTCCCCCTGCTCTCTCTCTCCCTGTCTCAAATAAATAAATAAAATCTAAGAAAAAAGAAAAGAAGGGGCGCCTAAGTGGCTCAGTTGGTTAAGCGACTGCCTTTGGCTCAAATCATGATCCCGGAGTCCCGGGATCAAGTCTCTCATCTGGCTCCCTGCTCATCGGGGAGTCTGCTCCTCCCCTGACCCTCCCCTCTCTCATGAGCTCTCTCTCTCTCTCTCTCTCTCTCATTTTCTCTCAAACAAATAAATAAAATCTTTAAAAAAAGAAAAGAAAAAAATAAATTTTCATAATCCTCAAAATAACCTAGTAAGGAAGGAATACAAATTACTTGCATTTTATGGCCAAGGAAGCTGATCCTCAGCCAAGTTAAAACTTGCCCAAAGTCACACGCACAGTGACCAGAAGTTTCAAATGCAGGGAGACTGATTCCAGAGCCTATGTTCTTACTGGTATGCTATACCACTGCTCACATAGACATACACACATATTGCTTTGTGTGTGTGCATGCATGCATGCGTGTGTGTGTCTGTTATCAAATATCTATCATTGGATAATTCATTGTCATTGAAGAGTTTTTAGGGGAGGAGAGCATAACCATGAAGCCCTGAAAAAATTGCCTTCAAAATGTAGCAAAGTAGTGTAACTTGCCAGCCAGCTCAGCACTGGTCTTTCTTCCCCACTGATTCCTCTTTCTTCCTTGTGTGTTTGATGTTGCCATGGCTGGTGAAACTTTAGGAAATATTTAGAGACCAGAATGGAAGATCACACCACCTTTCTTTTTTTCTCTTTGACTCTCAAGAAACTTTTATTGTTCCTTTAGTCAAACACGTTGTGATTCTTAACATAAAAAAGTATAACCTCTTTGAAAAACTTCACCCTTCTAGAGCTTCAAGGGGAAATGATGAAAGAATGCTTTTAAAATTCAGACACATCTATATTTTTATTCAATTTTATCACTGTCACAAATATTAAAAGTACTAGGAAGCACGAGATGGGTTTCCTGGAGTTCTTAACATTCCTGAGCTTTGGTCTAAAATGTCATTTATCATTCTGTTTATCACTTGGTCCTTGGACACTCATACCCTGTTTTGCAAACCTCATGAAATGACCATTTCCTCACTTGCGAAGGGCCTTTCCCTCATGAATCTCGCTTTACAAATACCAGTAGAAGCTGAAAGTGACCTTTTGGAAATAATCATTTATGGGGGATAAAGTGAATGTCAAGGCCCCTCAATTCCCATGGTCACTTTTTTTGTTTTGACATTTGTATTAGATAGGCATTTGTAGACCTGGAATTTCTTTTTCTGAATTTGTTGGGGCTGGTCCTCTTATTTGCTTCTACCTTAATAAAACTGATTTGTTTTTAAGTAAAAGCTTCTAAATAAAAACTTAGTAGGTTAAAACATCTTTGTAAATGTAATACATACATATTGTAGAAAATTTAAACAATGCAGAAAGGTATAAAAAATAAAGTCACCTACATTTTCTCTACCCAGAGGCAGCCATGGTTATCATTTTGGGGTGTTTCCTTTCAAGCTTACTCTTTCCAGGTGTGAAAGTCTGGCAGCACATTTATGATAAAGCTCTCAATGTAGTTTTATATTCTGCTTGTCCACAATTGAGGTTTTTTTTTTTTTACCTCTTCTGAATCTTTATATTGGAATATACACAGAGAAAAGTGCTCAGTTCATTTATGTATGAGCTGATCAATTTTCACAAACTGAACATGCCCATGACCCACGTCCAAATCAAGAAATAGGTCATTCCCACCCCTCTCCCCTGGCTCTGCTCTGTGCCCTTCGGTTGCTCTCCTGCTCCAGGAGCAACCACTACCCTGATTTCTTTTCTTTTCTTTTTTTAAAAAAGATTTTATTTATTTATTTGAGAGAGAGACAGAGAGAGAAAGTGGGGAGATGAACAGAGGGAGAGGGACAAGCAGACTCCAGGATGAGTGCAGAGCTTGATGTGGGGCTCCATCTCTTGACCCTGAGATCATGACCTGATGTGAAATCAAGAGTCAGACGCTTAACCAACTGAGCCACGCAGGCACCCCATCCTGATTTCTATCCCCATAGAGGAGTTTGGCATATTTTAGAATTTTATATAAATGGAACCATAAAGTATGTACTTTATCATATTTGGCTTTTTTTGTCCAACATTGTGTGAGTGAGATTCATCCATGATATTGTATTTTGTTGCAGTTAGTTCATTCTCATTAGTGCATATGAACAACTTTCAAAACAATATGCGGGGTGAGAAGAGTGAAGTTCATGTATATCCTAGTTCGGGAAACTGATCTCTGCCATCTCCCTGTGAGACCATATTATTCAGAATTATTTCTCTGATGAGCATCAGAGTGTTTTGTTTTGTTTTTCATTTGACTGGAAGGTTGAGGGGAAAAGTATGGAAGGTAACTTCCACAGTGATGTCCAAAGATTATGCATTGTGTATATCTCCAGGACTCCCAAGAGTTTCTCACAATGTAAGTATCCTATGCCAGGAAGGGTTTCCTTTCCTAGAAAGTAGTGTTAAAAGTAGAATATTAGAGGGGATTAGAGGAAGCAAGTAAATGAACTCACCAGAACTTCTTTTATTATACTTATTTTGGGGGTGTGCATACAACTCAGAGAGGTTTGTTCATTTGTGATACTGACTTCGTGACTGATGCCACTCGAAGTGGGGTCCCTTGCCTGGCAGCATCAGTTTCATAGTGGAGTTTGTTAGAAATGCAAGTTTGGGGGCACCTGGGGGGCTCAGTCAGTTAAGCATCTGCCTTGGGCTCAGGTCATGATCCCAGAGTCCTGGGATAGAGCCCTGCATCAGGCTCCCTGCTCAGTGGGGAGTCTGCTTCTCCCTCTCCTTCTGCCACTGCCCCCTGCTTGTGGTCTTTCCCTCTCTCTGTCAAATGAATAAATAAAATTTTAAAAAAAGAAAAAGAGATGCAAATTTGTAAGCCCCATCCTAGGCCTACAGAATCAGAATCTCTGGGCATAGGTCCCAGAAATCTGAATTTTGATGAGCCCTCCAGGTGATTTTGATGCTGATTGAAATTTGAGAAGTCCTGTTTTAGAGCAGGAGAGGGTAGTGGTAAAAAGCATGGGTTTTGAAGTTGAGGAGGGCTGGGTTTAAATTCCACTTCTGCCGTTAACAAATGTATGATCTTGGACAAATTACTTAACCTGCGTTGTTATGTGTAAAATGGGATCATAATTCCTACCTAATAGCATTTCTGTGAATTTCAGACAAAGACATGCACATGAAGTGTTCATGACAATGTTCAGTGAAGGGTTCTTAATATGAGGTCTGAGTTTGTTGGGGGTCCATATTTGGGCTGTAGGGTTTCCAATAGCTGACTGGACCTTCGGTAGATAAAGTAAGCCAAACTCAGCTAATCAGAATCTTTCCTGGGAATTTGAAGTCAAAGATATGGGAGTTTCAGTCTTTACTCAGACTCAACATGTGATGGCAAGGGCAGGTGAACAAGTTGGAGGGCGAAAGAGGAGGGAGGGGGCGGGGGACAGATATTTTCTGCCATATGCACAGAGATGGAGATAAAGCAGGAATGTTGAAAAGAGAGAAATGAAATGAGGGGAAATGAGAGACCATATGGTCTCAGAGAGACAGAGAATAGATGTTTAATTTCTCAACCCAGTCTCTTTGGAGGTCAGACTATAATTAACACCCCTGTGTTCCATTAAATGCTCCTGCATCCTTCTCCTATAACCGCCTTCATGTTTCAGCTAATTTGAGGAGGCATATGTTAATTGTAACAGGAAATAAACCTTGACTAAGACAAAGTACAACTCCAACCTTGTCCCAACCCATGCTGTCACTCTCTAAACCAGTACCTGGCAGTGGGTACAGTCTTACCTGGTGCAGTGCTCCCAATATTCCTATTTCCTGCATCAGCATCTTGAAAATAAAGCATCTCTGGCCACCTGCACTAATAATCACAGCAGGAGGAATATTTACATGTTCAACACAACTGCCTGGAAGAATGAAGATGGAAATAAGGTTGTCTATGGTTCACAGAGAAATCTTCCATAATTCTCTCTTACAATAATGAGAGATGTTTACTCCCTGGAGTCTAACAGTATCAAAGTGGCAGATAAGTCTGATCATTAGGCTATCTTTTGGTGAACTTACTTTGCTAGTACCTGGGAGGAAAAAACTTTTTTCTTAAAGTTGCAGATTATTTAGATAGAGATGTAACACATACTGACAATGAATCCATCTCCTCTATTGCTTCACCTCCTTTCTGACCTGACAGCTGGCAAAACAGGGCACTGGACTCCTAGCTGGGCTTGCTTATGCACAAGGTGGTTTTTAGCCAGCCTCACAGGTAGGTATTGATTACACCTGTAGATTATGCATTGAATGGATAATGGAAAGGCACTCCTCTCCCTACCCCACCATCTGTGGTCTCCTTGAGAACAAGGATTCAGACTCTATATTTAGAGACCAGCAGAGTGCCTGGATTTTTCAAGGAGACTGTATGTAGAGCTCCTGATGTCTGATGTTAATTTTCTCTTTCCCTCACAGGGGATAATATTAGCAAAATATGACCAATAAACCCTATGGGTCCCACCAAAGAAGTTAAATTAGACATAAAAATGGAAATAAAATGTAATATTTGCAAGATCCCTCTAAAAAATTCTTTCTTCAGAAATTATGCTTACTTGTTGTTTAATGTTTCCATTAGGAGAAGTTGCCCAGGTGCCTCAAATGAAATCAGAGAGTTGTGATTGAATGCTAATATTGCCTAACATTTCTGCTCGTGATAAAATAATAAAAATGGGGGTCAGAAGCTGGGTGGCCTGCTAACCCTCTGTGTCCACCAGATTGTCCAAGCAACTTACAGCTCAGGGAAGAAGTAATGAGGAGAAGGGGCATTCAAGACTGCTCAGGCATTCAAAACAATCACATCTTCATCACAGAGCAGACAGTAGTATCCACAGGCTCTCAATGGGGATTTGAATTTTTCTTAGAGACAAAACAAAAATGTAATTAAAGTAATGAAGAAAATATTTGATTAGTATCCATCTTGTCTATCTTTATATGTCCTGAAATGGTGTTTAAAAGAATCAAAGTGGGGTGCCTGGGTGGCTCAGTCAGTTAAGCATCTGCCTTCGGCTGGGGGCATGATCCCAGGGTTCTGGGATCGAGCTCCACATCAGGCTCTCTGCTCAGCTAGGAGTCTACTTTTCCCTGTCCCTCTGCCTGCCCCCCACTCTCTCTCTTTCTGTCAAATGAATAAATGAAATCTTAAAAAAATAAAAGGATCAAAGTAAGGCTCATCCATGGAATAGAACTTAGTTCTATTAAGTATTAAAACGTTCATTTTCACGTTCACTTATCCTACTATTTCTTTAGAAAGTCTCTAGTTCAACATCCTCATTACATAAATTTAAAAACAAAACCAAAAAACCCTGAGGTCAAGGAAGGTAAAGCTGCCTTGTCCAAAATAGCAAATATCAGAGGTAGGACCCAAACCCACTCTTCCAGATTCCAGGCAGTGGTGCTTTCTGCTTGGCATAGTTCTACTTCAGGCTGAACTTTGCTCTGTTCAAGATATGATTGATACAGTTTAAAAAAAAAAAAAATCCGGCAAAGAAGATTTTCCAGAAGATCAAAATGCTCATCGAGAGCTAAGGTATATCTGGGAACCTTCTACATCAGGTCCAAATCATTTTCTAGATGTAGATTAAGGCCTGGAACAGCAAGTTTCCTGACTTCCAACACAGAAATAGGGCCAGGTCCCAAGAAGAAAAGCTGGAGGTGGCCCCAAGGGCCTCCCATCATCATTTGTCAGACTGAAGGTACACTAAAGAAACCATTTTATAACAAAGAAGATGCCTGTTTCTGAACTTTCTAGAAAGTTAAGAATTATATATTTTAAAATTGTTTTACTTTTGGAAAATGATTTGTCTTATTTTAAACATGCAATGTATACTTATTTCATACATTTTTTTCTTTTTTTTCTCTAGGATATTATTTATTTATTTGACAGAGAGAGACACAGCGAGAGAGGGGAACACAAACAGGAGGAGTAGGAGAGGGAGAAGCAGGCTTCCCGCTGAGCAGGGAGCCTGATGTAGGGCTCTATCCCGACCCTGAGACCATGACCTGAGCCAAAGGCAGATGTCTAACGACTGAGACGTCTAACGACTGAGCCACCCCTCATACAATTTTTTCTTTCTGTTTTCTCAGTATCCTTTGAGAATTTGACCCCTCACTCTGACCCCATGTGAATCTAGTGGGGTGTCAGTCATGGGGTCCAGAGTCCCTGATGACAAGAATTGACTTGATGACAAGTGAAATCTCTCTCTCCAGGAATTTGGATCTTGAACAGCCACATCCATGAGGTGGCTGAGGGTGATTGACCTGATGGTAGCATCCTGGTAAGATTGCTAATGATTTCCTACCACCAAGACCACTGAATATGCTTGTTCATAGCTCTCTCAGTGCCTAGGTCTTCAGCTCTTCTTCTAATTTATGAGTTGTCCAGTGTCCTTCTCACTTGTCTGTTTATCTGTCTATTGCTTAAGTTAGTATATTGGATAGCTGTTGCTTGCAATCAAAGAATTCTAGTCTTGCTCAACTACTGAATAGGGATGTGATCCTGAGCCAGTTCCTGCTCCTCTGCCTTAATGTTCTCTGTATAATGGGCATGATGAATTGGATTAGATAGTTTCTCTACATGAACAAGAAAAGGAGTATGAATGAGATGGTGACCAAATTAAAAAAGGAAGAATCACTATTTTAAGGTTTGCACTAAGCCCAGAGGAGTACAATGATAAATAAGATACAGATGAGTGTTAAGACTCCACTGTGTTGGGACATCTGGGTGGCTCAATCAGTTAAGTGTCTGCCTTCAACTCAAGTCATGATCCCGGGGTCCTGGGATCGAGCCCTGCATTTGGTTCCCTGCTCTTCAGGGAGCCTGCTTCTCCCTCTCCCTCTGCTGCTCATCCTGCGTGTGCTCTCTCTCTCTCTCTCTCACTCTCTCAAATAAATAAATAAAATCTTTAAAAATTTTTTTAAAAATTAAAAAAAGACTCCACTGTGTTCTCCTGGGCATCTAACTTATTATATAACCAGCATGGTAGAGCCAGAATTTCCAAATTTTCCTGAATGAAATAAATAACTTTACTGTACAGAAATGGTGGGGAGCCATTTCACAGAGTGAAATATCTAGAGTGTGGTATTTGCTACAAGCAGGCCCATGGTCTCTATTAGCTCTCCTGGCATCCCTGGTAGAAGGATGGGCACACGAATGCTGGCCTGATGCCTCTATCACCAGTGATTCTCTTACCTGGGAGCAGCTCCCCCATGCGTCTCAAAGCCTTGAGCCTTCACTGATCAATGCTTGGCCAAGCAGGGGCAGCTGTCAGTGGTTTGGCACTGTTTTATTCCTGGCATTGACACTGACATTGATGACATCTTGCAGGGTTTGAAGCCTCTCACACAGCTGTGTACTCAATCCAAATTCAGGGAAGAAAGCCATTTCATTTATCCTTTGCTTCCAAATTGGTCTTTTTTACATCTCTCCAGCAGACTCCTAGCGAAAGCCACTGTGGCTATACAGCTGAAAGTAGTAAGATGGATAGATCCTCCTTTGAAAATGAGGTTTATGGCCTCCAATAACCCCAGTCCACATCTGGGCCTTCCTGTATCTTCAGTCTCAAGAAGGAGAATGTATAAGCTTAAGCTTTCTTTTCTGAATTAATAAGATGAGTCAAGATTTATGGAACATTGTATTTTACATATCTTATCTCCTTTAAACCCAGTGAGGTAAATACTGTTACTTTGGTTTTTCAGTTGGGGAATCTGAGACTTAGCATCTACAATGAAGCAAAGGCAAGATCCAAATCCAGGCTGTCTGACTCCAACCTCTTGTCTTATCTTAACCACTATACTGTTCTGCCTTTTGCTTCTCTCTCTGGTAATGGGAAGGAGGTAAGGAAATATTTAAATAGCCAGAGATGAGATTAATAACTGTACTTTCATGCTCTGTTTGGCATCATTATGTAAGATCCATTACTAACAAACCTTGGCAACATTCCTATCATAGGCATAAATATTAGACTTGGTAGCTAAGATCCCGGTGTGACTATCCCAAGAAGTAACAGACACTTGCCTTAGTCTCCCATTTCCTTCACCTTGTGATATTCGGCTCTGAGTTATCCACATTAACATTGTGAATTCCAGATGGTTTTACCGTGATACCCAGAGAACCCTGGAGCCAGATCTCTCTCATCCTCCTTTCCCACTAGGATGCAAATTCTATCAATTTTGAACTGTGAAGAAACTAAATAGAACAGTAAACAATGCACTCCTTCTAAATCTTACCATGCATTACAAAGTTGAACAAAAAGATTTTGAGCAACAAATTCTCTGCTAGTCAGTTGTACTGGTAGGAAAAAAAATATCCAATCAGACCTCCAAGCTAGAATAACACGAGTATACAAGTACAATTGGAGAAAGCCCTTAAGAGTTATTACCATACTAGTGATTGGGTTTCCTTGCAGCCTTCTATCATGAATCTAATTTCCATATGTTATAGTTATTACACTTAGTAAGCACCAACTGTGTGCCAGGCAATGTACAAAATTCTACAAGAATTTTGTTTTTAACTGTGTTTAAAAGAATAGCAAAAGATAGGTAATAGATGCCTCTAATACCCTGGGGAAACTGGGGCATAGACAGTTACCCAAATAAATGGTACAGTCAGGACTCAAACCCAGGGAAGTCTGACTTTTAAGCCTATATTCCTAAGCACTGTACTAGATGACTTCCACTCTTCCAAGAAAGGAAGCATTGCTAGTTTTATAAATCATTCCACCTATGGGTTCAATGTCATGCACTTTACAAATATTAAGAGAAATTCCACCTCCCTCACTCCTACTTATCAAACAATAGTGGAAACGTATAAAAATATCCAGCCACATTTGTCAAACATGATCTGTTTTTCATGAGTGCAGTACAGACTCAGTAGATTTCCACTGATATCAGCTGAGGAAATAATCAATTCTGCTTCAAACTCACCTTGCACTTAATGTCATTCATTTGCCCTTGTAGATGATTTAGTAGACTTTCTGGGGACCTAAGTGTTCATACTATAAAAGACCAATATTGAGAGATGTGAGAATGTGCAAGGAAGCTTAGACTTTTGGAAAGTAAGTAGAATCTCTTTATGCCTGTGTGAACTGGGTGACTTAATAAATGGGCATAATCTTAGGGACTTCAGTTGGACCCAGGATACTGAGGGTATGAACTCTTGAGTAAGCAAGAGGTAGTGCTTCACTAAAGGCTGAGATTCCAGTCAAGCCTCTGTCCTTCACATTTTTTGCAACACAAAGCGTTTTCTCTCTTTCTTCCCAATGCATCAATGCTGCAGCAGATCCAAAATAACTAGACCCCTAGTGAAGAAACCCAGCAGGGATACTGTCTCCATTTATGACTTAACTACTTGATATTTGGTCAATTACCTCTTCTCCACAGAATGTAGCTTAGATTTTCCTCCTATGCATTTGCTGAAAGCAAACATAACTACCTCGACATCTGTCATATCAGGAAGAATTTTTTTTTTTTTTTTTTACTCAGAACAGCTCTTTTTACAGAAAACAACAATAGTAACAAAAATGAAGCAGAAAAACCATGATGTGCTTCAGCAATGCTGAGTACCAGCCTGGGACTGCCTGAAGTGATTAGCAGTGTGTTATCCTACATCACCCTTTTACTGCTCTTGGCTGCTGTGCTGTTAATTGACTCTCTTATGCAACTATTAAAAAGTAGCCCAAAAGGGGAGTTATGAGACAGGTTCTGATTATACAAATGTACAATGCCCATCTTGTCTCCAACAGTTTATTCCCATTTCCAGTGTCTTCAGAATTTGAAAGCTATCATTAAAATGACCCTAAAGTGACTTCTTGGATAAGCTACAGAGAGCCAAGGGTACAAGGAAGCCTAATGAACTAAATTCCATAAAGTGATAAGGGAGAGGAGAACAGTTATTTCATCTCTGATAGAACTGTGGGAGGGAGAGGAATCTGTTAAAACATGGATTAAGATAACAAACTATTAATGGCTAGCATAAGAGATTAGAATTCTAAGAAGCTTCAACTACAGAAGGATTCTTCATATATTCATCAACTCTTTCCCACAGGCTTCCACTGAGTACTTAAAGAATGGGAGAAGGACAAGAGAGCTGAGAGCAGTTCTTCCAAGGAAATTTCTACAAATTGCACTTCAGTGGTCCTCTAAAGGCTCAGGGTAGGGCAGGAGGCTGAGAGAAATCACCCAAGGTGCACAGTACTGGAGAGCAAAGAAAACTCCCCAGAGATTCCAAATACTTGGAGAGGATATAAAACAGAGATCCCAGGTGTCTTACTGTATTCAGATCTCAAGTCCTGAAGGAAAAATCCTTCAGGTGAATTGAATCTAACTAAAGCTGCATCAAAGCTAAATATAGATTGGGCTGACTCAGCTCCCAACATTATTGGTCTTACAGAATAAGGAACATATCATTTTTTGGAGACAGACAATGTTTGCTTAAATCTCTGCTGACCTTTTATATACAGTATGTAGGACACACACACACACACACACACACACACACACACACACACACAAACTGTGAGACTTGGGGTGCCTGGATGGCTCAGTAGGTTAAGCATCTGACTCTTGGTTTTGGCTCAGGTCATGATCTCAGGATCATGTGATCAAGCCCCATGTCAGACTCTGCACCTGCGTGGAGTCTCCTTGAGATTCTCTCTCTCCTTCTCCCTCTGTCCCTCCCCTTTGCTCATGTGCTCTCTCTTTCTCTCTCACAAATAAAAATAAATAAATCTTTAAAACAACAACAACTGTGAGGCTTTTGAAGAAGCAAGAACATGTGACATGTGGTCAAGTAAGAAATAATCAATAGAGGAAGACTTGGTGACAACCCAAATATTAATAGTATAAGACAAGGAATTTAAAATAATGATAAAAATAGGTGAAAAATCTAGAAGAAATGGTGGACAATGTGTGTGAACAGATGAGGAATTTCAGCAGAAACTATAAAAAAGAGCCAAACTAAAATGCTAGAAATAAAAATAAATGATAGAAATGAAAAAAAAAAACAAAACACTGGATGGGTTTAACAGCAGACTGAACAGAATAGATGAAGATATCAGTGAGCTTGAAGACAGCCCAAGAGATATTCTCCAAACTGAAATCCAGAGAAAGAAAGAATGCAAAACATGTAACAAAGCATCTGCAGTCCATGAATCACTATCAGATATTGTCCACTGTATATATAACTGTGGTCCCAGAAAAAGCAGAGAGAATAGGACAGAAGAAATATTTGAGTATTGATGAGCAACACCAACCCACAGATCTCATCAGTAGGGTCAATCAAAAGGAAACCATTACTAGACATAGAGAGGTCAAACTGTTAAAAAGTGAAAATGAAGGAAAAAAAGTGTTTTTAAGAAAAGATTTTAAAAGAAGCCAAAGGATGAAAAAAGAAATATTACATATTAGGGAGCAATATTGAGAATTACAGATGGCTTCTTACAAAAAAAAAAATTGAGGCCGAAGACAATAAAACATCATCTTTAAAGTAAAAGAACAGTCAAGCTAGAGCACTATATCCTTCAAAATGAAGGCAAAATAAAGACATTTTCAGACATATAAAAGTAGAGACAATTCATTTCAGCATACCTGCACTATAAAAATGCTAAAAGAAGTTCTTCAGGCTGAAAGAAAATGATATCAGTGGAAAACCTCCATCTTCAGGAAGGAGCAAAGGGCACCAGAAAGGATAAATATGTATGTAAATGTAAAGACTTTTTGACTAGTTATCTATGTATCTGCAATAATACATTTCTTTTTTTAAATTCAACACAATAATACATTTATTTAAACAATGTTTGACTGTTTAAAAGCAGAAAGAATAACAATACTTAGTGGGTTTTATAAAACATGTAGAAGTAAAATATGACAGCAAGCACACAAAGGATGGGAGTGGGAAATGAAGCATACTGTTGTAAGGTACTACTTCATGATGCAGTATGGTAGTATTTGAAGGTTGACAGCACTAAGATAAAAATGAATATTGTGACCTCCAGAGCTATCACCGAAAAAATACATGAACATATAGACTAGTAATTTTAAATGAGAGATAAAATTCTAAAACCGTATCTATTTATCCAAAGAAGATGGGAAGGAGAAACACACACACACACACACACACAGAAGGTCAAATAGAAGACAAGTACCAAGATGGTAGCACCAACTATATCAATAATTACATAAAATGTGAACAGATTCTATTCTTCAATTAAAAGTAACAGATTATGATACAATTTAAAATGATGTTTAGCAGAAGCACCACAATATGATGACGCAGACGGGTTGAAAATACAAAGCTGGGAAAAGATATGCTGTGCAAACACTCAGCATAAGAAAGCTGCAGGGACTACAATAAGATCAGACAAAGTAGACTTTAAGAAAAAGAGTATTACCAAATTATAAAGAGGCCAAATTTTTTAAAAAGAGGGCAAATTATCTAATTAAAAAGGGTCAACTCATCAAAAAGACATAAACATCCTAAATTTGTATGCATCCAATTCCAAGCTTTAAAATATAGAAAGGAAAATCTGACAAAACTAAAGAAAGAAATAGAAACAATTTCTGTTTCATGAATTAATAGAACACATAGACAAAAATAAAGTCCAGTAAGCATAGAGAAAATGTGAACAATTCTATCAACCAACTTTACCAAATAAACATTTATAAAACATACCCAACTGCAGAATATGCATGCTTTTCAAAGACACATGGCACATTCACTTAGATAGTCATATTCTGGGTCATAAATCAAATCTCAGAAAATTTAGTAGTATTGAAATTCTTCGACCACAATAGTATTGTTAGAAATTATTAACAATAAGATGTCTAGAAAATACTGGGATGTTTGGAAATTAAATAACACCCTTATAAATAATCCATGGATCAAAGAGGAAATCTCAAGGGAAATTAAAACATATTTTGAGGTGAAGTAAAACAAAAGCACAGCAAATCAAAATTATGGGATGCAGAAGTAATGCTTAAAGTGGAATATATAGTTCTGAACACATACATTTGTAAACAAAGTTCTGGAACTAGTTGTATAATTTTCCATCGTAAGCAGCTAGTAGAAGAAACACAAATTAAACCCAAACACAAGTAGGAGAAAGGATCAACTAATCCAATTCCATCCTCTTTCAGGTGAAAGAACTAAGGCCCAAAGTTATTAAGTAATTCACCTAAGGTCACATGACTTATCAGGAATGCAACCTAAACTTTAAAAAACCCATTTTCTCCAGATGATCTGCCTCTTCTCATATTTCAGCATTCTGTTTTTTCATGTTTACCTCCCATGAGGTTTAAAATTCTTCCTTTAAAGAACCTTGTTTCTTCTTGTAATGGGCAGCAGGACTCATCCAACCATCTTGGGAAGATGAAGGAACTGGGCTTTCTTGTAGCAGTCTGGGGTTGTAAGCTCAGAGGTTCTTTCTGCTGCGGATCTGTCACCCTCCTAAGTTCTGAAATGGAAGTCGTGCTATAGGCCTTAAACTATGGTCCATATAGGGAAAACTTCATTTCTTTTATTTCTCCTGATTTCATTCATGATAAGGCTACTAGTGACCTAGAATGGACAGCATGAACCTTTCCTTCCCTTTCAGGCTCAAAACCCAGCATAGCATCCTAAGCTGTAATTAAAAAACCCATGAGCGCAGCACTCATTCACTTTTCTCCTGAGGGAAGCCCCTGATTTTCCTTTAAATTATCCCCCAGATCCATTTAGAGTCCACAGTATTTATGCAGCATTTTTTTTTTAAGATTTTATCCATTTATTTGTCAGAGAGAGAGAGTGCGTGCACGCAAGCAGGGGGAGCAGCAGCCCGAGGGAGAAGCAGGCTCCCTGCTGAGGAAGGAGCCCCATGAGGGACTCGATCCCAGGACCGTGGGCTCATGATCTGAGCCGACGGCAGATGTTTAACTGACTGAGCCACCCAGGCGTCCCTATGCAGCCTTGGTTTTAACTCATCTCTAGCAAGTTACTCAGTCTGACCTATGTGAACGTTAGTTTGCTTCCACACTCATCCCAACCATTGCCACTGATCAGGAATGGGCACATAACCCATAATATGAGCCGTTAAGACACAATCTGGGATCTTTTTGTTAGGACTTACTGTTTTGTGGAAAGATAGAGGCGTAGTTCCTCTTCTTTGCTAAACTTAGAAATGTGAAAATGTAAGCTTTCAGCTTCCATGTGCTATATGTGGAAGGATTTTACATGAGAGTGACACTGACAAGAAAGATGAGCCAAGAGAAAAAAAAAGAGAAAGACACTGGCACTTGATAACATTGCTAATACTCTGAAAAAGCATATAGATTTCCTTTTATTTTTTTAAAATGGTTTTTGGGGCACCTGGGTGGCTCAGTCAGTTGGGCATCTGCCTTCTACTCAGGTCATGATCCCAGGGTCCTGGGATTGAGCCCCATGTCAAGCTTCCTGATCATTGGGCAGTTTGCTCCTCCCTCTCCCTCTGCTGGCCTCCCCCTGCTTGTGCTCTCTCTCTCTCTAATAAATATATGAAATTAAAAAAAGTTAAAAAAAATTTAAAATGGTTTTTTATATTGGATTTTAAAAAATCACATTCAAGTAAAAGTGTCCCAGCTGATAAGAGGCCCAAAATGATGATGTCTTAGAGACATGTAAATTTCTAAATAGCACCATTGCACCAGCTGTGTTCCAAGACTTGTAACACACCCTGCCCAAACTCCAGCGGAGTGGGCCTACCTTATGTACTGGATGTGAAGGCAGCCAATGAGCTGGATTAACTGGATTTTTGCTCTCCAAAATTTGAATTAGAAAACTCAAAAAGAAATGAGATGGTGGTATTACTGACTTCGTGTTTACCCTCAAAATTTGTAAAATTTGACCCTACACCAACAATGTGATAGTATTAGGAGGTGGGGCCTTTTGGAGGTAATGAGGGTTAGATGAGGTCATGAGGACAGTGGCCCTGCAAATGGGGTTAGTGCCCTTGTAAGAATCACAAGAGAGCTTTCTTCACTTCTCTCTTTCCACCATGTGAGGCTATAATAAGAAGTTATCCATCAGCTGTCTGCAAACCAGAAGAGGGTTCTCACCAGAACTCGACCCTGTGGCCCTCTGATCTTGGACTTCTAGCCTCCTAAACTGGGAGAAATAATTTTCTGTTGTTTTTAAGCTACTTAATCTATGGTGCTTTTTTTTTTTATTTTAATTATTTATTTGAGAAAGGGAGACAGAGAGAGTGACAGAGAGCACAGGTGGGGAAGAGCGGGAGAAGCAGGCTCCCCACTGAGCAGGGAGCCCGGTGCAGAGCCCAATCCCAGGACCCCGAGATCATGACCTGAGTCAAAGGCTGAGCTACCCAGGTGCCCCCATGGTGCTTTTTTATAGCAGCCCAAACTAAGATTGTTGGCAGTAGGAACTGAAGCTTGAAGTATAAAATAATTTTTTGGTTTTTGTTTTTAAAGATGAGGGTATGTGTTAGATTGAGTCCTCTGAGGTAGAATTAGGATGCAAGTCATCATAACTCTAAGTTATGAAGCAGCAGACTCCATAGTAAGCAGCAGTCATAAATATACAAAACATATTCACAGAACATGAAGGAATAGGGCAGGTCAAGAGTGAGAGATGAGCTGAAGATGAACAAAAATAATAGAAAAGCATGTGGTCCTAGAGGGAGATAGAAAGAGAGAGAGGAAAGCTCTGAGATAACACTAAGTGTCTTTCAAATTCCATTTCTCGCCAGACTAGCTTGTCTCCAGTGGTTTTTGTAAGAATACTGACTTTCTGTAGACCTATATTCCCATCTCAGTTCTTCTGCCTACTAGCTTTGTAACTTTGAGCTGATCATTTAATTAACTAATAGGCCATTTCCTTGCCTGTAAAATGGGATAATGATGGTACTAGCCTCACTGGATTGTAAAGATAAATAAATCCATGCAAGGGTCTTAGCATAGTAATAGGCACATAGTTACTACTCAGTAAATGGTAGATGTTTTCATTCATGCTATTTTTTAAATTATGTTCAATTAGCCAACAGGTAGTACATCATTAGTTTTTGTTGTAGTGTTCAGTGATTCATTAGTTGTGTATAACACCCAGGGCTCATCACATCACGTGCCCTCCTTAATGCCCATCACTTGGTTACCCCATCCCTCCCTCTCCCTCCCTTCTGCAACCTTCAGTTTGTCTCCCTGGAGTCCAGAGTCTCTCATGGTTTGTCTCCCTCTTGATTTCTTCTCTTTCAGTTTTCCCTCCCTTCCCCTGTGGTCCCCTGCACTATTCCTTATGTTCCACATATGAGTGAAACCATATGATAATTATTTTTCTCTGCTTAACTTATTTCACTTAGCATAATACCCTCCAGTTCCATCTATGTCAATGCATATTATTATTTTTAATTATTCATTCAAATATGGGGTGCCTGGGTGGCTCAGTCGGTTGAGCATCAGGCTCTTGGTTTTGGCTTCTGTGGTGATCTTGGCGTTGTGTGATTGAGCTCAGCATCAGGCTTCTGCTTGGGATTTTTCCCTCTTCCCTCCCTCCCCTCTGCCTCACCCCCACCCCGCAAGCACTCACGCATACATGCATGAGCATGAGTGCACTCAAAAAATAAATAAATTTTTAAAAAATTTATTCATTCAAATATATCTTGAGATTCTAATATGGGCAGTCTTCTACACCCTGGGGATGCAGTGGTGGATGAAAACAAAACCCTGTTCCATGGAAGATAAAACAAAGCAAATCATCTAACCCATGGAGGTTGCATGTTATCTTTCCTGTCTTATTTATTATCCCCCAGAATAGTCTTATGATAGTTCACTACTCACCTTATTTGGATTGTTTTAGTTAAGACTCTGTTCCATTTATCCAAAAATATATAACCTAAACTAGCAGCCTAGGACAGTAGAAAAGATAGGAACCTAGGGACAAATCTAGGGACATGCCTCTGGGTCTAAAATGTCTCCTTTTGAAAATTTTCTCAAATTCTCCATACCCTAATTTGCTCACATGGAAAATAAGCAAAGTGCGTGAAAGGTAAAATAGGTCACGGGGATATTTTGACCTCATTAGAAGGAAAATACTAGATAAAATCAAGAAATTATAGTTATTTGTCCTTAATGCTATCTGTGTTCAATCATACATGTTTGAAAACTCCAAAGCACACACATTTAAGAAAACTTGTGTAGTATAATAATGGGAACTCAGAGTCCAAAAATACTATTTTTTGTAATAACCTTGATTAAGAAGTTGTATACCCAAGGGTTGACATAAGAGGAGAAAACAGCCCAAGTGAGTCATGTAGACAGAGACAGAGACAGAGAAATCCTTGTAGTTGAAATTTGTTATCTTCCTGTCCTTAGTTTTGATGAGCTGATCAAAATACAAAATTGTGTTTCTGCCAGATCAGTCACTGAAAAATTGTGACTCAGAGATTTCAAGATCCAAAAATTGTGCTTATTGTGACCTTAATCTTATATTCCATTTCATTAACTTATGTGTGAAAAGAATGAGTGAGAAATCAACAGCAAAGTCTAGACTCAGTTCCAGGATCAGTCATGATTGTGAGAAATAATGTGCCTGACTGCTCTTGTTTCAAACTATGCATCATCAAAGCTCAGGAATGGGCATGACAGTTCAGTAGATAGAGCAGAGTTGCAGGGACTTAGAGGGAGGAAACAATACCCTATTCTCAGTAGATTGCAGAGTGCCATTTCCCAGTGGAGAGGAACTGAGACCTGAGATCAGAAGAATTCAGTTTGATTCTTGATGCTGTCATTTGCTATTTTTGTGGACAAGTCACATTACCTGCTAAGTCTCAATTCCTCTTGCAGGTTGAGGGATAGTTGTGGGGTTCAGCATCAAAATTAGAATGTAAACTTGTCTGGAAAATAGTAATTCTGTAGTGAGTATCTGTTGAATGTAAGTTATAAGTAACTTATAAATGGATTGCAAAAGAGTGTAAAAGGGGAAGATATTGGAGACAGCTGAGTAATTTCCATAAAAAGCTTCAAAAATAGTGCTAAAATAAGCTATATTACAGCCATGGTATTAATTTCCTGTTGGGCTTTATAAACATTCCCTAACCACTGTGCCTCAATTTCCCATATGAGCAATAGATAAAAATGACAGACCCTAGTCACATTATATATGTCTACACATACACACACATACACATTATAACCGTATGAGTGCTAAATATCATTTAAAATTCTTATATTGAATCATTCACTCAACCATTTGACAAATAGGTATTTATTTAACTTCTACTACTGGCCCAGCCCTGTGCTAGCCACAAAGAGCCACAAAAGACAAAGCAAACAAACCCCAATGTTTCCCCCTTTTGACATTTACACTGTAGTGTATTTGAACAACCATGTGTATTTGAGGACCATGTTATGTCTGATGACAAGGGAAGGACATGGGTGTGTGCAACTGCGTCAGGAGCCCTTGCCCTACTACATGTATTACTAACAGAATCATGAACCCAAACCTTGCAGTGCTCTGGCTTTTCTAGGTAAGAGTTAAAACCATCTTCAAAAACTAGCAGTCTCCTTGAGCTCAGCTGTCTGCCGTGAATGAGAGTCAGAAGTGACATCTGTCATCGCAGATGACACTGGCTGTCAGAAACAATTGCATCTTTAAGAAAGGATGAAGAAAATTCCCCCCTCGTGCTCCCAAGCGAGTGTGCCAGGTGTAATTATTATGCAAGAAGGGACTTTTCAAATCAGCAGCTAGCGCTGAGCTCAGAACAGCGTGGAAAGCAGCAATCCCATCTATCAGGTGGCTAGCAATCTTCTCTTCTAGAAGAATGTGTATTCTTCCCCAGTGATGGAATACACCTTATTTGTATCCAGTAGTGCACAGATCTTTCTAAAGAAAAAGGTGTATATGTAGAATTTTGTTGTTTTGCCTGACTACAATTTATCAACCCCCATCATTAGTAAAAGTACTCCAACTGTCTTTAGGAAATCACTCTCCCCTATGCTGTGTGATATGATACATGGGGGAGCAGGGCACAGACCTAACTCCTGAAGCACCCTATTTTCTTAGCCAGAGCGATTGGTTGAGAAATGGGGACATATTATAGGCTAAGCCAATATATTAAATCAAAACTAACCCTAGCACTTTACTTTGAAAAGACAAGAAATAAGGCATTTCAGGTCTGACTTTGAAACTGACTATAAGGTTGAATCCACTTGTAGCCTTCTTGTGAACCCACTTGTAGCCTGAAGAGTGCATCTAAGGAAGGAGCCTACAGAGAACAGAGTAGCCAAGAGAAGTAGAGAGATAACCTGGATTCCAGTGAAATAATTTTCAGATTAGAGCTTATCATGCCTAAAGCAGAACGAATCTTCTTTTTAAAATGAATTGGAACTGAATTTTTTGTTACTTGCACTTAATAAAATTATGATGGGTACAGATGGTAGATATGTAACCACCACTAGGCAAGTTCTCTGGGTTACAGGATGGTTTGAATTGTTTTACCCATCCTCTTTCTTCACCAATGACCAATAATAAGATAGCTGAATTTGTACTCAGAGTTGTAATAGTCCACAGTTCAGATACATAACTATTCTGTTAGACTTGACTTCCCATCAATTAATGTTATTAGTCATCCCACCCAAGGACATTTGAATTTTAGAAGATGACACTTAAGACTTACATATCCCAAAGGGATGCATTCTTTTAACAATATGTGTCAGATGATTGAAATGTCTTTCCTTCCTCTCTCCTTATTGTTTATTGTTAAATCAAAATATATCTGAAAAAATCGTAAGAAGAGAAACATTATAAAATATTTTTCCAAATTGTGCTATAGTCAGAACTTCTACCTTCTTACTTCTAGCCAAATATTTACAAAAATGCTGGATTGCTGGCATATGGTTTAGGAATCCTATTAGTAAGTGACCATTAGCTTCTAGTTTAACGTGGATAAGTCCTATGAAGATGGGTAGTGCTGAAATATGAGAGGCTTGTAGAAACCCCTGACGGTACTCGGACATGGCAGGAGCCCTCTATCCTTATGCCACGGTCAAGAAATCAATCAGAGTCTTCTGATTGCCCACAATGGGTATAGAATTCCAAATTGTTTAAACACGTAGGCTTTAAAGTTAGTCCTCAGCTCAAATATCAGCTCAGAAAACTAACAGTAGTGGAAGTTTGGACAAGTTAATTAATCCTCCAAAACCTCAATGTCCACATCAGTAAGATGGGCATAATCATAGTGCCTATCTCATAGGGTTGTTGGGGAGATTTATTGAGATAATATAAGTAAAAAGCTCGGGAACATAAGGAGTCCCAATTCACCAGAGGCACACATTTCATTGTGTTTGATTTCTTTAGAAGAATCTGGAAGGCATTAAGAACTGACTTCCATGGCCCATTTGGTATGAATCTGAGATAGAACTTTTTCTTCAAACTCAGAGATCTTTCACTGCGTGGAGCAGCTCATTAGCAAGGCTCGTCTACAGTCAGGGAAAGGCCAGATTCCTCCAGTGCTCGGAGTATAAGAAATACCAATACAGGATTCTAAACAATAGTGGTGTGGATATGAATATATACATATATGAATGATTCACAGGGTACTTCAGGCAATGAAGTCTGATAATGGGGCCTTAGCTCAAGGTTGAAAGATGAACCTTTCCTTTAATCTTGTCACTGTGCCTCCATAACTACATGATAACCTTATTTGCACACAATCTTAAATGACTAAACTTTAGACCTTTCATGAACATGAAACCTAGATATAAAAGCTCCCTCCCACTCCCAAAGTTCACTTCTTTTACCCAGTCCAACCTAGGTCCATATCACCAGAAATGGTATCTATGTGTAAAGGAAAAATATTGTAACATCACTTATCAATCATTTATCAGCCAACTATATAAAGCCATGATGCATCATATTTTTCTTTAAAAAAAAGTTATGCAATACTTAAGGTACAGCGCAAGTTATAAAATATAATATGAGGAAAAATGTGTACTCATTTCTCTGAGTAAGAAACAAAATATTACTAAGATAGTCGAAGGCTTCTTTCATTACATTTTCTTAAAACAGGTCTAGTTGAATTGTAGAGAAACAGAAGGCATGTTATGGTGGGCATTTCATTCAGTCCCTCATAATTACATAATCCATTGAGAATACATCTTAATATGAAGGTAACAAAGGTTTTGTCTACCACTCTGAGGCCAGAAGGCTTCCTGGCCCTGCAAATTACACCCTTCTTTTCCAGATCTTCCTCTCATCCCTGGGGCTTAATAAACACCCTGAGCCTCCTTCCACCCACACTATAGAACTGCAGCCTGGAACACTGCAGTGTAAAGTATTGATCCAATGACAATCTCTCAAGCCAAGACACATCCTAGTGGGACCTGGCTGAAAATGGCAAATCATCAAACAATAGGACTGAACTAGAATTTAGGTGCCATTCTGATCTGAGCTTTCTCTGTAAATCCCCTAAGCCCCCTTCTGACTTTTCAAAAAGCCCAGTGTATAAGCTACTACTACAAAAACAACTTTGGCCTGGGAGATTAACCCAAAAAAGCATATTTTAGGGCTGGATTAGCCATGATCCCCATCTCTCGCTTTCAGGAATGAATGTAAGTTATTAGGTATTGAAGTTGCCTGACAACTCCTTAATCACACTCATGCTTTTATCTGAGCTGGAGGATGGAAAGAAATACAAAGCTAAATTTACTCAATTTACAATTGAGTAAATAACTATGGGGATATTATCTATGCACAGGGTGAGTGTTTAAAGTAGTATAAATGCAGCGATGTTTGAGATGCCACTGGGCTCTGTGGTCTTTAGGTCCTGATGGGTGGACAACCACATTTACTGAGAACCCACAAAGCACACTTTACTTAGTGCTATCTGATGTATCAAAAGAAATGGAAAACTTTGTTAATCTTTTTTTTAACCACAGAATTTCCAACGTGAAATATTCAGTTGGCATTTGAAAGTGTGCAATACCAGTGAAATCACTTTATAAATTTAACATCTCCACACCAATGAAAGGGATTTTCATTGTTATCAGAACAGTTTTTATTAATTTCTGTGTGACAACCTATTTTTGATCATTCAATGCAAATGTCCTGTAAACAACAAAGAATAGGAAAGTGGTCAGATTTGTGAGCCCTGGGGAAGGTGGTCCCCTGTAAATCCATCTTGTGGGATATAAATTTCCATAAAGACAACCTCAAATACAATCATTGAGTGTGTCTATGCCTTGCTGAAAGTCCCGAAGGGCACAGTACTTGGTTAAGAGGGATTGTAAATCTCCTGTGAAGAGTTGCCTACTAATTAGTTTCTTTTTAGTAAACAACTGTTTCTTTGTGAAGGTACTTAAGATGATCATACCTCATTAGCGTTAGGTAAGAGGTATTAGCCCTAGTGGGAGGTGGTAGCCCCTTCAGTCTGACACTTGCTTTTTAACATGTGTTATGTCCCTGTCTGAGTGCCAGGCACCCAGGGGATGCAGCTATAAAAAAAGACATGTTCCTCAAAGTCAAATAAGTTACACTTTCATTGTTATCCCAAATCAATATGATTCAGAAAGAGATATCCTGAACACTATTAGAAATTCAAAAAACGAAGAGAAAAATCCCATGGTTGAGGACTTCAGAAAAACAAAAACCAACAACAACAACAACAACAAAACAACTTAAGTTTATCTATATGACCTAGACCTTGCACGATGGGTAGGATATTGACAGGTAAGGATAAAAGGAAAAGACATTATAATTAGAACGAACAACATGAGCAAGATACAGAGATTTAAAGTGTGGGATATTTCTAGGAAAAAAGCGAGTACTCCATTTTAATTACATCACAGGATATCCACTGAGGAAAAATGGAAAATGACAACAACATCAAGAGAACAACAGTAATAGAATAATATTGACAATGACCACAATAGCTAACATTTATTGAGCTGGCCATCATCTTCAGCTCTTTCTTTTTAATAACCATAGAATATGTGAGTAAATAAGCATTTTTGTACATCATTTAGATGCAATCTTTTGTTGGTGTCAATTTGTTAATAGGAATCAGTAGGCAAAAAAAAAAAACAAACATACATTTAGGCGCACCAGTTCCACATAAAGAAATTTATTTTAAGGTAATGGTCATATAAGTGCAAAGAGATAGATGTGCAGGAATGCTTACTGTAGCATTTGTTTATAAAATCACAGATTTGGAATCATAATTGCATACGTGTAGGCAATTGAGTAAATAACTATGGGGATATTATCTATGCACTAAGAATTATAAAGAATATGCATTGAACCTCAAAGAACTTTCAAAATATATGGTAGAATGAAGGAGAAGATCTGTTGATCAGTTTGTATGGAATAATCCTAACTTGTAAAACAATTATATTTTCTATTTGTATATTAAACAGAAAACAGAAGTCTGGAGGGATATAAACAAAACCTCTAAAACAATTATATATGGATATTTTGTAGAAGTGGATAATTTGTTCATCTTTATTTCCTCCTCTTTCTACCATAATCATGCATTATTTTTGTAAATATAACATAAAACAATAAAGTATAAATACAATAATAATAAAAAAGCCCATGAACTTACGCTTTTAAACAGATAGATCCCGCTCTACATGTTTCCCTGGAATCGTTGGTAGCTTATCTAAATGATCTCAGGGTTTCAGTGGGAGTTCAAATCTCTATCAGGGGGCAAAGGAGACCTTCATCTTAACAGCAGGGAACCTCAGTCTATAGATTGGGTCAATTACATCCTTTTACATTCTTGAAATTCTGTGAGTTCTTATAGCAGGTGATGTAAAATTAGATGAGGGGGAAATGGTCACCAAATAATTTTGTTGGAATCTGAGAACTGGGAAGAATTTTAAAGGATGAGAGAAGAACCAAAAACTTTCAGACTGGGGAGAAAACTGGAAACCACAGCAGATAAAATATGGAAGGACCCAAAGATGTTCTTTGTTTCAAATAGATTATTTTTATTTCATTCTTACCACAACTGGATGAACTAGGTACTGTTATACCAGTCTTAAAGATAAGAAAACTGAAGCCCAGATTCTCTAACTTTCTGAAGATTACCCAGTAGTAAGCAGTGGAACTTGCATACAAGACAAGCAGGTAGAAATTACAGATAATGATTTCAGTGCAGCATAGGGAAGAACAAGTATGAAATACTTGTATGTAGTGAGTTCAACACATTTGGAAGCAAACAAGTACAGCTTAGATACCTTATTTTTTTTTGCATTTTTTATGTTATGTTAGTCACCATACATTACATCATTAGTTTTTGATGTAGTGTTCCATGATTCATTGTTTGTGCATAACACCCAGTGCTCCACGCAGAACGTGCCCTCCTTAATACCCATCACCAGGCTAACCCATCCTCCCACCCCCTCCCCTCTAGAACCCTCAGTTTGTTTTTCAGAGTCCATCGTCTCTCATGGTTCATCTCCCCTGTGATTTCGCCCCCCTTCATTCTTCCCCAGCTTAGATACCTATTAAGCAGTGATTCAGAAGAGACACTACCACTGCTTTGGTTATACTATTTGAACATAGAGTACCTTATAATCCTGAGAATTCTGTCATTTAGCCTTCTTGCCAAGAATGAAATTAGGTCTTCTCTTAACATTCAGATGAAAAGGGTTCAGAAACTCCCTTAGGGGCCTGAGATTCTAAGAATTGACAAAAGAACATTTTTTTGCATGTTTCTCCTTAATTCCTGCTCCTATAATGTTCTTTCTCTTTTTTTTCCTTTTTATTCTCCCCATTGTCCCTTGTCCAGATCGCCTTATTCCAGATCTGCTTCCCTTCCTTCCCTCCCACAGTTCTGTCTAACGCTCTATAGGACGCACATCCTAGGATGTCTCCATTTCCCTTTTCAGTACTCTTTAGACACTTTCAATCAATACGTAGCAGTAAGGATGCAGGAAAGAGCATACAGTGGGAGAAATAATGTCATAAAATACTGTTAGAACAGCATTTAGAGCTCCTTTGTTCGCAGAACTCAAAGGCACATTCTGTTATTTTTCTCTCAGCCTGGGTCCTGGAAGTCATTCTGCATTAGAGTAGGAATAGTGATCAAGGCCTGCTGTGATCTTAAGCAGTTAAAAAAAAAAAGACAAAATGATAACTCGGAGCAATAAGGAAGCATAGTGACGCACAACCATCTCTCAGATCTTCTCTATGGAAACAAGAGTTCGGGGTGGTTCTTGCTCCATTCACCCATTCATTCATGTATTCATCATGTCTCACTTAACCATCTATCATGCATGTAACAGATTCCAAGTAAGAGTTGGAAGAACAAAGCTGAACAGAGAGGTTGTAGGAGTGGAATGGCCCCTAGCAATAAGTTAATGGATAAATAAATCTTACAAGAAAAATTGACATTTGTGACCACAGTTGTAACACGAATTAATTCAATCCTATCTCTGCAAGGGAAGTCTTATGAATCCCTGTTTACAGATGAATTAAATGAGATTCAAAGAAGCTAAAAAAATGCCCACAAGGTCACACAGCCCAGGAGTGGAAGGGCCTGGACTGAGATGAAATGAAAGAGAACGTATCTGTACACTTTAGGGAAATTAATTTTTTTTCACCACTTCCAAGAGATAAATTCCAACAATAATTCTCCATGTTTGATGCCTTTAGAAAGCAGAAAGGCAAGATGAGAAATAAGGACAGGTTGGGGAGTCAAAGAAAAAGAGGGAAGGACATGAACCATTGCTGGTTTTCCTTTTCTTCACTCTCTCCAACACATGCAGGTCCATGTGTCTAGCTTGCACACATCATACTCAGGACCTCTTGCACTCATCGCACATTTTTGTCCTCATCCTGGAATATCTTTTCCTGATATTCCTATGTCTTGCTAATGGAGGCAAATCTGAATTGAAGCTCTGACTTTAGTTAAATCCATACTTAGACTACCCCTGATTGTTTTAGTTCATACTGATGCAATTTTTCTGAACCAATATTCTAACAGATTCTGTTAAATCCTACCACTCCAATGACCTTGAAGTTATACACAAACCCGGTTTGTCTCAACAACTCAACCTTAATAACCCAGACAATAGAAACCTTGGTTTCCATGTCTTCAATTATTTCCTGTTTCACAGCACTCTTGAGCATAGAATTTTTTTTTTAAGTCTTCACTGAGAGAAAGATATGATTAATAACAGTTGGCAAAAATTGGTAGTGGAATGTAAGTGGAAGCCATGTGGCAGCTCAATAGATTTGGCCACAATGTTGCATTCTTATGGGGTAGTTTCAGGCTTGTTCAATCAAAGCCATCTCCAGTAGGTTCTCAATATGACGGGTAGAGCCTCCAATCTGGAGGAAGCTTGACTGACAGCAGGAATGGGAAACAATCCAAGCCACTGTTGATATCATCACTGAGCTCTGTCAGATACAGCCTATATAGTGGGGACTGCAGCCTTAGCCAAAGGAGGTACAGCGAAACAACACAGAGAAGAGGGCACTTTACAGCTGATAACATTTCTCACCAGGTGTTTGTTTTTGTTGTTGTGTGTAAATAACCCAGAGAATCCCAAATTTGGAGGAGTTTGTATTTGGGAGTGTGGAAGAAAATATTGATGGCCTGGGCCATAGAAAATGCTGAATTGGATAATTGGATTTTTTAAAATTTATTTGAGAGAGAGAAAGAGAGAACTAGCAGTGGGGAGGGTCAGAGGGAGAGAGAGAGAGAGAAAGAAGCAAATTCCTTGCTGAGCAGGGAGCCCAACACAGGGCTCGATCCCAGGATCCCGGAGATCATGACCTGAGCTGAAGGCAGATGCTTAACTGACTGAACCACCCAGGCATCCCAGGATAATAGTTTTAAATACGGAAAAAATCTTTTCTCAATTTTTTTGTAATAATCACAATATAACAGCTACTGATAAGACACATTATTAAGCTTAATTTACGTTATTAATATTCTCTCTGTAACTTTCTTAATTTTAGACAATCCACAAAACAATAAATCAAGCCCTGATTATTAGTGTTTGGCAATTCCGTGGTGTACATTCTCCCACCATGACCTGTTTCAAGTTACCACTGAAGGCAGAATTTTGAAGAGATACACTGTAACCCACAGACACAATAGATGTAATGCAGTGGAGTAATTAGGAAGCTAAGTTTTGAGTACTTATTACCTTTGTGTTCAATAGAATTTATTTAATTATAATTTATATGATTTACATTTTAATAATGGCTGTGTCAAACAACCAGCTTGAAAAATTTCTGAAAATGAAACAATTAGCCCTTGCAAGCAAGGACAAGCAGACTTCAGCACACCTATCCCCTCTTGTACTAGTTACTATCTCATTATGTTGAGATCATTTTCATGGTACTACTTATGAAAATCTAATATTAGAGGATCTACTGTATATTTTATTGTCTATTTCCCACATATCTATAGAACAGTCATGAGAATAGCAGCCTTGCCGTTTTTGTATTATACCACCAACACCTGCAACAGCCCTGGCACCACGGTACAAGCTCAATAGAAATCTACCAGAGACTGAATGAATTCAGAATATAAAATACCTGCCAATTAATGTGCAAAAGATAAATCAACTAATAGAACCTGGTCTAAGGCAATGGCGGGCGTTTCAGATGAAGAAATTCATAAAGCCAATACACATAGAAGATAATCAACCTCAGCTGAAAATGAAGACGATGTCTTTGTTACCATTACTATGCACTCTGCTCCTACCCTGCCCACAGCTGGGGACCATTTCTCACCACACCTCCCCATTTGAAGATGAAGCTAATTTTGAAAGAGTGATCTTCAAATGTAGCTGATATAATGTGGCCCTGATACTGGCAATTCAAGGGTTTCTCTTTGAAAAGCACAGTGTTAACCAATAAGGTATTCTTTACCTTGGCTGAGCATAAGCATTAACTGGGGCAGGGTGGGGGCAGGGGGGATCTGGGAGGGTATTAACAATAAGACATTTGACCACCACTGCTTCTCCTTATGTACATTAATTGAAGATTTTGTTCCTGAGCTTTTTTTTTTTTTAAAGATCTTATTCATTTATTTGAGAGAGAGAATGAGAGAGAGAAAAAGCACATGGGGGGGAGGGTCAGAGTGAGAAGCAGCCCCCCTGCTGAGCAGGGAGCCTGATGCAGGACTCGATCCAGGGACCCCAGGATCATGACCTGAGCTGAAGGCAGTCGCTTAACCAACTGAGCCACCCAGGCGCCCGTTCCTGAGCTTTTTAGGATTATTTTTTTTTATGTGAATCTTTGCTGCCCAGTGAAACCTAAGGTCTAACATTTAACATGTAAGAAAACAGGCCTAGTTAACAACACTTCCTTTTATCTCCGTATGTATAAATTACTTATCTGAAGATTAAGTTTACTGAGCTTGAGAATTATAAAACCTTGTGTCTTAAAAATATATTTCAGGGCGCCTGGGTGGCTCAGTTGGTTAAGCGACTGCCTTTGGCTCAGGTGATGATCCTGGAGTCCCAGGATCGAGTCCTGCATCAGGCTCCCTGCTCAGCGGGGAGTCTGTTTCTCCCTCTGACCCTCCCCCCTCTCATGTGCTCTCTCTCATTCTCTCTTTCAAGTAAATAAATAAAATCTTTAAATATATATATATATATTTCAGGGGCTTCTGGTTGATTCATTCGGTAGAACTTGCAGCTCTTGATCTCAAGGTTTTGAGTTCAAGTGACACGTTGGGCATAGAGCCTACTTCACATATACATATACATATATATGTATATGTATATATATATATATATATATGATCTGATCTTTTCCATTGTCTCTTTTGAAATATGTTTACACATCTAACACACAGATATGTATGCCTTTAGCTTTGTACAGACAGTTGACTGTGGTTATTGTAAGCATGAATGGCTAGCTGCCCCTAGCCAGCTGTGTGACCTTGAACAGATTCCCTAACCCCTTATGCCTCAGTTTCCCCACAGGGTTGTTGTGAGGATTAAGTGACTCTATACATGTTTAGTCCTTAGAACAACCTGGAAGGTCATGAGTCCTCTGTTAGTATTGCTGTTACATTATTAACCATCAGGATAGCTGCAGCTCCAGAAATGTATATCCTTAGAGGGGAAGAAAAGGCCAGTACTGAAAAAGAAAAACCAACTGACGATTCTAAGAATTGCATCAATCCATATCAGCATCTGTACTAGCCAGCCATTGCTAGCTTGCTAATAACTGCAATTTAGCCTTTGCATAAATCACCTGATGTGTTGCATTGGTTCTCAGCAACTCTGCAAAATAATAAGATCCTCTTCAAGACTTCCAATGAGATGAACTTCAGGTGATTTCTTATTATTCTGGAACCCATAAAGAAAATTTCAAGTGGCAGCCAGCACCATCTTTCAAATGACTTTTCAGAAATGGGGGAAGTTGTACCATTTTCACTTCAAATCATTCACCAGGGAAGTGAAGCAGATTCTAAAAGGGAACTAGGTCACCAGGAAAAAAATTCTAAAGGCCATTTATACGACACTGCCATGATGATCTTGTAGACAATTGATCAAATTGTCCCATATTCCCCCCAAAGCTTGAGGTTTTTGATAATTCAGTTTAAGTAAAGTAAAATAGCAATATGGCTTATTCTAAATAACATTGCTTGGTTTCACATAGGTTTTGTACTTTATAAAAATAAGATCATATTGGATAATTCATAGAACTATAATTTATTTCATTTCTGTCTATTTTGCCTTGGTATGAATTGGCTGAAACTCATTGGATATTCTATTTTTGGTGGGCATTTGGGTTTTGTTTAATTCTTTGTTACTACAAGCAATAGTTGTATAATCTTTCTTGTATATACACATGTGTTAAAATTGTAAAGAAAGTAGGAGAATGATAAACAGAAGATTCAGGATAGTGTTTCCTCTCAGAGGTGAGGGAGGGAAATGAGCATCAGAGAGAGGGTTGCAGGGTCATCAAAGGTATGATAATATTTGACTTTCTTAAGGTGGGGTATAAATTGTGTGTGTGTCTTTATATATACATACATATATAGAGATCCATGCATTTTATTATATATATGCATATATACATACACACACACACACTTAATTTTTTTTTAATTTGAGATAATTTTGAAATAATTCACACAGTATTTTAAGAACTAGTAGAGATCCCTTATATCCTTCCCCAATCTTACCCCAGTGGTAACATCTTATGTGACTGTAGTATAATATGACAACCATGTAATTGGTATTGGTACAATCTATAGACTTGATTCATATTTCACCAGTTTTGTGTACACCCATTTATGTGTGTATATATATTTACTTCAATGGAATTCAGTCACAAGTGTAGATTCATATAACTATGACCACAGTCAAGATACAGAACAGTTCCCTCATAAAGGTCCCTCATGCCATGTTTTTATAGCCATAACCACCTCCTTTCCTTCCCTTCTTCCTAACCCCTGGAAGCCACTAATATGTTCTCCATCTCTACTATTCTGTCATTTCACGAGTGATAAAAATATGAATAAAACAGTATATAACCTTTTGAGACAGGCTTTTCAAACTCAGCAAGTTTAAAGTTGTACCCAAGTTGTGTGTATCAATAGTCAATTCCTTTTTATTGCTGAGTAGTAGTCTGTACATGTACTTTTAAATTGTGCCATTATAAAAAAAGAAAATGTAATGGTTTCATTAGATGGTAGAGTTTAAAGGTTGAGATAAAACAATGAGAGAGAAGATTTTCAACCGACCCTTGCTTTTTAAATGACACATTTTGAAGCAAGAAAAGGAATGTATAATTGGCTGCGTGGGGATGTGTGGACTAGGAAGAACTATATGTGGCCTCAGGAGCCCAACTTTGAGATTTTGATTTCTGTTAATATATGATCAAGTCATTACAACTAAGAATTTTCCATTACTGTAATCAGAGGAAAACATAGATTCCCAGAGAATGTTAACTGTTGATTTGACTGAGTTCACTGCATGGGACACACTCAAGGAGGGTGGGCTGGTAAAGTATGTGGGCTGGTAATTCTAACAAAATTTGGAAATCTTGATGTTTAAGCCAAAGGGAAACAAGTTCTATGAGGCTTCTGTCCTCCCATCATTTTTACTCATTTTTTCTTGTAAGAATTTATCTATTCATTCATTCAACAAACATGCTTAAATGCCAACTGTATGCCAGCACTAGGATCTAGTTCCTGCCATAAAAAAATCAAATGGCCTAAAAAAAAGAGAAAGACCAGAATAATTGCAATTCCCTCTTACTAGTCATATACTCTTACCAACCCCGATATTTCTCTCCAGTTCAGATGAGAATATGGAGGCACAAAGAAAGGAAGCAATTTATATAGGGTCACATAGATGGAAATCATGGGTCATTGAAAATATCAATGTGGGGCACCTGGGTGGCTCAACCACATAAGCATCTGATTCTTGATTTGGGTTCAGGTCATGATCTCAGGGTTGTGAGATCGAGTCCTGCATTGGGCTACAGGCTGGGTGTGGAGCCTGTTTGAGATTCTCTCTCTCCCTCTCCCTCTGCCCCTACCTAAATAAATAAATAAATAATAAAATAAAGTGTCAATGCAATGTAATAACCTCAGTGATAAATTTCTATACAGAAGTAATTCTGGAGATGGGGTCTTCAGACCCAGGCGTCAAGCCTTTAGACAGTTTTTTCTTTTTACCAACTTCAGAAAGTTTACTTATGACTCTACCATATTTTTTTCTTAAATATATTGTTATATTTTGTGTTAATTATTATGGTTAAAATTGCCCTGAACTATTCATTGTTAGGCATTTCGGAAAACTGAATTCCTGAGAAAGGCTGAGCCTTCTCTATTTAGCTTCCCAGAAGATTCCCATGAACATAAGTTTGGGCACCATTCTAGAGAGTTTCTGTCAACTATTCCATTATTGGAAATTGATTTCCTTTCACAGCATGTAGGGAAGTTAGCTCAGGTTATTCTTTTATCAGAAGGAAGTATTGGGCAAGCCAGTGTGAACCCCCAGAAACCTTCCTTTTTTTTCCTTTTTCTTCTGTTTTCTTTCTCTATTGTCTCCCAAAAATACGAGTAAAATGGCTTCCTTTCATTCCTTTGTTTTGACATTGCACTGGTACAGACCATTTCCTGAGAAAAAACAAGAGGGCAGCAGACCAATAAAAAAGAAACCTTAACCAAGTTGCTTAGGGAAAGGTCTTCTGAGCCTCTGAGAGAGCAAGGCGTGAAATGCCAACTGTTCCCTTCCCAGGTTCCTTTAGGAGCGTTGATTCAGAGTTCCAGCTGTTACCCTGCCCTGAACATCATGGTCGGTCAAGAACACTCTAAGTCTAGCCAGACTGCCCACAGAAGAGGTTTGTGTTTTTTGTTTTTCTCTTGGGGGTGGGGCTTCATCACCTCTGAGCCTCATGGGTGGCACAGCTCTAGCTGTGATGGTGCCCACACCAAGCCCATGCAGGCAGAGATAAAAGGACCCGGCCACCTGCTTCGTAATTCAGTCAGTTGTAGAAGACAGACCACAGAGCAAGGAGGCTTACCTTACTTGGACTTACTTGGTCAGAATTCTCTCTCCCCAAGTCATACACTCTTTTACTAACACCACTATTTCTGTCTGGTTTCCAGATGAAAAAGTTAAGCCATAAAAAGTGTACGAAACTTACCCAGGGTCATTATAGATTTAAAATACCAGTGAATTAACACAAGGAGTTTGTTTATTTATTTGTTTGTTTATTTATTTATTTTTCAGTAGGCTCCATGCCCAGCATAGAGCCCAATGCAGGTCTTGACTCTGAGATCCAGAACTGAGCTGAAATCAAGAGTCAGATGCTTACCCCACTAAGCCACCCAGGCGCCCCTAACACGAGGCGTTCAGTACCTGGAAATGTGAGCCAGAAAATGAAAGAAGCATCTAATCTGGCACCTTTAATTAATTAATTAGTTAGTGAGTTCATTTTTCTTTCTTTCTTTTTTTTTTTAACTGAAGTATGGTTGACACACAGTGTTTGTTACAGTACTTTCAGGTACACAGCATGTGATTCCACAACTCTGCATGTTATGCTATGCTCACCACAAGTGGCACCTTTATTTTATTTTATTTATTTATTTTTTAAATGTTTTATTTATTTATTCATGAGAGTCAGAGAGAGAGAGAGAGAGAGAGAGGCAGAGGCAGAGGGAGAAGCAGGCTCCCACGCAGCAGGGAGCCTGATACGGGACTCGATCCCAGGACCCTGGGATCATAACCTGAGCCGAAGGCAGACGCTTAACCATCTGAGCCACCCAGGTGCCCCACCTTTATTTTAAAGATGAGAAAACGGCAGTCCAGACAGGCTAAGAATATTATCCAAGATCACATAGAGACAGAAACCCCTACTCTCAGCAGCTATCACTTAGGCCACCGACTCTCAACTCTGGCTGCACATTAAAATTACTGGTGGTGAGGCAAGGAGCTTAAAATCCAAACAAACAAACAAAAACATAAGGACACGGATTCTCAGGATCCAGTACTAGGGATAGGATTCTGATTGGCTGGTGTGAAGCGAGGTCTGGGCCTCTGTGTTGTTGTTATTGTTTTTAAAGATTTTATTTATTCATTTATTTGAGAGAGAGAGAGAGAGTTCAGGTAGAGAAATACTCAAAGGTCTAGCTCTTACAGTGTTTTGCTTGTTTGTGGTCAGAAAGCAACATCTGCCACCCAGATCCCTGGACTTTTCCCAGATATTTGGCAGACACTTATCTGGGGTTGGTCGGCTTCGCTGTGAGTAAACATGTGCTCTGGCTTCTTTTGTGCTGAATAATGGTTTCATAGGATCTAATTTCACAGATAAAGTGCAGTATTGATCATTCTATTTTAGGATTTGGTACACAGATATTGGAGCAAGAATTGGTGAAATGCAACTTCAGGGAGAAATAATTCAGTTTCCCATGGAAATATTCTGCTTCTAAATTTGTAGGGAAATCAAATGTGTGAGTCAGGCAAGATTGTAATACCATTAGCTCTAAACTATTTAAATGACAAATAGGGTTATAAAGACAGGGTTAAATCTGGGACACTCACTCTTTAAGGGAGACTTCAGATGTGTGCTCCGCCTTGCAACAGAGCCAGGCAGATGGTAATTAATAGCATTTTCCCATAAGGTGGAATAAAATGAAAAAGATTTGTAAGTGCTTACCTCTTTACCCATGGAGAAGTAAATAAAAATACCATATATCTAATATTTCAAAGAGATGAAAATAAGTATATTTTTGGATAGCAAAAATGTCAAAATTTTATTATAATCATTTTTTTGAAAATTCTTTAAAATATATTATCCATTTTCCCTCCCATCTTATAAAAAGTGCACAGCCTTTTTATGCTGATTTGAGGCTTAAATAATGGCAATTAGTTACAGGACTGTGTATAACGAAATAATACTCTCCAGCATTTCTGACTTGTTTTTTTCCCCTAAACTGAAACTAAGTGGCCCAGCCTACTGTTCTTTGAGTTCATTTATCTTTGCTGTTTCTCACAATCACTTCCCCTGATGCCTATGAGCTTATTTCTAGTGGTCTTGCCTTCTATTCTATTCTTCTTGCTTCGTCCCTCTGTTGAAGTCTGAGAATCTAGGTGACTAAGCTTGTTAGAACTGTTTTCAACATAAGAATAAACAGGTTCTGAATGAAACAGTGGAGGATTCTTCTATGACTAAGGGAAAGAGTCACATTGTCTTGATGACTTGTATTTTCACTCTTGAGAGTTCTTAGGCCCCAGGATAACGTGATCAAATCAACGTTAGATTAATGTGGTTTTACTGTATTTTTTAAGTAAAATTCGTCTTGTTATCTACCCTGAAAAATAATAAAATATCTAGGTCAAATTAATTATGCTTTTTAGTTTTATATTTGGCACCAAATTATAACCACAGAATACTCCTGAATTGGGAAGGCAGATATTCTTATTCCATGGATATGATTGCTCAAATGATTTACTGATTTTCCAAAAGCAAGCAAAGAGACTCAAACTTGGCTGTGTAGGTCGTGGAAACTGAGGCCTCATCCCAGAAGAATTATATCAGAATCTCTAAACGCTGCAGCCTAAGCATCAGCATTTTTTAAAAGCTGCCATTTTCAGTAGCACCAACATGTACCAAAGAGCAAAGAATAAATCTAACAAAAGTTATGCAAGGCTATTTACTACTGAACACTATAAAATTCTATACAAGAAAATTTAAGTAAATTTATCATGTACACAGTAGGAAGAAGACAATATTCTAAAGTTGTCAATTCTCCCAAACTGATCAATATATTCAATACATTCTGTATCAGAATCCCAGCAGGTTGGTTTTGGTAGAAACCGACAGGTTAATGCTAATTAAAATGAAATGCAAAAAGCCATGTGTAATCGAGAGTATCTTGAAGAAGAACAAATCTTCTGGACTTACACTCAGATAGCAAGACCTATTATGAACCTATAATAGTTAAGCCAGTGGTGGTATTAGTGCAAAGATGGAACAGAAAAGAGAGTCCAGAAACAGACGCAGACCTACATGGTCACCTGATTTATGACAATGGAAGGCTGTCGTGAGTTGGGAAAGGTAAATAAAGCTGGGTCAACTGGACATCCAAATAGAAAAAAAAAGATGTATCTTGACTCCTATATCACATTACATGCAAATGCTAATCCCAAGTGAATTGCATATCTAAATGAAGATAACAGAATAGTAAAAACTTTCAGAAGAAAAAAGTAAGAAAATACATTTATGAACTTAAAGCAGGTAAAAATTTCATGAATTGACACTAAAAATACTAACTATAAAGAAAAAAACTGATAAATCAGGCTACATTCAAGTTAAGAACTTCTGTCCATCAAAACAAGGAGTTAAGAAAGTTTAAAAGAAAGCCCTAGAGTGGGGGAAGATAATAACAATACACAAATCCAACAGGGATTCATATCCAGAATGTATTAAGGACTCCCACAAATCAAGAAGAAAAAGACAGAAAATTCAATAGGAAATTGGGCATAAGACTAGAGCAGTAACTTTAAAACGGAGGTTATATAAATGATCAGTAAGTATAGAAAAAAGTACTCAACTTCATTAATTACCAGGGAAATGCACCTTAAACCACAAGGCAATATGACTATATACCCACCAAAATGGTGGAAATGACGGACACTCAATACCAAGTATAGATGAGGATATGGAGCAACTAGAACTCTTACACACTATGGGTGGGCATGGGTACCAGCATGACCACTTTGGAAAACGGCTTGGCAATATCTACTAAAGCTGAACATATAAATGCCCTGTGACCTAGAAATTCCACTCCCAACAGAAAAACGTCCCAACAGAAATTTCCCTATGTACACCAAAAGACATGTCCAGAAATGTTCACAACAGGGCTTAAAGCAGAACAGGAACCAATTATCCATCAAGAGTGGAATTTTTATATTCACACAAAGGAACACTATAAATAGTGAGAATCAACATACTAACACTTCACACAATATGGAGAAATCTCACACACAATATTGAGGGAAAGAAGCCAGACACCAAAGACTATATTCTAATTGTTCCAATTATATAAATGTCAAAAACAGCCCAAACTCATCTATAGAGTTTTTGTTTGTTTTATTTTTTGCATATAAAGGATTTATTTTAAATGTTTCATCTATAATGTCAGAACTCTGGAAAGTGTTTACCCTGTGTCAGGGCTAATGAATGCAAAGGGGCATAGAAGGAGCTTCTAAGATGCTAATAATGTTCTGTTTCTTGATGTGTATCCATGTGTATCCATCAAGCTGTACACTAATGATGTGGACACTTCTCTTTGCACATGTAATATTCAGTAAAAATTAGAATAAATAGAAATCTCTCTGGGTGATTCTACTATGTAGCCAGAGTAGAAAACCACCTGTCTAGAGCTCATATCAGGTTTCCTCCCTCCCTCTCTTCCTTCCCTCCCTAGACCCACCTACTCAAGTCTTCCTCTCCCTAACTCTGGCTCCAAAGTGTCAAGCACTCTCTGGGTACAAAAGATAAAGATAGGAAGAAGCCATCATCTTGCCTTCAAGAAGCTAAATGTTTTCTCATCTATTAACTTCAGCCTGCCACCTGACAATAAGATTCACCTGTCTACACTGCAGTTGTTACAAAGTAAAGTTGTTACTAATTACAGCTGCCACAGATATCCTCATGACCCTCCTGAATAATTATAGTACTATTACACAGGACATGACCATACCATGGGCAGACTCAATTACAACAGGTATTAATTACATAGGATTGTATTGGATACGATTTGACTCCACATGTAGCAAAGTATGTATAATAATGAACTGAATTACTGGTACCCACATGATGTTTCCATTGTATCTGGTGCAAGGATCATTCCACAGCCAGTGGATGGTCCTCTTCCTGGTCAATACCACATACATGCTTTCCTGACCATAAATTTTGATAATCCTCATTTTCTTGCTCTTTCTCAAGCAGTGTGTGAAAATTAGAAAATTCTGTTTATTATTTCTTCTGCCTCTCTCAACACTCTCACTTTGAAATACACAAACAAAAATAAGCAATGTTTTGCAGAATCTAGACTGCATTTTCAAAACACTTCTCCATGCTCAAATCTTTGTGCTCAGGTGCTTCCAATAACCAAGGTACCCAGCTGACATAGAAAGTCAAAGTCAATCATCTTTATCTTTCACAGCACACTCTATCTTTTAAGAACATGGTCACCGATTATTTGACCATCGTCATTATGCCAAGGTTTGCCTTCATAAACAAACAAAAGATGACCTACCCTTGACCTGAATCCTGAATCCTGCCTTTAGTTTACAACCTCTCTGACTGTTATAAGCAGAAAATCTAAATACTCTGGTGGAAAAGGGCCCTGCAAAGTTACCAATGACTTCACCCTTGGGCACAAATTCCTTTCTGCCTATACCTTCCCTTTAACCTAGATGAACCATCCTGATAAGAACACTTATAAGAACCCAGGAAAGGGATGTTCATTAGATCATTAGTTCACTGATTGCTACTTACCCATTCAGGTCCCAGGCTTTATGTTACTTTCCAGAGCAGCCTTCCCTTACCTTTCCAGAATAGTTTAGGTCCCAATATTATTAACTTTCACAGAATCATATAATTTTCTTTATAGCACTTAGTCCAATTGCAACTAATCCATTTTGTAATTATTTTTCTCATTCACTGATGTATCTCCAGCAGCTTGCACAATGCCTGGCTCAAAGTTAGATGTTCATTCACTCATTATTGAGTGAATGAGTGAATGAATGAATGAATGAATGAATAAGAGATTCCTATAATGTTTTTTCAAGGTTGGAAAGTTTTTTTCTTTTCTTCTCTAAGATTATTTTCTCTTGCTCTAAATAAAGTATGTCATCTCTTGCTCTGTCCTTAGTAGAGATGAATGGCAAACAGGTGGCCAGCAGCTCCCATGTCAGAGCCCTTCATATAATCATTAATCATGACAAAGAGACTTATTCTGAAGTTTTATGTCTTAGTGATTTTCTCTGAAGGAGAGCTAGGTCATGGTGTCCATGGTGTCAACTCAAAAAAAAAAAAAAAAAAAGGAGATATAAGGAGTGAAGTCATCCGTATTCTCTTGATTGGCATTGGGACCCTGATGTGTCTGAGATTTTTCTTGAGATATTGACTAAGTCCTTCCAACCTTCTAATCTTGGGTCTCTTCACAAATTATGAAACTGGATGGAAGGCAGCTATGCACACCACTATACCACCAACACTATGAAACTGGATGGGATCAAACTAAGGGTACCCTGTTTACACGTATCTTTTTTAACTTTATTCATCCATTTACCAAATATTTTTAAGAAAATAGAATGTGCTTAGTCTTGTCCTAGGCACTAGAGACCTAGCAGGGATAGAAAGAAATAGGGTCCTGCCTTCAAGGTCCAGTCAAGACTGGGGAGAAAGGGTGGTTACGGAAATCTTTCTGGTATAGGAGTTGCCAAGATCAGTGATTTAGCACCTATCCTAATCATCTACAGGGCTTAATAAACAGAGATTGCTGGACTAGACCCCCATTTTCTGATTATCTAAGGGAGCCTGAGATTCTGTATTTTTTTTACAAGTTCCCAGGTGATGCTGATGCTACTGATCTGGGGACCATACTTTTAGGGCCACTGACCTGGATGAAATGGAATATTAAGTTAGAACATAGTTAGACTTAATAAATATTTGCTGGATGGATAAATGAATGGATAGATCAATCAGCCAATCAGTTGAAATCCATCACTACATCAATAGCATAAAACCCTAGTAAAAGGAGGCCACAGAAGTGGATTTTAAAGTGGTTTATTTATTGCAAAGTAAGGAAAGACACTGCCCCCTCTCTCCCTGTGGTCCCTAACATGACTCATCACTAACAAATGGTATGGCTGGAATTAATTAGGTTGCTTTTCTTATTTATGTCTTGCTCTATCTGGAGTTGCAATGGGCATTGCCTCCTCTAGAGTGTAATTTGGGCTGACTCATTTCCCAAGTCACTGATAGAAAGGTCAGCATGGCTCCCGTT
Organism: Zalophus californianus; assembly: GCF_009762305.2. Taxonomy (NCBI): domain Eukaryota; kingdom Metazoa; phylum Chordata; class Mammalia; order Carnivora; family Otariidae; genus Zalophus; species Zalophus californianus. The sequence continues at coordinate 30,800,913 of NC_045595.1, read as the reverse complement.
TACAGCCAAAGGCATACAAGGAACTATCAATCATAAGTTGCACATCAGAGAGATTAGCCACCTTCACTTGTATTCCTTCTTGGCCACCTTGCCAAGAATCCAGCAGGTCACTTCAACTAAAGTTTAAAAACTCACATTAGTATATGTCTGTGGATGGAATATGCAGTCAGCAGCGTAGAAATTACACTACTATACGGCTATCTGGGTGTCACAGTCAGTTAAGTGTCTGACTCTTGGTTTTGGCTTGGGTCATGATCTTAGGGTGGTGAGATGGAGTTCTGCGTGGGGCTCTGCGCTGAGCATGGATTCTGCTTGGATGTCTCTCTCCCTTTCCCTCTGCCCCTCCTGCTCACACACACTCTCTCTCTAAAAATACAAAAGTAAATCTTAAAAAAAAAAAAAAAGAAATCACACTAGTCTAATAGAGTACTTAAGTGCCTAAGCTTTGTTTGCATTCAGAGGTGGGTGTAAGTCCTGATTCTGTCACCTAGGAGTTAGGTGATCAACAACCCTAATCCTCAATTACTTGGTCTCTAAAACAGGCATAATGGTAACAATGAACGCATGCGATTGCTGCACATAATGTGCATAACGTGTGTAGCACAATACTAACTTCATATTAACCATTCAACCCATTTTAGCTAGCACTGTTACTCATTAGCTTCTCAAACAGTTTTCATCTATTAATGCTTTTATACATTATCTTTTGTAAATAACAAACTTAGATTTGGCATGTACCCTTCGATTGCCTTTAGACTGGGTCTAGAGGAAGAATTTCACTGCTTGGATTTTCAATTCTGAGCCAAGGAATGGAGTGATTCATATGCAGTGAACTTCTTTTTGCCACATAGTATAAAGATTTCTACTCTGGGCCAAGATTCATTCCCTGCTAAAGGTACCAAGAAAAAAAGCTGTAGAAGAAAATTACTGTCTTCCTTATAATCAGCTTTAAAAGGTAAAGATACAATACTTCCAGTTTCCCTTCCCCTGCCCCTAAATCTTTTCCTGAATGGAGCAGTATTACCTAGGATATGAGCAACCTGAATAAATATTGTTCCATATCAGCCTGGGGGTCAAACACCCCTGATTTCCACTCCTGGCTCAGCCACTACAAGCTGTGTGATCTTGGAAAACTCACTTAAGCTCTGTAAGTCTCTATTTTTATTATTCTTAAGGTAATAATATTACTCATAAGTATTGTGAGAATTAAATCAATGTTTTCCAGTACCTGAAGAATACTAAGTGCTACATAAATGTCAGGTATGTGAACTCTTAGCATCTTATTCTGTTATGTTACCCTCATTTTAATATTTCTGGATTTGTTGAAGGAGTCCATGCCCTTCAGTATTGGAATGGTTTCAATTATATCCCCTTTCAACCTCCTCTTTTTTAATATAAAAGTCCTAATCCTTTTAAAGAGCCCACATCTCTTTCATCCCTTTCAATGTTATAGTTGCCTGGCAATTTCTCCTACAGTTGCTTCTTCAGTCTTTCTGGCAACACTAAATAAGACCTTTCTAAGGTAGGCCTTTCATCTACCCTGCCAAATACCGGGCCTTGTCCATAATAGGCCCTCGATATATATTTGTTGAATAGATGAATGAATAAATGCAGCCAAGACATTCAAAAGTAATCGTGGCATTAAGCAAAAAATAAGGCAGCTTTGTTCCTCTGTAGACATGCAATGGGGCTAAATTACCATATCCCCTTCAAAGAATTGTTCCAAATCAGTCACTCATAAGGAATTGAACAAAGCCCTATTAATCAAATGCTATTATAAAACACAAGGGTGGGAAAGGGGACTGTCTCCTCTGCCTTAGGCGCCTTTTGGTTATTACTCTGGCCAAAAATCCGTATTACCTAGACAGAGCCAAGATCAGAAGGAGAACACCTCAGCTCACATCTCCAGGTGCCTTTGTTGACTGAAAATGGGCAAAAACCCAACTAGTTTGGAATCGCACGGACTGCTACTGAACTTTTGAAAGGTGTATTAGATCATTTTACTCTCCTGTTTGGAGCTATCCATTGACATTCTGTGACACCTGAAACCCAGACTCCTCAAGGGTCCTGCTGACCTTTTTGCTTAATTATCATTGTCTCGGAGAGCCAGCCCCTCACCCCACCCCTGATCTATCCCTTAAGACAGAAATCTGCAAACTTGTTCTGTGAAGAGCCAGAGAGTGAATATGTCAGACTTTGGGGACCATCCCATCTCTGTGCCAGTTACTCAACTTTGACATTGTTGTAGGAAAGCAGCCATAGAAAATGCATAAATTCATGACTCTGGCTGTGTCCCAATAAAATTTGGAACCTAAAAAGCAGGTGCCTTTCTGGATTCGGCCTGTGGGCCATAGAATGCCAACCCCTTCCCTAAGATAAGACTCCTTCCATAACTCCCAATACCTATATCCTGCATTTAGTTGTTCACCTTTGTTACTTCTCTGGTTCGGTCACTAGAATATGACCTTCATGAGGACAAGACCTTTGTCCCCTTGACTGCGATGTTTCCAGCCCCTAGGACATTTCCTAGCACATAGTATATGTGCAGTTGAATGAATGATCTCATCTATGACTTTTACTGTCACTCACTGCTCTGACTTTCCTTCAGTTCTCAGGACATTCCAGATTCATTCTTGCTTTCTGGTCTTTGCACTTGCCTTTGCCCTCAGCCTGAAGCATCCTTCCTCCTTGCTTTTCATGTCCACCTCTTCCATTCATTTCGTTCTCAGATCTTTGAAGTAGCCTTTCCTGATCATGCTAAACAAGTTTCTCAGAAGCTTCAGGGGCTATTTTCCTCATAACACTTAGTAAGATGTGGAATTTTTTTTTTATTTGATTCCTGTTCATTGTCTCTCTTGACTTCAGAAAGTTGATCAGCCTCCTTAAAGCCTAGAAAAGTATATGACACATAGGAGATTTTCAATAAAGATGTGTCTAGAACAGTGCTTTTCAAACTTCAACTTGTATATGAATCACCTAAAGATCTTGTTAAAATGCAAAATCTGAGTCAATAGGACTGGGACAGGGCCTTGAAATCCCGTGTGTCTGACAAGCTCCTAGGAGATACTGATGCTGTTGGTCCATGGACCACACTTTGACCAGGGAGAGTCTAATGAATATTTTTGACTGCCTCACCTCTAGGGCAGGAAGTGGACTGTAGGCTGAGGATGCTTCAAAACACATTTGAGATGTTTGCCAGCCTGAACCAAAGATCAAAGTGAGTGACCAATTCCATCCTTAAAAGCCAGGCCCAACGTAAAATGGTAAGGACAGATTTTCCTGAGTCACTTAAGTGGTTTTGGCCTCAGGCACCAGGTCTTCAATGAACGGGAACTGGCAACATTCCCCATATTAAATTCACCTTGAAAATGCTGAATCATCCATGGGGAACAAAAATGAATCTGTCTTCATTCTGTGTTCAGTTATGTCTCCATTTCTTTCAACCACCCTATTGCATATATTAGGGGAGTTACTTGCTCTACACCTCCATGTGGTAACCCTGAGAGACCTCTTATTTTTGCAGAGCCACAGATCATGTTGCTAGTGTAAATGGTGCTGACTTGACCTAAAAGAGAACTCCCCACCTCAAAACTGAAAGGGAATATATCCAACAGGGAAATATGATATTAGAGTGATTAAGAGCTGTTGTCTGGAGTCTGATTACCATTTAAACTCTGCTTGACCTGGAGCACAGTACCTACACTTTTAATGCCTCTGTTTCTTCCTCTGAAATGGGAAGTAATAGTACTTGATGTTTAGCATTGTTGTGATAATTCAGGGACGCAATTCTTGTAAAGAACTTGGCATAGTGCATGACACGTGTGAATATTAATTAATAATAGCTACAATTCTTACTCTGCTTCACCATAAAATATTGTTATTATATTTATTAAAAGTTATCTCATGTTTTAGAATTTGAAAAGTAGCTTGGTGTGGAATATTTAACACAATTATTTTAACATACCAGTTAAGACATAGAATGCTTACTAAGTACCAGGCATTATATTAAGAGCTATTTTATCTCATTTAATCCTAAAAATAAATCTATGAAGTAGATATTAGTTTCTCCATTCTGTAGATGGGGAAGCGGAGGCTTCAGATGGCCAAGAGGTTTGTTAAAGTTTACCCAACTAGCAGGTTGGAGCAAAGGTTTGAGCCCAGGTTTGGCTGACTCCAGGCAAAGGTTTGAGCCCAGGTTTGGCTGACCCCAGGCTCTAGCAGTTCTCTACCACCTTGCTGGTTACGACGTACATGTAAGTATAGATTTCGATGTCTTGGCTCTTGAACAGGAGATCTTTCCATTACACCACCAACTCTTGGGGTGCTTTTCTGTTCTGTAAGTGAGAAAGTCTGTATAATGATCATTAAACATACTTTCAAGTCTAGCAACTTAAGCTTCTGAGCTCTATTCTGATGGGTTTTGCCAGCTTGTTTTCCATTTGTTTGTTTGTTTAATTTTTGTCACTGTAGACATGTCCTGTTTGACAGAGCTTTGGCCCAATGAATACTACAACTTTAATCCTCAAGAATGCTCCCTGATGGCCATACTATCCCTTATGTTCTAGTTATCTATTGCTAATAATTAGCAACCATATCAAAATTCAGTAGTATAAAACAACAGCAGATTCTGTGTGTCAGGAATTAATTTGGAAAGGGCATAGCAAGGGCAGCTCTTCTCTGCTTACAACATCTAGGGTTCCCTGGGGTTTGAGGATGACTCTATTGTCTAGGGGCTGGAGTCATCTAGCAGTGTCCTCACTCACATGCCTGGCACTTGGGCTGGAATGAATCAAAGGCTAGACTCAGCTGGGACCATGGACCAGAGTGTCTACATGTGGACTCTCCATGTATCCTGGACTTCTCACAGCATGGCAACTCGGTACTGAAAGCAGTATCCCAAATGGGAACATGTGCAGAACAAGTGTTCTCTCAAGTCATCAGTCTCATACTTGAGAGTCATATGGTATCACTTCCTTTGAATTCTATGATACAAGTGAATCACTAAGAAATGCCCAGTTTCAAGGGGAGGAGAAATAGATTCTACCTCTTGATGGAGGAAACAAAGCCACAGTGCAAAGAACATGTGGGATGGGAGATATTGTTGTGTCAACCTTTGGAAGATACAATCTGCTGCAATCTTCAACTCCATACTTTCCCTTTTTCATCATACTTTGCAAGAGGCCAAAACTTCTCTGCTGGCCTCAAATGATCTGGATAGGGAGAAAAAGAACTTACCCAATTTCTTGAATACCTTCAGAAAAAAATTACCCTTTCATGTGTAGCATGTCTTCAATTTGTGAGCAATAGTATTTAATGGAGGCTTTTGGAGTTATCAAGATGTCTTTGTTAAGAACAACCAAGGGGTTCCTAAAGTGAGAAAAATTCGTATGGAAGAATTTTAATGAATAACTCTATTTATTTGCAACTTGACGGTTACAACATGCATATAATCCTTACAACCTAATGAGGTAAAAAATATTCCAAGTTCTCTATAATAAGAAAAAAATTGAGGCTTAGAATCACCAAGTATCAGTTCAAGTTTTACCAAGATAGGAAGTAGTAGAGCAAGGGTGCAGGCCCAACTCTTAGACATCCATAGTCATTCAGTGGTAATCTGATGATCCTCCTTGGAGCATTTAGTTTCAAGCTCTCTTTTTTAATCAGGACTCTTCTTGTTTCAGGTGACAAAAATAAAACTAAGTTAACTCACTTAAGTGGCAAATCATGCCAGTTATAGGAGCTTCAGACATGGCTGGATCCAGGAGCTCCAGCAATGTCCTTAGAGTCTGTCTCTCTCCATCTCTTGGTTTTGTCTTCTTTTTTGGTTTCAGTCTTAAGCAGCCTTTCCCCATGTATGTGGTGATAAAGATGGCCACTACCAATTACAGGCCTATATATTATCACTTGAGCATAGCCAACAGGTGTTTAGCTTCTCTTCGCTACAAATTTGAGAAAGTGTCTCTTTTATTTCTTATCTGGATTAAATTTTAATTGATCTTGGTTGAATCACAAATCCATTTGTGAATCAATCACCTGTGGGCAGGGAGTTGAAATAAGATGGTTGGCCAGTCTAAGTCAAACCTTCCCAAGCAATATAGACTGTGCATGGGAGAGAAGTAGATTCCTAAAGGAATAATGGCATGAGTATACAATGGCAAAATAATGGACATTGGGCAGGCAAAAACATCAGGTGCTGACTATATCCTCATTTTACAGATGGCTAATCTTGTAGTTGGCAAGACTGATCCTTATTCCATTTTTATCAGTTCTTTCCCTCTGGCTCCCAGTGTTCTATTATTGCATCTGTTCCTCCTTCCTTAGAGGAAAAGAGTTGACAAATTTATTCACACTAAGGTGTGAGTCACTTAATCACCAAAAATCCTTGCATTCTAGTTTCTATAATGGAAATTCACTCATTTGACTAATATCTATTGAGCATTCACTATGTGACAGGCCTGTACTAGGTAACCACTGCAGAGGTAGAGGTGAAATAAGACAGGCAGGCCTTACATAGATTCAAGTATGTATTAACATTGTAATGGGAAAGTAAGGTATATTTTCATTTTTAAAATATTAAGGTCATTAGGGAAAGGCCAAATACTCACGTAT